>NW_027187342.1:14234262-14385681 GCF_028583685.1 Petaurus breviceps papuanus | reverse complement strand
TTGTTGGCCTCTAAAAGAAAAAAAAAATGTTGGGGTAGGGGAGGAGGAAAGACTTTTAATCTTTCAAAGACCAAAGGTTTTAATCATTTGCTGATAACTTGGTCCTGACCTCCACCCACCAGCACCATCCCCAGCCCCAATCCTCCCATCCCTGCCTGCCCCCCCCCCACTTCCCCAGCCATCATGTTGGAAATTAAATCAGCATGTTGTTTAGAGCACATGCACACACACGCATGCCTCCCAAGCTCTTAACCCCTGGTATTTATTTCTGGGAGACTTGGCTGGGCTGGGGAAGAAGAAAGGGGGGCCTTGAGCAGTTGGGTGTTTTTGTTTTTGTTTTGTTTTTAAAGAATGAAAAAGAAAGTGAAGCCCATCCAACAAAAAGAAAAATCATTAGCCAGTCTGGCAGGTCTTCCAGCCTGATATGATTCTCATGTCTCTGCGATATTAGTGGGTGCACTTTATATTTTGGGTTTGTTTTGTTTTTGATGTATTACTGACATTTTTTGTCTTTATTTCATCCTCCTTTCTGAATCCATTCCTCCACTCCCTCCCCCACCCAGCAAGTCATCCCTCCTAACAAAAGTTGAAAAGAGGGAGAACAAAGCAATTCAATAAAAACAATGACTATATCTACTATATCTGAGGAGATATATAATATTACACATCCATAGTCACCCCACCTCTGCAAAGAAGGGAGAGGTGTATATTTTCTCAACTTTTCTCCAGGGCCAAACTTGGGCATTATAATTACACAGGAATCTGTTTCTGGTTTGTTTGTGTTTTGTTTGTGGTATTAAACAAAAAAAAAAACTTAAAAAAAATCACCCCCATTGAAGCAGCTGGATATGGAGTCAGGAAGCCCTGAGTTCAAATCCCACCTCAGACATTTGCTAGCTCTGTAAACCTGGACAAGTCATTTAACCTTTCTCTGCCTCAGTATCCTTAACAGTAAAATGGGGATCATAATAGTACCTACCTCATACAGTTAATATGAAAATCAAAAGAAAAAATATTTGCAAAAAAGGCACTTAGCACATTGCCTGGCATATAATAGATGTTATATAGATGCTTTTCCCCTTCCCCTTCCCCCACTGGTGAAGATGCTGCTCAATTGGGAGGCCTTGTCTACAATACTAAAAATTTTGGAACTCCTCAATACTGTGTAACCCTGGGTAAGTTTTACTGCTTAGTAAAAAAGACTTGTGGTCCCTCTCTCAATTCTGTAGTTTTCATTTCATTCCTCGTTGAATTGAGCAATAAACTTTAATGTGGAGGTTGCAATTATTTGGGGGCCATGTGTGACTCTCTTAACAAGCTTGTAAGCCTGTGCACAAAAGCAAAGCCAAAGAGAGGGGCATGTTGTCCAAGTGGTGAAAAAAACAACGTGACTCCTCTCACACCCAGCAGTCCTTAACCCATCCCTAACAAAGCCCAGGAATTCTAGCCAGACATATTTGATTATATTCATGAGCTGAACTTATTAAAAGACTTGGTAAGGTGGTGTTGTTTTTTTAATAAGACTGAAAGCCAGGGGGAGAAAGAGTAAAGTGATAGAAGGCCATGAGGAAAAACACCAAGTAAAGGGGAGACAGAAAAAAGTCAAACAGCTAAAAGATAAAGGAAAAAGGAAGGAAGGAGGGAAGGAAATAAAACATTTATTAAGCACTTACTGCTTACTATGGGCCAAGCACTGTGCTAAATGCTGGAATTAAAAAGATTTTAAAAGAAACAATCATGCCCTCAAGGAGTTTACATTCTAATAGAAGAGAGTTATCTAGGATTGAGAATTTTGTTCGCAGGAGGTGGAAATCAAGACCAGCTGATGGTGAGAGAAGGTCAATGGCTGGATGGGATGTGAAACTGAGTCATGGTCTAGGATCTAAGTTCAGAAGTAAATAGAGGGAGCCAACTAGGCTAACTTCCACATGTTCTGTTACCAATCAACTGAATTAGGATCTAAGGAGCTCCAAAGATGAGTGGATTAATTTCCTCAGGGGTCTGGAGAATGGTTTCAGGAAGGCTGTGGCATGGAGAGGTCCAGGTGTCAAATCTAGTATGAAGGGCACTGGTCTAGTTAGAGACAAGTAAGTCAGTCAGTGGCAACAGGCAGATGATGAGATGACCTTGCTGTCTACTCAAGTGTCCCTCCCCCCCACTTTAAATAATAAATCATTTTCTAACACCTAGCCACAGTGCCCTAAGCACTTAAAAAATAACTGTTGATTGTCCTAAACTGAATTTCCAGAGATGCAACTGGGATTTTTTTTTTTTTTTGCACCTTGGGCAAATATTACAAACTGCTTCCCTTCACCCTTCAGCAAAAATTGCCCTGCCATCAGTTTCTTCCCTGAAGACATTCTTCAAAATTTCCATCTGGAGTTAAAGTCCCAGATGCATAGCCTTAGTCCTCACTAATGGTTTCACTGGTGCCAGGACCTCCCAGTGTAGAAACTTCTCTTACGGATGAAGATAGCCAATACACCCACAGCTTATATTCTTAAGAGCATAAGTCTAAGTTTTATATTAAGACTACTACAAATACCCAAAGTAACTATAAAGGATATATTGAAGGAAGATGCTCTCTGCATCCAAAGAAAGAACTGATATATAAAATGGTTCTATATATAATAATTAATTTAATTTAGTAATATATTCACATATGTATGTATACACTTATTTGTAGTAGCCATTTAAACACTTAAATCCCTTTACATAAATAGGATCATAGATTTGGAGGTAGAAGGAAAATTAGAAGCCATTGATTCCCATACCTTCATTTTATAGATTTGGAAATGGAGGTATAGAGAGGTAAATGATTTGCCCAAAGTCACACAGCTAGTAAGAACCTCAGGCAGGATTCTTTCCCTGACTATAAGTCCAGTGTTCTATGTACTGTGGTGATCAGATATCTTCATATCAGTAAACATGAACAACTCTATCATTTATTTTTAGCACTTCAAGGATCTCAGGGTATTCTCTCCGACTCTCTCAGTCCACCAATCATAATTCTTCTATAACAGCCTTTGAGAATCTGACTAAAATATTCATGACCCTGTAACTAATCTGGTGATGAGACTCTCCAAACTGGACGTGTCTTCAGAAAATACACATAGATCACATCATTGATGCCACACCTTTCCAGTTTGGCAGGGCTTATTCTGCTAGCAGAGTCATTGAGAACCCAGGGTCATCTGCATGCCTTTATGATACACTTGAAGATTTTTTTTTTTTAAAGACAATTCTGAGAGATAGGTTCTTTTGAAGAGAACCTATCAGAAATTAATTCAGTTCTTCACAGTTAGATCAATGATATTAATGACATTTATATAGCACTTTCTTTATAACAACACTTTGAAGTAGTTTACTATTCCTATTTTACAGATAAGAAAGTTGAGACTCAGAGAAATTAAGTAGCTTTGTGCAAGGCTACTATATGCAGAGTCAGGGTTTGAAATCAAGATTTCTGATTCTCAGACCAATATTCTTTTGGCTATATCACAATGCCTATCTCTTGGTACATACCTACACAGTTTGAGGCCATATACACACTCAATAAAAGGGCCAGTTCAATCATAAGCACATTTTTTTAAAAAAGAAAAGACATTACAACAATACTTAGAGTAAATCAGAGTTTTTTTCCTATCTTTAGGTAATTCTCACTCTCCAAAACCATCTGCAGTAGAGGAATTCAGTTTCATTAGACATGATATTTTTGTCAGCCCTCATGCTTTTTGTTTTGTTTTGTTTTGTTTTCTCTTGCTTTCAATTAAAGTATTTTTTCCCCTCCTGTAAATTCTTTGGGGATTTGAAACCCACTTCAAGAAGAAGAAAAAAAAAAAGAAATCCATCTCATGGTATTAGTCACTGAGATGAAGTATGAAGAAGCCCAGTTATAAACTGAAATCAACTCTGTCTTGAAAAAAAAAAGGGGGGAAAAAAACTAACAAACTGCTTTGAATTTTAAGAACTAGAAATAATGCTGGCAAACTAGTTTCCCTTTCTTAAAATGCAATAAAAAGCTCCAAATTGACTCCCAGTGGTTACATCCAAATAAAGAACACAGCCCAAGACTTCAGGCAAAGGCAAGGATGTTCCACAGGAGAAAAACACTTAGCTTTGAAGAAATAAAAATATGAGCTGGAAATAAAATTAAAATCACAGGAGGACTGATTTGGTATGCACCAGACCTCTTACATTTCACCAGTGAATAAAACCAATGTGTAGAGAGGGAGAAAGGGACTAAGAAGGGACCAGAATAAGTAGTGAAGGTCTGACTTGATATTAAAAGAAATGGAGATATAGAGTAGAAAAGTCCACACTGTGTATGTGCCTGTGCCCAAAGCAGGATGGTTTCATATTAAATAATTCTCCTTGATCCCACAGTCACCATTCCCCACACTCTTAAGATAGTCAATTTCTCAGTTCTCAGGACTTCTTTGTTTTAATTGGAAGTGAACGTTGTCACAAAAATCACGTGTCACCTACATTCACCGGTGTCTTCACTTTGAAGCATGAAGGAGCAGGTGTAAGAAGGCTGGTAGGAAGAAAGCAAGCATGTCCCATACAAGCTTGAACTTCCATAAATGGGGAGGCACTGACCCAAGGGAACAAAAAATTCACACATTCTTGGCAAAGCTCCCCCAGAGCTCACAAAGATATTATCACTCTGTCAGACCTGGGCAAATGCTCCCACTGATGACTTGTTCTGGAATTTGGAATTCTTCAAGAAGAGGCCAGTCACAAATATCTTGCCTTCAGCAGCCAGATGCTCCTTCCATTTACTACCACCCCCTGATGTTTGCCCCTTCTAAGGTATCTCAATGGGGTAGTTTAGAGTCAAGGTCCTGACCTGAACTGTGCCTGGAATTTCTTTCTAAGAGTTTTACCTCTGCAGGACAACGCTGGGCCTCTGAGGTCCCTTCAAATGCTAAAACTATGATCCTATCATTATCAGGTTCCTATTTTCAGACACAGAGCAGGAAAGACCAAGAGTGAATTACTGTTGGTGAACTGGTGTGCTTAAACGAGGGGGGGGGAGCAAGAGGAAGAGAGGAAATGGGCAGGCACATGCTTAGCGCGCACACACACACGCCAGGAAAGGAAAGGCTACTCTACCACCTGAGGCAGAATTAGCACAGGCCCAAGACCCAGAAAGCGTCTTCCAGTTGCTATCATGGGATCGTTACAGAGTCAGAGTAACTTGTTATAAATGATAAACAAATAACTTCCCACCTCCTAAAGCCTCACTTGTTCTATGTTGTCATTGCTTTAAAAAAAAAAAAAGAAACAAAACTCTCTCCCACTTCCCTCTAATTTATGTGGATCTTCCATATCCCTCCCTCTACTCTGGCTGCCCCCTGTTCACATACATGTTTTGCATAATGATCAATCAATAAACATGTGTGATAATGATGCTTCCCATCTTAATAGCTCATAATGTAACTGTATGGTAGGAATTAGGCAGAAGAGGAGTGTAACTTTTCCTCAAAATATGAATGAATTAAATGGAGTTCTTAGAAGGCAAAACTGGATATCTGGGAAAATGAAACATGTGTGATAAAGCTAGGAGTGGGCTGTGGCCTTCCTTCTCCCTAGAACCTCCTCCCACTCAAAAATTTGTATACAAAATATACTCCAAAAGTGTCACCCAAAAAACATAAGAGTTACTTGTTCAAAGATTTAAGTGGTATTATATGTGTAGTAAGAGCTGTCTCCCCCACATTTAGCTCAGGGAGGTAGTTACACGGCTCAGAGGGAGACAGAGTAGACATGTCTAGTTTCTTTTCCAAGGAGATTTTATTTCCTGCCAGGACGGGGAGAAACAGGAGGTTGGGCTAGAGGCTTGGCCACTCTGCTCTCTTCAGAGAGAAGGGCTACTGGGCTAGAATTCTATCTGTCTACTCCCTTAAATAGTAGTAGTCTAGGGAATGCAGCTCTCAGGTTCGATTGAACTTCTGAAAGCTGTTTCATTAATCGGGGGGAACAGGACACCAAGCTTTATAGCCAAGGATTGACTGGCTTCCCACCAAATATCAGTTCCACAATGAACACACATAGTAGGTAGCCAAGAAAGCCTTTTATTCATATCAGTAGCAAAACAGAAATCAAATAAGGTATGCATAGGAAAATACAGACCAGATAAAACAGAGTGAAGAAACTCTGCTATGGAGAGTGGAGAGGGAGAGAGAGACAGACAGTCACAGAGACAGAGAGAGACAGGGAGAGAGACAGAGAGAAAGGGACAGAGAGAGACAGAAAAAGAGAAGAGAGAGACAGAGTGAGAAAGAGAGAGAGACAGAGACAGAGAAGAGAGAGAGACAGGGAGAGATGGGGGGGAGAGAGAGAGAGATCTTACCTAAGGGGGAGTCCCTCAAAGTCTCTAGAGTAGCAAGTTGGGGATAGGGAAATGATGAAGCCTGCCAGTTACTCTCCTGCTGGCTTTTTCACATTCTTCCTTCAGCTGCCTGAAGTGGAGTTGGCATCTTCCATCATCTCTCTTGAAAATGGAAGCCAAAAGTGCCCCAAGCCCAGAGATACTGAAGAAACTGAAGAGTGTCAAAGAGCTTCTCGAGCTTGAAGAGATCATTGTAAGTGAGTAGGCCACTGCTGCTCTCCTCTCTCCTGCTCTCACCAACTCCAACTGAACCCATCACACAGGGTCAATGGATTGATTTCCTACAATGAGAAAAGAGTCCCATGCTGATGGACTCTGGGACTCGGGTTACATATGTAATGACAAAAAGGTAGAAGCAACCTAAATGTTCAAGAATAGGGAAATGATTAAATTACTTTCATTAATACAATGGGATACTATAAAACAATTAAGACTGACGGTTATTAGGAATACAGTGAAATTTACAAGGACTTTTGTGAAATAATGGAAAGGGGGCAAAACAGAGCTAGAAAAATTGAGTACACGTTAAGATCATCTAAGACAAAGGTTCTTCACCTGGAGTTCGTGGATAGATTTCAAAGCCCCCATAAACTGGGCAGGGAAAGGGAGGGGAATTACACCTTTATTTTCATTAACCTCTACCTAAAATTTGATGTTTCCTTCAATAAGTTAAAAACTTTATTCTGAAAGGGGGTCAGTGGACTTCACCATACTGCCAAATGGGTCTATGTCACAAAAAAAAAAAAAAAAGGAGATGGGGGATTAAGAATCTATGATCTAAGAGAAAAAGCTAATGATAAACAGTCCTGATGGGAAATTTGAGGGAGTGGCTGAAAAGTTGTTATGATACATCATACACTTAAATTAATGTGAATGTAAACAATTACTGAGCCAAGTCTAATTGACTGTATCAATGTAAAATATTGTTATTTTCTGTGGAAGAATGAAATGATCATCAAGGCAATAATTTATTAACTGCTCTACTTTAATCAGAAAGAGAACTCTGTGTACCACAATAGAAAAAAAAAATTTTTTTTTTAAAGCAATTGGGGTTAAGTAACTTGCTCAAGGTTACACGGCCAGGTTTTTCTGGGTGGGTGCTAAGTGTCTGAGCCCAGGATTCGATCTCCAGGTCTTCTCAACACTGGAGCCAGTGCTCTTACTCGCTGTGCTACCTGGCCGCCCCTAGAAAAAAAAATTTTTAAGGTTAGATCAGGAGTCATAAAACATGGAATGCAATCCAAGGTTATGATATTTACCAGTTAGGTGACCTAGGGCATTTCATTGTAACCTTTTAGGATCTCAGTTTTGTCCATTTTGACAGGGCTGGATTTGATTATCCCTAAGACCCTTTTGAGTTCTAAATACTATGACCCTATGTTTGTATAGCTGAAATCCTGCATCACCATCAAAGAATGCTTCTGCACAACTTTTGTGACCTATTTCTGTAACTCATCATTCACTTTCTCCTTCTGAACAAGTGCTCTGTAATATACATCTGCCACAATATTGCTTCTATTTCTCTCTCCATTGATCTTCAACCGAATGCTCTCTGTAATTCTGTCCCCTCCCTCATATCCTAGACTCATAGTTAATAACATGTCTTTTTAAAAGTTCTAATGCATTCTTCCACTTCTAAGACCTTGTTCTTTCTCTTTCCTTTCCTGTTATGGGCCTTGTCAATACCATGTTATATTTCCCCATCATCAATATCACCAGTGAATGAACTCAGTGAGCCCATTCTCTAATTCTCTTGCAGTCTATTTAAGTATTTGATGGGTATAAGAGAGACTGGATTTTTTCAGCGTGGCCTTACATAGCAGAATGAGAAGAACTGGGAAGAAGTTACAGAGTTATTTAAGTTTAATGTAAGACAAAATTCCTAATACTTCAAGATAACCAAAAATTAAATGGGCTTTCCCAGAAAGTTGTGGATCTCCCCTTCATCGGAAGTCTTCAAATGAAGGCTCAATATCCACTCGTCAGAAATACAGTTGGACTAGATGACCTCTGAGATCCATTCTAGGGACTCAAGCTTCCATGGAACCCGTGATTGCATAAAATCTTAATGTGTGTAGCCAGTTATAAACTAGGATAAAAGCTTCTTGAGAGCTAGGACTATGTGTTGTTTTTGTTATCTTTTGTTTTTTGTCTTTGTCTCCATTGGCACATAGCAGATACATACCAAATACTTTTTAACGAATTAAATAATGAACCAGTAAGTAGCATTCTCTTCCTATAGGAAAGACTACACATTAAGAAAAATTACTGTTTTATTCATAGGAGCCATTGATCTTTTTCAAATGTCTCCTTCACACACCTTCCCTTCTTTAGTAATCACACCTCCTTGCACCTAAATGGACAGATTCAGCAGATGTCATAGCTTACTTTATCTTTCACCTTGTCTACAGTCATTTCCTCTCTGTTGGGCACAGCCAGGGCAGAGGCAAAAAAGGACAATGTTGTCCCTTCTGATGCAAGAAAGCAAAGAAAAATAACCTTGGACCTTTCTTTTACTAGCAAATATCCTGCCTCTTTCCATCATGGCCTGCTCCTGCCTTCTGGATCATTTTCAAAAAGGCTTTCATTCCTCTACCACTAGTATGATGGGCCTGACTAGCTAATGACCTCTTTCCTTTCTTCAACTCTTTATGGATTCCCTATCTTTTCTCTGTTTCTTTCAGAGTTCCTTGATAATAATAATCAACTTTCTCTCTTGGTAAGAGAAACATTCTGAGATAATGTAATCCACTCTATTCATAACCTGTCAATAGCACAAATTCAACTGGGAGAACACGTAGCCAGGAAGTGACACAAGAGAGGCAAATGCACAAGGTCAGTTCTCTAGCTGCAACTTCTAAAGTGTGACTTTGTCCACATCACTTAATTGTTTTTTCCCAATCTGGAAAATTAAGACACCATTAGATAACCTGTTGGCCAGCCATGCCACATAACGATAAATAAGAGATAGGAATACACTTCACAATTAAATAATTATGTAAGAATACAGTGACGCTTAATATCAATGGTTCTCATTTGTGTTATTCCAAGAAGAAATTCCTCATTCTATTCTCATTTTTCAGGTTCTGAGTCTGGATCGTATCTTCAAATACAATGGGACATCTTCTAACACCGATGTGGGGGACCAGAACCAACAGCTACCTTATAGGCTAATCATGTCTTATCAGGCTTTTGCTGAATGTAGCTTTTTATCTTTTAGGAGATAGGATTTGACCTAAATTATAACTAAGTACATTTAATTATAAATACAACAAAGTGTAATTTATTTTATATGCCCTTTTTAACCATCTTCTTTCCTCTCTCTGGGAGATCTCACCAATCACCTGTAGGCTTAATTATTACCACTATCTTCAAGTTAGTGAAGATTCTCGGATTCTTTTGAAGTTTGCTAGCCCATCTTGTAGATATTTGCTTTTTTAATTTCATACCTCTCAGTTCTATTTGAGAGCCAGTAAATGTGATAAAGGGCCAACCTGGGAATCAGGAAAACCTGTGTTTGGATCCTCACCTTTCCCACATACTTTCCTGATGACATTGAACTCCTCTATTCTATATATTCTATATCGAAATTCTCTAAAACACTAAATTGCAAGATGGTTGCTGAATGGTCTTGGTAGGAGTTTCTTCCCTAAGAGTTCCCTACTCAGATATAATCACAAGTATAGTCAAAGACAAGTTCTTAGTTAAAAGGATTTTTCTCAGTTACCACCTTTGTGTCCAGGACCCTAACATCATTCCCAGGTATGATGCTTTTACGGTATTCTTGACTTTGACTTTTCTTCCTTCTATTTCCTTTTCATTGTTGTAGAAGACTCCAAGAGCACTAGAACCAAACTATATTCCCTTCCTCTGTCTACATTATAACCTCTAGCATAGTAGAGTTGAAGGAACCCTAGACCAAGAATTAGAAGGTCTGGGTTCAAGTTCTAGCTGATGCCTTACTAGGCATAGGATGTGGGACAAGTCACTTAACCTTACTGAGTCTCAATAACCTCACTTATAAAATGAAAGTTTTAGATGTCCTGGCTTTCTATTCTGTGATTCAAATATTGCCAACCCTGTCTGTCATTCACTGAAAACAGAAGGGACATCAAAATCCTATATATCAGAATATGACACTACAGTTACCTGCCATCATTTTAGACAGCAGATCTTTTTTTAAAAAAAATTTAATTCAAAACAAAATGTGTATGTTTCCAGAAATTCTCCTCTGGCATTTTGGTCCATACTAACCCTTTTGCTTTTATTCTTAAAAATTGAGAGATCAAATGTATCTTTCAATTACTTCTACTTTAAACACCTACTTTCTCCTCTCCCCTTAATTTCTTCCTTCTGTAAACTTATAGTTAACACTAAAAATCATTCTATAATCCTACCTAGAAAGGACATTATACACAAATAAAGTTTTGGTTTTCTGCATTTGAGGGTTATGATGGAAAACATGATCACTAGTCCCCCCAAGATAATATGTGGATAAAGGCATGTGTGTATATATTTATACATAGACACAAACACATCTAAATCAGCCTTTGATATTCGTCTATAAAGTGAGACATGTGTTTGAAAATATTGTTTCTATTCTGCTTTCCCCCTCCCCCATGGCCCCCAATCAAACGTTCCCAGATCTTTTCAGGACTGAGCTATTCATTGATGGAACTTATGCTCTCAGAATGTTCCTTACATTTTTCCAGACCCTCCACGTTTGCTGAGAACCTTCAGGGTGGCCATCAGATCCCCCACCACTGCCAGGAGACCCCTCTTCTAGAGGCTCAGAGGTTATGCCATCATGGGCCATCTTTGTATGCTAGTCAAGAGTTTTGGGTCTTCCCCACAAGGCTGCGCACAGAGAGACTAATCAGTCAGTGTTGCTCTGGTAGGCCGAACTTTGCTCCCCATCTTTTGTGGAGTATAAAAATGATTAATTGCTTACATAGAAATTGATCTAACCACTGTTTTATGAAAAATGCAGGATTTCCATATCTTTAAGAGGGCTGCACAGAGAAGTTTGAATTTAGGGAACAAAGTAATTGAATTTCTCTGTCTTTCCTGGCATTTTAAGATACTGATTAATGTAGAGGCCTAGGTGTTGAAGAGACCTAGGGAAATCAATACTAATATTAACCCTTATGAAAAGGTTTACTGTAAGAGAGAATTGCAGCTGAGGGTCTCTAAAATGGAAAGGGGCCATCCAAGACCCTGGCTCACCAGTGTCTCTATTCTGTTCTCCAGGTACACCCAACCAGTCTGTTTCCCTCCCTTCTCCCCTACATCCTATAACCCTTGCCCTGGGACCTAACTCTCCTTTGGTCCCTGGGAGTCAGATACCTGACAGATCCATGGGACAGTTGGGAGTGGGGGTTAAGCAAGTCACCATAGCCCTGCCAGGAGTATGAATGGGTATATTGAAGGGAGGGAGCACCTCCTCCTCCCCTTAGCTCACCCCCTCAAGAACACCCTGCTTTGTCTCCTAAAGAAGAACGCCCCTTGTCTGTCTCTCTGGCCACAGTTGGTCAGGAAGGATTAACCTCTCCCATCCCCCCTCCCCAGTCACAACCCCCACCCCTCCCTTTCCAACAGTCCCTTTTGGGTTGATGTGCCTGACAAGAGTGCCACAAGCGATGATGTCACAAAGAGAGGGGCACAGTGTGTCCTGCTAGACCATCTTTCACTCCAGTGGACTCGCCTTCACAGACAAATTGATTTGCAAAGGTTCAGGCTGGCAGGCCAGCCTGCTTTGCATACAGAACGCTCCCTTGTGTCACAATAAGTAGTAGCCAGGCTAACAGAGGAACCCAGCAGGAACTGGCCGGTTCAAAGTCCAGGCTCCACACCCCCTCACCCCAGTCTGGTTTGAAAGGTCACTGTGTGTCTGGGAAAAGAGTCTCAGGATACAATCCTTTATTAAAGGTCACTATTTTTCAACGGCACTTAACACACACTTACACACAAATTGAGACTGAAAAAAAAAAAACCTGGGGGCTGCCTTCCATTGTACATTGTGCTGGCAAGATTTATGTCTTGTGGTCACCAGCAATAAACACACACCGCTTCAGTATTAAAGTTCACATTAATCCACAGATTCCCCCCCACACCCCCCTTTTAAATCAGCCTCTGTCTTTGCAAGGCAAACAGTGGCAAGCCAAGACTTTCGTTAATCTCTTTTGTTTCTGCTCCTCCGTGGTCTACCCTCATTGTGAGAGATTTTGGTTGCTGTGATGGGAGGCATAACTCGACATTTGCTGGTAGGAGTTTTCTCTGCCCTGCATCAGTGGGTACTCACTGATTCCATCTGCCCCCCCCCCTCAACCCATACCCCCAAACACCTTAGTTCTTGTGTGTGTGTGTGTGAGTGTGTGTGTGTGAGAGAGTGTGGATGAACACGTGGGTTAAGAAAAGTTATTATTTTACATGCTGTCTGTGGAAATAGAGAGAACACTCGACCTGAGACAGTTGTCTTAAGACCATTCAGAAAAGTGTCTGTCCCAACCCCTCAGTTTGTGTTGTATATTTTACTTGGGCAAATAAATCTAATACAAACAAAAAAATCACAATTGTGTTTCCCCCAGTAACAGACAGTCCAAGTCTGGATCCAAAAGAATGTTAACAATAGCAATCTCTGCATCTGGAACAAAAGAGATTATCCAAAAAGATGGCCCAGAGTTGTTAGATTAATTTACTCAAGAACTGCAAAAGAAAATATTTAGGGGAAATTCTGTGAATTTCAAATAGGCAAAATATATAATGTTGAGGATTTCCACTCTGCCGTGTAACACATTTTTGTAATGCGTTTGCCAATGATAGATTTCCAAGCTATCAAAAGCACATTAATTTTTCTGATTAAAACAGCTGTGAAAATATACAAGTATAACTGTGAAAAATCCAGGGCTTATTGTAATACTTTAAGCAAAACAAGGATGAAAGATCTTTAAATACTGACTTGCCAAAAGTAAAATATTTAACACCATGAGAACTAATTCTACCCATGTTTCGAATATTTTGCCATAAATACTTTAATCCTCTTGTCCGTCCAGTTTGCACCTCATCTGGATTTGACTTGTTAAAGGTTAGTTCCTTTGTAATGTCTTCAGCACCTCTCCATGGTTATTGATTGTGCTCTCATTAAAACGGCGAGATCATAAACCAGCAGCAGAACTGGCAAAGGAGGGAGGCAGCCAAGGAGAAATAGCCCCTCACTCCTAAGGTGTTCTGAAAAGCAACAAGAAGGTAAAGGGGAAATGAAAGTGTTTGACAGAAGTGAAACTCTCAGGCTGGGGAGCATCTCTGAGGTTTGGGCGTTTGTTTTCAGGTTTTTATTTGTTTGTTTGTAGAAAAGCTTGAAGTTGCTTTCAAGTTCTTCCTTCCTCCTATTCTAGGCTGTATTACACACATATACACTTATTGCTCATGGGGTACAAACAGGCATGTGCTTACACATGTGTGTAATATTGCACTGCCCTGAATCCTCACACAGAAGGCTATGTATTTCTTTTCTTATCTCCATTACTTGGAAAAGAAATCCCCTTCATTGGAAATGTCGACTTCATCTTGCTTCTCCTTCTCTCTCTCACCCGATTTCAGCTTGGCTGATAATGACTTAGCTGTCTCCTTGGCCCCTTCATTCCCTAATCTGTTGTCTAGAAAGACGTGATGGTATGAATAAAGTCATTATGTAATGGAAAGATACTGGGGAAAAGAGACCCTCGTGTTTGGACAAAGCAAGTCCAGGAGAATCGCCCAAAATTTCTTCCCCAGAACTCTGAAAACAGGATAAAAATTGGGAAAAAAAAAAAATGTAAAAAACCCCACTGCCTTTTCTGCACCTTTGCTGTAGGCTGCGAATACAGTCAGGATTGGGAAGTAAGCCAGCACTGACCCTCTGCTGGTTCAGTTTCAAATAAGAGTTCTGGGATTTGAGGGCCATGGGTCAGACAGTAAGAGAGCCAAGTACTACCCATTACAAATATACGCCCAGATACCGCTTTCCCCTCTCTCCTGAGGCAGCCGCTCTCCTTAACACTAACACGAATGTCCCTCAAAGCTGTTAGGAGAGGGAGCTGGAGTCACACTGTAAACATAAGTGCCTGGAATCCAAACTTTAAGCCCCCAAAGTGTTGAAAGTTGACGCTCTAATACAGGAAACATGTGTGGCTCAGCAGAGGGGTCTCGTCAGCCTCAGCAAATGAGGCTTTTAGGACAGCAGGGAATGAAGAGTTAGGATTCCGAGAGGGGTTGGCAGTCATCTGCATGGGAGATCTTCCTCCCCTCTCTCCTCCTCTCCTCTTCTCCCCTCCCCTCCCTTCCCCTCCCTTTCCTTTTTCTTTCCTCCCCTCCCCTCCTCTTTCCCAACCTCTCTTTTTATACTCTTGGCTCTCTCCCTTGAAGCCCCCACCTCTCCCCTCCTCTCCAGCCAGGTGATTGATTCCCTGTCCCCTTGAGGGCCACTAAGTGATGTACATTAGCTGTAGTGACACCCAGAGAGGAGGGCACAGCTCAGCTATTGGCGGCCCTCTCCTGCTGCCAAACTTAGCAGATAACTCACTCTACTTCTGGGCAATCATTTCAGCTTGGTGCTGGCCAAACTTTATTTGCATTCAGTCCTATGAATGGAAATACATGGCAACCTGTGCCTCCTTCCATGCACAAATGTTTCAGCTATCCAACAGTACACGAAGGAGAGGATAGAGAGTATTGTAGAGAACCACAAACTAAGCTTGTCATTCTATCCTCAAAAACTTGTTTCACCCTTTGCAAAATTTCACTGGATTCCAGAAGAGTCCTCCAAATATCCTTCTGTGCAACATGGAACTGGCATCTACCTGTCTTAATTATCTTTGCATCCCTTCCCTAGTGCCTAACATAGTGTTTTGCACATACTATAGGCACTTAATAATAACAGATTTAATAAAAGGATTGGACTAAATGGTCTCTGAGATCCCTTCCAGGTCTAAGTCAGTGATCCTATGACTGGATAAATAAGTGAATGAATGAATAGATGGATGGATGGATGAATGAGTGTGCCTGCTTCCTTCCTTTACACCATTCTCCCCTGCCTGGAATACGGCTCTCTTCCTCTTCCCTTCTCTGCTAGAGACTACTGTCCTTCTTCCATTGACTTGGACCTCAACATCAAGGCAGCACTCAAATTTCTACTACCTCATAGATTGTATCCTCTGTTCCAATTCAGCGATCCTCTTGGCTCCTTTCCAGGAGATCTACGGTAAGTAATCTATCGCTTGCTATTGGCTCCCAGTTGGATAACTTTTTGACCACACCAAAAAAAAAAAAAAAAGCAACCAAGCTTTGAAAAAGTTTCAACTCTCCGTGATCATCTTCAATCATTCAATGAATAGGCATTTTTATTAAGCATCTATCTCATGTAAAGAACTGCAGCAGAGACACAAAAACAGAAACCAAACAGGAGTTATGTTCTATTGTGGGGAAGAAACACACATATTTAAGGGAGTACAAAACAGTTGCAAAGAAGATTCAAGGTTGCTTCAGAGGTGTAGAGGAGACAATAGCAGCCGGAGGGATCAAGAAAAGCCTCATGTAAGAGCTCAGTCTTAAACTGAACTATGAAGAAAACTAAGGAAGGAATGCATTCATTCCAGGCATGGGGGTCAGCCCTTACAAAAAAGCACGGAAACAGGAGCTGGAGTCTACTGTGAGGAAAAGCATATATGCCAATTTGGCTGGTCTATAGAGTGTATGAAGGGGAGTACTAGCAAATAAGTCTGGAAAGGGAGGCTGGAGTCAAATTGTAAAGAGCTTTACATGCCAAACTGAAGGCTTGTGTTTTATCCTAGATGCACAGGGGAGCCCCTGGAACATCTGGGCCAGGGGAGTGGCATTGTCAGGCTGGTGATTTAGGAATATCACTTTGGCAGCTGTGTAGACCATGGACTTCAGGCTCCTTTCTAAACTGGTTGTCTAGCTCCAAAACAGAAACCTCACCAATGCATCCTTTGTACCTTCACAGTGAAAGGTAGAGAATTAAATTGGAATTGCTTGTTTTGTTTGGAATTTGAAGGCAACAAGCTATATTCTAAGGATTCCTCTGTCCTTATACTATCAAGGCCCAGAGTGACCATGGTGATCCTAATATCCTATATGTGCGTGTCTTTAAACTATACCAAGGGAAAAACTCAATCAGTCATTTGGTTTTAGAGATGTATCAGTTGCTCAAGAGTTCTTGGGGAAGACTGTTGTGGATGTATGTATACAAAGATACTTGTTATACCTGTCAGAATCCAAGTACATGGTGCAAGGGTGCCTTTCCATTTTCCAATGGCTGAAAGAAATAACCCAAGGTTAGGGGGGTGAAGGTCAACAAGATCTTTCTACGCATTTAGTCCTTTCGTTCCTTGTCCCTCCAGGGGACAGTACAAACCTGTCCAGGTGTTTGTGTTCTGGGGGTGGGGGTTATGTGCCCTTTTCCCCCTCCTTGCATGTTACCCATTTCCCTCACCTACTTAACTGGCAGGGTCACGCACCTGAGCTCTGTTACAATCGTAATTACAATGGTTTTGACAGCCTTATGACTAGAGTTCGGAAAGCAGCTGTCACAGAAATTACCAAGTTTTGCAAACAGCTAGCCTTGGAGGTGACACAAGCCTGGGATTGGAGGAGTTAACAGAGATGAGTGGGGTGTTATGCAAAGCACCAAATCCCTAAACTCCTGCACAGATCTTTGATGGTAGTGATCAATAGATTCTCAGACCACACTGACATAACCTTGTCATTCCTCGGCAAGGGTACAGTGGCTAAAAAGGCACAGGAAGGTGGGGAGGGGAGGAGAGGAGAGTTGGGAACGGGAGAGAGAGCACAAGGGAGGGGAAACAGCTATCATATGCCCTCCATCTCCTCTCCCCCTTCTCCCCAATGCCCCTTTTTGCCACCCTCCACCCCCTCTCCAACAAGCATCACGCAGCAAGTGACCGGTAATGGTGCCTTGGCCTTGTACAGCTTTTAAAATCCTTCAGCTGAAGCAGCTCAGCTCCAATTGCCAGCAAAGCTTGAGCACCCTTGAGACCCTGGTACAGATAATCATCATCCACTCAGTGACAAGAAACAGAGCGCTGCTTCGGTACCAAGGAGACAGAATGTGGTAGGGCACTGAGGTGCCATCTTAAACCAATCCCAGCAGCAGCAGCAGCAGCGGCAGCAGCGGCAGCAGCAGCAGCATGCAAGGATGTTATAGATGTGAGGTGTGGAGTTTTGTTAGGGTTTTTTTTTTTCCCTCCCCCTCCTCTATGAGTATGCTCTCCCAATAGGAATGTTGCTAACGTGGTTTCCAGTACCCAGTGCCTGCCGGACCAAATTGAACCCCACAGCAAATACTGTTATAAAAGAAAATTACATTAATTTATGTAAAAGTGTAATCAAAAGGTGGCTGGGTTATTTTTCTTGCTTTCAGAGAAATGCAGGTTTGGGTTGGTGATTATATAAAAGAGAGCTGGCCAGGCTGGCCACTTCTCTCCTTCCTCCTGGTACAGTAGTTCTGTAGTGCTTTTCCTACCATGTGACAGCATTATGGTTAATGGTATTACATTACGTATACAATACACAGGGGACAGTACAGCTGTCTGGGACAGTCCCTGAGACTGGGGTGCTGATGGGTATTTATATGCCGACTGAAATGTGGGAGAGAGACTGTCTGGAAATTAAAGAAGACCCACCCACACCCACACCCACCCACCCACCCACACACACACACACACACACACAACACACCCACACATACATACACACACACACATACATACACACATGCATACACACACACACCGCAAATCCACATCTTTCTGGAACAGCAACAGTAAATTTCCAGATCCCCCAGAGTCTTACATTCCCTCGTTCCACCTCATGCCGTTTGTTAACATTTTCCAGCTATGGAGATCCCTGGCAGATTGAGGGCAGTCTAAACAAGGAATTCCCACCTCTCTTGAGCATCTTTTAAAATGTCCTATAAACAGCTCTCCCCACAATCAACACTACCACACCCCCAATTGTTGTTATGTGTATATGTGTTTTCAAATGTCCATTGTCTACTTTCCCTCAAGTGTCTTAAGCAAGAGTCAATCCCCAGAGAGAAATAACTCCATATGGAATTTGTCCTTCACTTGACATCACTTTGGTTCAGATCAAGGTCCTCAAATATCCAGTACCTAGCCCTGTACAAAAGCAGATCAATTTTATTATTAAGCAAAGTCATCCAAAGTAGAGGAGACTTTGGGAGGCCACCCAGTAGTTTGCAAAAATGGAAGATACTTTTCAATTCACAACTTTACAGTAGTCAGAGGTGGGTATTGGTATAAAGTTTAGCTACCCCCAGGGGATAAATGAACCTCAGGCACTGACCAGTCATTAAAAAGGTCACAATAATGAAACAGTGCCAGGGAGAAAGATGTTTGCCCTGAAAATAGTGAAAAGTTTGCCAGGAACTAAAGAATGGGTTTAGGATCCCAGAGTGGTTGAATAAAGCAAGTTAAATATATTCTAAAGCTATTTACAGGACTGGCCACCTATGGAGTAGGCTGGCCACCTATGAGGATAATTTCAAGGGGACTGAGGAAAGGAATTCAACCTAAGTTGGACTAGGGCTAAGCAAGGTAGGTAAGCACCTCATACTCACACAACTAGAGACACTTTTTGATAATGCTTTCTATGAAAAAAACATATTTTAATGCCAAAAAATTCTTTTCTCCATGATGCACAAGCTATTTATTTTATGATAAGCCAAGTCACATGCTACAGTGAAGGTTCTAACCCTCCAGCGGCTAGCAATACAAAGGAGATGCATTTTTTTTAATGCACAGCAGCACGATTTTAAAAACCTTGCCTAAGATACACAAATGCCTTGTCTTTACTCTGACCCTCCTTGCAACCCCCAGCTAAAAAACATCTCCCCTATTTACTCATTGATGATTGTTTTTCCAAAGGATAAAATCTTTTTACTTCATAATGGGAGATAATACTTCAAATACAATAACCCCAGAAGAGGTAGAAGAATAAATTCGCACATAAATACTTAAAGGATCTTTCACTTCATCTAGTGTAAGAAACTCCCAGTAAGGGAACTCTCTCCCTTTTACAAAACTGAAATTTGTAGGGAATGACAGAGGCACCTGAAGGTTAAGTGATTTTCTGCAGAATCACATTGCTGGAATCTTTCAGAGGCAGGATTTAAATCTGTGTCTTCTTGATACTAAACCCAGCTCCCTATGTACCACACCATTAAAGTATAACAATTGGCATTTTTTTAGTACTTTAAGTATTTTCCTTAAACAATATTGGGAGGTAGCTAGCACAAATATTATGATTCCCCCATCTTACCAATGATAAAATTGAACATCAAAGATGACTGTGAGTTGTTCGTAGTCATAGAGCTAGAAAGTACCCAAGTCAGAACTTGAACCCAAGTCTCTTAACTGGGTTTAAAGCATTCAAGGGGACCATCTCCAGTCTTCCTGATCTATATCTGGCCACTGGACCTAGATGACTCCAGAGGAGAAAGTGAGGCTGGTGACTATGTACAACCTCCCTCACTCAAATCCAATTCATATGCAAGTCATGGCATCACCTTCCTGATGTCATGGTCCTCTTCAAGAATGAAGGACAAAAAACAACAAAGCATGCAAAGAGTGCAAGCGCTCTTACCACATTGTCTCTCAAATCCTCTTCTGAAAGCAGGGTTTGATTGGTGGAGAATACAAAAGGACACTAGACACTGGAAGGAGGAAGGAGGAAAGGGCACAGAAATCAGAAGTGAGGATCATCAATGGCAAACTTTGCCTCCTTCAAAATTCTCATCTCCAGCTCTGGCCACTTTGGTCTACTCACCCAACTATCCATGTAGTTAAATCCCCCAAATCAGAGCACGCCATCAAGTTTATTCAGGAGGGGGTGGTGAGGGCAAGCAAATATCTTCCTCTATTCAGCTGCCAGTAGGAATGAGGTGAGAGGAAGGTCTTAGCCAGTAAAATCCAAGTTTTGGAAGGAGCAATAGCAATGCTTAAGTTGTTTGAGAAACCTACCACAAGTCCAAAGCATAACCTCACACTTAATATGCCCATATTAACCACAAGTCTCTAAGGCCTGTGAAATAACCGGAGTAAACACAAGCACTTCCACCAGCATTCAACACCCCTTTTCTTTGTGTTGACCCCTTTTCAGCTTTGAGCAATCAGTCTTTCTCATAACTGAAGCACTGTCTTTCCACCCAGACAATACTGTTTTATGGAAACCTTCTTCCCCTTATCCTACCCAGCATTCAAAAGGGCAGCAAGCATCCCCACCCCAGACACACACACACACACACACACACACACACACACACACATCTTCCCATTGGCCAAAACCATCCCACATTCAAGGGCTTCTGATGCTCAAGGGCTTGGCAGAAGTCTCATGTAGAGGTGAGTCATCCTATCAGTGGTATCCAGCTGCTAGAGAAGTGGGACTAGTGACCCAGAGGCCTTTGTGCTATTTAGAGCCTGGACACTGAGTCATTGCAGGAGACAAATCATGATCCTCTTTCTGGCCTTGGTTTTCTTAACTGAATTTCCAGCATTATTTTGTGTCATAGAACAACTTACCAGACACTAGCAAGGTAAAAAACCTTCTTTAACCCATAACTCCACCCACAAGAGTTAGAGATATCACCATTATCCTTCCCCTTAAAAAAAAAAAAATGGAACTATCTCCTGAAAAACATTTCACCAGGTTCAGATACCATTAGGAAAAAATAAGGATGTTTATAGTAGGAAGGAAGGAAGGAAGGAAGGAAGGAAGGAAGGAAGGAAGGAAGGAAGAAAGAAAGAAAGAAAGAAAGAAAGAAAGAAAGAAAGAAAGAAAGAAAGAAAGAAAGAAAGAAAGAAAGAAAGAAAGAAAGAAAGGAAGGAAGAAAGAAAGAAAGAGTGAAAAACAAGTCTTTAAACTATTGGCCTGGAAACTTCACTATCCCACAGATGCCCCTTTCCAAATAACTAAAGAAAAAGAGGTCAGGTCTGGCTCTGGAGCCTGTACTCTGTTTGTGGTCTTGCCCAGGGTTGCTAAAATAAAAGATCATCCAAGGAGTTGAAAGAACCCCAGGTGCTCTGTGTGCACACACTGCCCAAGGGTGCTGAAACAAGGCTCCAAATGGAATCCAGGGCGTGACTGCTGTGTGTGATATTGGAGTGTGGTTTGCCCAGGGTGCTGAACACCACACAGATGGATTGGGTGCTGAGTGGGTATTCAGTGATTCTAGCGGGGGAGGAAGGCACAGAAGGAGAGAAGGAGGAAGGGAGAGAGAGAGAACATGGAGACAAAAGGACAAAGTCAGAGAGGACAAAGGTTTTACCCTTTCCTTTTTTCATCTTTATTGTTCCCAAGGATTGTAAAATAAGACCAAAATGAATAAACCTAGGTCAAGTAAGGATGCACTAAGCAACAGATAATGCGATTGGAAACTCTTTTTTTTTTAAAGGAGAGAAAACTGAGGATGTCTTCCCCTTCCCCCTGTCCAATTTTTAAATTGTCTATAGGGAGCTGAAAAATGTAGTGAGAAAAGATAACTACAATGGGGGGTGGGGTAGAGAGAAGGGACTATAAACTGCCTGTGAAAGCTTGCTTTGCAATCAAATTGTGATACATTCACAAATCTGATTTCCACTTGCTATTTTTTTCCTTTGTCCCTCTTCTGCCATTTATTCTCTCAAGCTTAAAAAAAAATCAAACTAGAGTGAGCTTCAGGTAAAAGTGTAGGAATATAGGTTGGCAAATTTTGCCTTAGTCAGGACACCAGGCTGGAAAGCTAATGCTGTATGAAAGGATTTCTTATGGAGAGAGACCACATTGCCTGTTTTGTTATTATTATTTTTTAAATTCTTTTCTTTCAGAGTTAGTGAGTTTTTACTTCTGTAGAAATGGAAAACTCATCCAGATGTGCCTGAAGCTCCTCTGAAATGAGAGCTTTGCCTTTGGCTTTGGCTTTTCCAACTCGTACTATTTCTTTTCATCCTGCTCTTTACTAGTGGCCAGAACTGCCTCTACCTGACCTTAGTATATCTCAACCTTTTCCAAAGCAGAGCCAGAGTTCACTATAAACTCTTAACCTCTGTCCTAGAACCTACTGCAAGGGACCCAGTGTCTCTCAAACCTGCCACATTGCATGTGGACCAATGGGAGGCCATTTATTAGTTGCAAATGTTCAAATTAACACTTACTCATGTCTTTGTGTCTACAGGGAAAACCAAGACTGAGTACTAATTACAGCTTTTTGGGGTGAAAATAAACAAGAATGTGGCTGCAGAGCTCTCAGCACAAGGGGAAGCCCACCTTCAATCCATAATATCAGTTTGTCAGGGAATGAGCCCCAGAGGTGTAATGGGAATGTAAATTTTGAAGATCTTCCCTGCCCCTAGGCTAAAGTGCACCTGGAGCCTGGGGTGGGAGGCTTGTTTTTCAGTAGATACTTTTTGATTGGCCAGTGGGTCAAGAAGGTTGTTACATTCTCTGAGCCAGGAGAAGGATATATAAACCCTGATTTGAGGCTTTGTTTTGGGGCTCACTTTGAGAAGTGTTCTGTGATTGATATGGATTCTGGAAAGCCGTTGTCCAGAGCCCCCCAGCTTTGAAAAACTCAGATGTTGAAATGGGTATGGATGTAATGGTTGGACAGTTTGGAAATCTGTCTATTTGATCTGTTTCTCTGTCTTGATAATTCTGTCTGTATGCTTTGAAGTTCGGGGTGCTGACCTCTTTCCCCTGAACTAGGTAAATGATACATCTATGACTGATTAAAGTAAGCTTGTTAACCCATTTTGAGTTTATCAAAGCAGATCCAAGAACCTGTGTGAGCAGCAACCCTGAGGATGCTTGGGGGGCTTGCTGCTACAAGAGGGCTGCAGAGTGGGGTCCTGCTTCCGAAGCAGTTAACTGGTAGGGAAAGAATCTGGTATCACAATGGAAGAAAGGTTTCTGTTCACCAGAGTAGCAACTACAGTGATGCAAACAGAGCTTTGCCCTAGGGCTCTGAAATTTAGAGGAGCACAGATAGCACTCTTAGTTTCTTTGACTGCACAGAAACAAATAAGATTAGAATTTAGTTTCCAAGAATAATTACTTAAAACAGGAAGCTATAAGGTGATAACTCCTCCAGGGGTCATGACTCAGATGAATTCTTCTCCAGCCAGGTCCTATTCTGCTCCCCTGCTTTTAGCATTGGCAATCTCCTCAGTAGCTGTCTTATAGTATCCTAATGTATCTGCTACTCGCCTTGCCCCTGACTGAACTGAGAGTTCTTTTTGTGCCTCTTGCCCCAAGGATAACATTTACAGTTATGGCTCTGTGATACATACACATAAGGTGACGGCTTTCCAGATAGCCAGAAGGTATACTGTGACACATCAAAATGTCCTTGGGTTTCCTCTGTCAATTTTGGATGAATAGAATGAAGGTGGTGGTAACTATGGTGAAAAGAACAAAGAAAATGAATAGTGGGTAAGTGTGTATGTATGTGCATATCTACATATACTTGTAAGGGTTATGGGATTTAAAGATCTTCCATGCCCCATTGGACTTGCTGACGTAGCAGGAAGGGGCGGAGCAAGAGGAAGTGGAAGCCAAGCTGGAGTTCCTGTGGTGGCTAGCATTGGCGGCAACGGCAGCAGCAGAGGCAGCGGCGGCGGCAGCGCGAAGCCCTTTTTGAGTCAGCCAGAATTTCTGCTAAGGACTCCTGCTGAGGACTGCCAGGGGCCGGAGCTTCTGGGAGCATGCTTCCTGGACCTTGGGTGGTTGCTGTGAGTGGGGAGAGGAGGACCTTTGCCTGAGGTAGCCTGTTCTGTTTTAAAGGCTTGAGAATGTGGGTGCTTTCTACTTTATCTACCTGTGCCAATTTCCTAACTACTCTGATGGCTTTCACTTTCTGGTTTTGGGACTCAGTCTTTTGGTATTTTAATAAATTTTCTAGCTTATTCCCCCATATGGCAAGCATGATATATTTTGCAATGGATAATTATATCAGCATATCTGTAATTTCCATAGGCATTATGAATATGGCATTGCTGATACAATACTGTATTGTCACAATAGCCAATAAGATCAACTTGTTCACTGCCCATTGAACACATTTCAATGTTTTTTGCTCATGCTTTTCCCTGACCTGGAATACTCTCTTTACCTCAACTGTATCCTACTAACCCATCAAGGTGTATCTCCTCCATGAAACCTTTTCTGACCACTGAGGTCTATTAGAACTTCTTTCTGGTCTAAAAACCCTTTCTATAGTATTCATTTCATGGCAGTCCCTTGTCCTGGATCTCCTTCTGATCCTGTCTCCTTTGCTAGTTCATCTCCAACATCTTAACTCCTAACTAGGATGTGGAGATGAGGGGAGGATGTCCTCAGTCTGTCCTAGGTCCCCTTATCTTCTCTCTATATACATTCCCTCTTGCTTACCTCATCAATATAATTATCATCACTGGATATAATTATCATCACTGCCTTCTTGAGTCACAGATTTAGATACTTAGCTTCAGTCTCTCTCCCGGGCTTCAGTGCTGTATCACTAACTGCACATTGGACATTTCACACTAGATGTCCCAAGGACATCTCAAACTCAACATGTCCAAAACTGAACTCTTTAACCCCAAATAGTCCCCTCTCCCAAACTTTCCTATCTCTATCAAAGGCATCAGCATCTGCATGATCTAGATATAAAGGCTGATACTGTAAGCAATCTGGGAGAGTAAGGAATAGTTTACCTGTCAGATTTATGGAAAAGGAAAATTTTATGACCAAACCAGAGTTAGAGAGCATTACAAAATGCAAAATGGATAATTTTGATTACATTAAATTAAAAAGGTTTTGTACAAATAAAGTCAATGTAACCAAGATTAGGAGGGAAGTAGAAAACTGGGAAAGAATCTTTACAATCAGTATCTCTGATAAAGGTCTCATTTCTAAAATATACAGAGAACTGAGTCAAATTTAAAAGAATACAAGTCATTTCCCAATTGATAAATGGTCAAAGGAAATGAACAGGCAGTTTTCAGAGGAAGAAATTAAAGATATCTATAAACATATGAAAAAATGGTCCAAATCACTATTGATTAGAGGAATGCAAATCAAAATAACTCTGAGATACCACATCTCACTGGTCAGATTGGCTAAGATGACAAAACAGGAAAATGATAAATGCTGGAGAGGATGTAGAAAAATTGGAACATGAATGCATTGTTGGTAGAGTTGTGAACTGATCCAACCATTCTAGAGAGCAATCTGGAACTATGCCCAAGGGGTTATTTAAAAAAGTACATACCCTTTGGCCCAGCAATACCACTTCTAGGGCTAAATACCAAAGCAATTATAGAAGTGGAGAAAGGACACATATGTACAAAAATATTTATAGCAGCTCTTTCTGTGGTGGCAAAGAACTGGAAATCAAGGGGATGCCCATTAATTAGGGAATGGCTAAACAAGTTATGGCATGTGAATGTAATGGAATACTACTGCGTTATAAGAAATGAGGGGCAGACAGACTTCATAATAACTTGGAGAGACTTATATAAACCTATGCTGAGTGAGGGGAGCAGAACCAGGAGAACTTAGTACACAATTACAGACACATTGTGTCTGTGATGACTGACTTTGATAGACGGGGCTCCTCTCAGCAGTGCAAGGTTATAAGACAACTCCAGAAGACTCATGATGGAAAGGGCCACGCACATCCAGAGAAAGAGCTGCTGAGTCTGAATGCAGACTGAAGCAAACTGCTTGCTCTCTCTCTCTTTTGTGTTTTGCTTTGTTCCTTCCTTCTCATTGTTCACTCCACTGGTTTTAATCCTTCTTTACAACCTGACTAATGTTTAATGTGAAGGTTTTTGTAGATCCTGTATTTGATTGCATGCTGCCATGGCAGGGGGAGAGGGGAGGAGAAGGAGGGGGGAAATTAGAAACTCAATGTATTGTGGAACTGAATGTTGTAAACAAAGGCATCACCATCCTTCCAATCTCACAGGTTCATAATGTTCAGTCATGTCTGACTGACTCTTTGTGACTCCATTTAGGGTTTGGTTTTTTGGTTTTTTTGGAGGGGGGAGGGCAGGGCATTTGGGGTTAAGTGACTTGCCCAAGGTCACGTGGCTAGTAAGTGTTAAGTGTCTGAGGCCAAATTTGAACTCAGGTTCTCCTGACTCCAAAGCCTGTAGTTTATTCACTGTGCCACCTAGCCGCCCTAATTTAGGGTTTTCTTGGCAAAGAAACTGGAGTGGTTTGCCATTTCCTTTGCTGGCTCATTTTATAGGAAACTGAGGCAAACAGGATTAAGTGACTTGCCCAGGGTCACACACAGTTAGTGTGTGAGGCCAGACTTGAACTCAGGAAAATTAGTCTTCCTGACTCTAGGCTCGTGCTCTATGCACTATGGCACCACCTAACTGCTCTGGAATAATCCTCAACTCCTCATTCTTCCTTACCTCATATATTTAATCAGCTGCCAAATCTTACCATTTCTGTCTCCACAACAGTTCTCAGACGCAACTCCTCTCTTTTCCCACAGCTATCACCTAAGTGTGTGACCTCTCACCTGGATGACTGTAACAGCTTTCTAATTGTTCTCCCTGTCTCAAACCTCTCCCTACTCCAGTCTGTCTTCCAGAGTTTCCAAAGTGATTATCAATAAGTGTATATTTGACCATGCCAACCCCCTATCCAGTCAACTCCAGTTTCTCTCTATTAATTCTAGCCTCAGATATAAAATCCTTTGCTTAGATTTTAAAGCTCTTTATAACCTGACCCCCAGCTATCTCTCTAGCCTCATTACTTCCCCTCCTAGGGAGTACAGCATGTTATGTGTTATGCTAGACTTAATGTGGCCCAGTAGCAAAAGCATGGCGCTGGAAGCAAGAGAGTTCTGATCTTGGTCCTTCTGCTTGCTGAGTGACCTTAGGCAATTAATTTCACCAGTTTAATAAACACATTGCTACTGCAATATGGTACTAGGAAGACAAAAACAGAAATAATGCCTGCCCTCAAGAAACTTACATTCCATTGAAGAGATGGAAGTACATAGACAAGTCAACATATGACACAAGGAGGAGGAAGACAGCACTAACAACTAGCAAAATTGGGGAGACCTTCTTGGGGCAAGTGGTCCTTGAGTTGAGCCTTGAAGGAAGAAAATGATATTAAAAAGTAGAAATGAGGGGAAATGTCTTCCAGGCATAGAAACTATAGGTGCCAATGCAAAGAGGCATAAGGTCAAGTGTTAAGCAGTCCCATTTGATGGCAACATAGAGTTTGTGACGGGAAATAGAACGAAATAAGATTGGGAAGGTAGATAAGAGTCATGTTGGGAAAGGTCTTATATGTCCAGCCAAGTAATTTATATCTTATCCTAGAGGCAATTGGTGTTTGTTGTTGTTTGTCTTTCTTTCTCAAAGAGGACCAAAGACGTAAGGAGGGTGATGTCTTGACTTGCAAGTGAGTTCGATTTAAGTGAGGCAGGGGTGTGCAAAGTCATCGGCCTCACTCTTTCCTCCAGAGTCATCAGAGTCCAGTGTCAAAACACAGGTCAGGAGGCCTGGAGGGGGCTCTGGATACGGTGGGAGATCCTGGCCTTTTTAAGCAAAGTTCTTTCCCAGGTCTACATTTGTGGGGCAAAACCCAGTCAGCAACTAAAGACCAAGTAAGAACAGAAGCAAAAAATGGCCTAATTATCCTAGAGACAATAGGGAGCCACAGGAAGTGAGGGACATGGTCAAGAAAGTCATTTCTCAGGTGCCCCAGGAATTTTGTCTATGGGGGGGGGGGTGGTGAGGAAAGAGGCAGGATATTACAGGGTGCCCTGCCTAGTCTAAAGTATTGTTATGAAAATGGATTTGAAAGTATTTTGAAGTCAGTAATGGTCCTGAGGATAAAGTCAGTAGAATTGAGAGTATTTTGTGTCCTTTGGGGGCGGAAATAATCCGAGGGACCGTTGTGATTATTGCAAATTGAATTTTGATCTTCATGGTTATACTGTAGTGACTCTGCCTAGACCTCTAATCAGTCAAATCACTTCCTCAGCCAGAGCCATTTCCCCATTTCCATATGCACACACTTACCCCCTTTCTGTCCTACAGTGGAATGTGATCACCTACATCAGCTCTAAGAGGCACACACGTGCTTTAGGTTTAGAGAATGTTTTGTTGTTCTTTCAGTCCCCGACTGGATGCATGTCTCCGTTCTTCCTTTCCTGTCATTTTATATCCCAGAGTTGACATATGGTTGAACTGATATCCTCCCTCCATTTCCTTTCTCGTTACTAAATGTCCAGCAGTATTGCATAAAAAAAAAAACCTGATGGAAAGGTCAAGTTAAGTTACAAGTTTGAGGTCTGGGATTACATCAAATCCCTAACGTTTATCTGCCCTCTCCGTCAGCCAAATACTTCCCAATTCAGGCCTAAGTCACATCAAGAGAAAACAGAATTGTCTTAGGCTCAACTGTGGTCTGTCATTGTCTCCATTTTTCTCACTTCATTCTCAGGGCATGCCCTCTCAAACCCAGTTATGTTGGGTCACAGACAGATGGCCCTATTGGGTGGAGGCAGATGTCAATCTTGAGAAGCTCCTGCGGGCCCTGAATCAGAAGTGGCAGCAAGCCTGACTGAAGATAACTCCTGAGGAGGAGGGAGGACAAATAGGCAGGCCTTGACTTACAGAAAATGAGTGGCCTTTCTCCTGAGACACCTCTTCATCCTAGAGACAGCATGGTGTGTGTATTAGAGGGAGGGTTCTAAGTGGGACCAGTTCTAAAGTACTTTTTTAGGGATGTTCTTGAACTTGTGACAATGGCTGTTCTGTGTTCACTTGAAGTTTCTTTTATGTATTTAATAACATTGACATGCCCCCAATCAGTTTCACATTTAACTGGTAATATTTGTCATGATTTCGAAGCTTTTTAGATTTCTTTTTTTTTGCTTTGGTGAGAAATATAATTTGAGTTACTTTCAAAATTGTGTAACTGGAGTTCACTTTTATTATGATGCTGAATTTGGAGTTAAAGGACCTGGGTTCAAATTCTGCCTATGATCCTTACTACCTTAGTGACCTTGGGCAAGCCATTCTACTCCCTGGATTCTCAGTTTTCTTATGTGTAAAGTGGACTAAATGGTCTTTCAAATCCTTCTCCCCTCTAAATCTGTGATTATAGCCTTGAGGCAAATTAAATACTTGGTGTTCTTGGCAAGCTGATGACTCCTCCTTACTACACAATAGGAAGAACTCATAATAAGTGTGTTATCCTTTTCATTCATTCAACAAGCATTTATTAAGCCCCACCAGTCACTGGGCTAGGCTCTGGGGATACAGGTTCAAAAATTGAAAGGCTCTCTTGGCACCTGGTGGCCCAGTGGGAAACCTCTGGGCCTGAAGTCAGGAAGACATGGGTTCAAATACTGCCTGGAGAACTTACTAGCTGTGTGACACTGGGCAAATCACTAAACCGCTGTCTGCCTCAGTTTCCTCACCAGTAAAATGGGTATAAGGTGTCTCCCAGGTTTGTTGTGAGGATCAAATGAGAGATTTATATGGTCCTTTGTATATAGTAGGTGCTTAATAAATGCTTGTTCCCCTCCTTCCTTCCTTCCTTCCTTCCTTCCTTCCTTCCTTCCTTCCTTCCTTCCTTCCTTCCTTCCTTCCTTCCCTGGAGAGTTTAAATTTTACTGGAGGGAAACAGCATATACACATAGAAGCAAATTTAAAATACATACTAGGTAAATACAAAGTAATTTCTTATGCAAGGCATTATTAAGGGGGTCAGGGAAAGATTCCTGTAGGAGATAGTACTTGAGCTAAACTTTGAAGGAAGCTAGAAATTCTAAGAGGAAAAAAGGAGGATGGGTGGCTCTGGAATCAGAGGATAATAATTCAAATTTTATCTCTACCCCATTGTACTGCCCAACTTCAGACAAGTCTCTAAACCTCTCTGGGCTCCATTTTCTTCATCAGGAAAATAAGATGATTGGACTAGATCCTGGATAAGAACAAGGCATGAGTCAGGAGCTATAGGATCATGTAACTGGGGAAGAATAGGGGGGCCCAGTTGACTAGAATGAAGAGTGGATAAGGGAAAATAACAGGAAAGGTTTTCCCCTTATTTAACAAGAGCAGAGTCCAATGGAAGGAAGGGAGAAGAAGAGAATTTGGGGATTTGGGAAGGAGAATAGACAGAAAAGAAGAAGTGGGAGAGAAAGAGCTACAATCTGGACACTGCCAGTGGGATCCAGAAAACAGGTCATTGATTTGAGGGTTTGGGGGGCATTGCTCTCATTTGACATGCCAAGCAGAGTAGGAAATGGACAGCTCTCCCTTCTAGAGAAAAATGTTCTCCAAATTCTCCAAAGTTTTGTCCACCAGATTTTGTGACTTCTTCTGGTTCAGAGTCCGCTGTTCACTTTTGGCTTTGTTTTTGCACTCTGCTTTCAGTACACAACTGGAATGTGGTTATTTAACCCTGACAGCTTTCCCCAGGGAGCAATTAAAGTCTTTAAGATCTTACCTACGTTTCACCAGAAGTCTTCTCATTAAATAGAGAGTTACTTGCAATGTTCCCCGGGCCTAAAACATTAAGATTTAAAGGAAACAATTGACTGCTTTTTTCCATGCCAAATCAGACCGTTGTTTAACATGGTGAGAGCTACCACTGAGGTTAGCGAACTAGAAAAAGGGGGTTATATGTTGCTGAAGAAAAGAAACTTAGCAGGAAGAGCAGAGTCCTGACTACCCGTGGTAAAGTGTACGTGAATTCAGACCTGGCCCAAGGGCCAAACAAGAGAACTTGTCCTCTTCAGAAGTGCAGCTTTGTAGGAACACTCTGACCAAAAGCTCAAACGCTCCTTTTGCCTCTTTCTCTGCCCTCATTTTGCATGAGATCTCTCTAAGGAGTCAGGACAGAGCTTCCGGGAACACTTAAACTAAGAGGTTCAATGGATTTTAAGAGAGATTCTACCCAAATGCATGTAGTGATGCACAGCCATACACACCTGGCTACATAAAGGGTGAGTGTGTATAGACCCAACCCAAGGCTAGTCTTGAGTACCCTCCCTCTCTTTGCTTTCTTTGTCTCCAGTAGTTCAGTGGGAAAGAGGATGACCCTGAGCCACAGGACCCAAGTTCTGATCATGCTTCTGCCACCTACCTAGCTGTGCTAGTTTCTTCATCTGTAAAATGAGGGGTTAGACTAAATGACTTCTAAGATAACCTTCCAGCTCAAAAATCTGTGATTCTATAGTCCTATTGATATCTTTCTGTTTTAATAGCTATTTTTTTTGGAGGGGGGAGGGTAGACAATTGGGGTTAAGTGACTTGCCCAAGGTCACATGGCTAGTTTTGTGTGTGTGTGTGTGTGTGTGTGTGTGTGTGTGTGTGTGTTAAGTGTCTGAGGTCAGATTTGAACTCAGGTCCTACTGACTCCAGGGCCAGTGCTCCATTCACTGAGCCACCTAGCCACCCCTATAATAGCTATTTTAGTTAACCTGCTCTCAGAAAAGGGGCCAAAAAACTCATTTACCCAAATTGAAGTTGGGGAGGAGGGTGAGGGGAAAATGTTTGTAACATTAGGAACTCAAGCCACTAAAAATCTCAACCTGACTTAGCAGCTAAGTCCTAAGGGGTTTCCTCAGGTATCAGAGAGGTTAACTTACTTGCCTATGTTCCAACATCTAGTTTCAGAGGTAGAATTTGAACACAGGTCTTCCTGACTCCAAGCCCAGCACCCTTATCTACTACGGCACTTAATCCAAGTGCCTCTTCATACAGAGGTATGAATGAGAATAACTCAATATGGTATCTTACCCAGAGGTTGACTCTTAAGGTATGAATGAAAATAACTCAAAATAGTATCTCAGAGCTGTTTGCAGATTTATTTTTTTGACTGATTTGTGATTTCTTTGATTCAAGGAATTCCCTCTAACATTGCACATCAGTCATTGCTGCCCAGCAACTCATAGTCTTAAAGAGCCCTCTGAGACACTGAAAGTTTAAATAGCATTCCTAAGGTCACACAGCCTTCATGTGTCAGAGATGAGATTTGAATTCAGGTCTTCTATCTCAGAAGCCAGTTCTCTATCCCTCCTGTTAATACCTCTCACTTGAATTTTAATAGAGGCAAAATCACTGAGCCCCCCTCCCCCCAAATTGGGATTTAATGGTGGAATTTCAGGCTGGGATGGAGGCTTTAGTTCATTTGCTTGCTTGCTCTATAGAAGTGACCTCCTCAGTAGTCCTCTAGTTACAACAAGCCAACACTGTTCAAAGTACTGGTCCTGGGTATAGTATAGTTACATTGTGATAGCTCACACATCATTGGTTCAGAAGCTAACTCAACTGGGCCATACATCTTACTAATAATAAGACAAGGACTCATGTGCAAAGAAAGCTAAGCATGTGTCTGATTCACTCAACTTCTTTGTCTCTCTCCTACTGCTTAGGGACCTGCCATCCTAGGTCCTCTCTCTGGAGCTGAATGATACACCACCGAAGACACACAACATGCTTGTTGAACTTTTACATTATAACTTGCCATTTCTACCAGTTCTTTAGTCTTATTGGGTGTGGCTGGGTCTTCAAGGCTCATAAAGAGAGCTCATATGAGCCTAAGTAAAAAATCCAGGCTGAACTCCTAACAACTCCAACTTCTTCCTTCATTCAAAAGTGGTAATAGAGCCATCTTTCAATTATCTGTGCTACTTTCAGGAAGCAATGACAGGAATAATCCCAAATCCATCATTCCTTGGCCTTGGCGTTTCAGACTCTGTTACAGCAATTGTGACTTCCTGATTCTGTTTGACTTCAGGGTAGGCTAATAACAACGGTGAAATGACATTCCTTAGACAGCCACCAAGACACAATGGGGGCAGGTGCTGGATGGTAGCCAGGGAGCCTAGTCTGGGCTTAAACAAATTCAGTCTATGTGATCAGCAATTTGGACAACCCACTTCCAGAAAAATGAACTATGAAAACAGAACTATGGAACTGAGAAAGAGAACTTTTGGTCGAACCACATTCACTTTACAGATACAAAAAGCGAGGCCAGAGAAATTAGGTTTAGAAATTTGTCTACAATTCCACAGTCTGCAGCAGAGTCTTATGTAGAACTCAGGACAGTCATCTTTATACCACTTCATACCATAATTCCTCCCTGCTTCCCTTAGTTAACTCTAGCGTTTTCCCTAATTTCCTGATGCCTCTGAGGACCTGCAAGGGATCATGAGACTTAGACTTGGAAGGGACCTTAGGAAAAAAAATTCTAATTCATACCCTACACAAATCCAATTTGTAGCTAAAGAAACTGAAGTCTAAGGATTTGACTAAAGTCACACAGCTACTGCGCATAAAATGTGGGATTAGAACCCAGGTTCTCTGTCTTCAAATCCTGTTCATTATACTTCCATGAAAACATGTTACTCATATCCTCTTCCAGCTAAACATAACCACATTTTATAGCTCATCCAGCAATTAGTACTAGGCATATTTGGAATTGTAACTAAAATGACTTACACCTGGGGGAAAACTCAACTTAATGGTGTAAGAGCTGGGCTTGGTATACCCAGACCCCTGAAGAGACCATTGGGTTGTAGTTATGGTGGTACTAAGAGAGAAGATGGCTTCTCCCACACTCTTGCACATTTTCTCAGCATCTGTCTTCTCCCCCAAACTCTTCAAGAGTACATGATGATAGAAGGTTGCAAGGCACAGGGGATGATCATTTCTTTTTCATTACAGGGAGAAAGTGTGCTCTCCCCACCAAGATTGGTGCCTGGGAAAAAGCCCTAGATGTCCTGCCCTAGTTATATATAACTCTAGGGATACTGACCAGACACTCAGAATGCTCACCTTCAGCAAAGCATCTCAACCCCCTGTAGTTCACTCAAGGTTCCAATGCATTTAATAGAAGATTTTGGCCAGTGGTGTTGTGACATTCTTACTTTGCAAAACACTTTCCGGTCTACTGTCTTCACACATCCTCATTATATCCCTGAGAGATGAGATAGAGCAAGCTTCACCTTCATTTTATAGATTGGGACACTGAAACACACCGAAGTATAGTAACTTACCTCAGGTCAAATAATTAGGAAAGTCAATCCACCTCTTACTTTGTGCCAGGCCCTAAACTAAGGGCTAGGGATACAAAGACAAGAAAAAATAGTAATAATTGTTGCCCTCAGGGAAATTTTTTATTATACTGAGGGAAGCCAACAAAGAAAAGGTAGTATGTGGTGGGGACTTGAAGGTACCCAGGAGGACCTAGTGGCCTGGTAACACAGTCCAGAGAATCAGAAACACAGCCAGGAGTAGATGGCTGCCTCTTAGTGTCATCTGAGGGACACCAGTAGGAGCTCCTTGTCCAAAAAGCTCTCCCCTGCCAGTCTATCAAATTCTCCCTGTAAAGATTAATTTCTTAGTCAATCCACAACTATTTATTATCTACTAATTGTTTATCAAGGTACTTCCAAGAAAAATGGTGCATATTTACATAGGGATTTATAGTTTATAAAACACTTCTTTCATTACTTGCCTTTGAGGTAGATAGCAAAAGGATTATTATTCCCTTTGTACAGATAAAGGAACCAAGGATCAGGAAAGTAAAATGACTTGCCCACAGTCACAGAGCTGACAAATGGCAAATTCAGGACTTGAGCTTAGATCTCTGGACTCCAAATTCAGTATTCTTTTTACTACACCAAGAAATAATACCTAACTCTCAAATTAGCCAATAAGCATCTGTTTTTGTTGTTGTTGTTGTCTTTAATATGTTTTTATTTATTTCATTAAATATTTCCCAACTCCATGTAAAAAATGTTTTTTAACATTCATTAGTTACAATTTTGAGTTCCAAATTCACTCCCTCATTCCCACCTCTTCCCCACCCATTGAAAAGCAAGCAATTTGATTTCAACTAGACATATGAAGTCATGTAAAAACATATTTCTATATTAGCCCAAAAACAAGAAAATGTTGTTTTTTTTAAATGTGCTTCAATCTACACTCAGAGTTCAGTTCATCAGTTCTCTCTCTGGAGATGGATGGCATTTTTCATCACAAATTTTTGGAAATATCTTGGATGATTGCCTTGAACATCTTTCACAGGTGATTATCCTTACAATATTGCTGTTACTACATACAGTGTTCTCCTGGTTCTACTCAATTCCCTCAATTGCATCAGTGCATATAAGTCTTCCCAGGCTTTTCTGAAACCATTCTGTTATGATTTCTTATAGCACAACAATTTCACTACAATCATATAAACACAACTTGCTCAGTCAATAAAGATTTATTAAGCCAAGGCATTATTCTAAGCCTTGGAATACAAAAAGAGGTGAAAGACAGTCCCTGCCTTCAAAGAGCTTACAACCTGATGGAGGAGACAAAAAGTAAACAAACATGCACAAACAAACTATATACAATCTATATATAGGAACTTGCAATCTAGTTGGAAGCAAGTCATTTACGGATTAAATAATTCAAGAACAAATAATCTTGACTTGAATTTGGCCTCGGAGGAGAGGGTAGCTATGGATTGGTAGATAGGAAAAGAATGGATACTAAATCAGATAGAACATCAGTAGCACAGGCTGAGGACACATTGGAATACACTGAGGTGAATTCCACTGAGAGTGATTGTCAAAGTGTTCTGAGTCTTCCCAGTCTTCTACTTAGAGAAAAAGCCCCTAGGAAGGATAATCCCCTTAAGCCTTTAATAGGTAACTTTGGTTGACTGGAAAGGGTAGGCAGCACTGGTGAAGAAAGAAGTTCAGAGACCAAGTTCTTATGGAAATGGGGTAGGGGATACGGGTTATCTTCCCAGAGGAAGGAGAAAAAAGCAAAGTATTGGGGCTAGAAAGAAGAGAGTGGAATGTAAAGAGAGCCAAAGACCAAAAATTTTGAGGACCAACCTTACAATGAGTTTGCATTTGGGTCAGGACTAAAACCCAGAGCTACTACCAGAGAACTATGCTCTTTTTAATAAGCTGGTTAGTCTCTCTAAAAATTAAAACCAAGACAAAGAAAATACAAACAACACACCCAAGGTCTAGTTCCAAAAACTTATAGGTTCACAGATCCATGGCCTCTAGAGCTAGCTGGAAAAGACCTTGGGAAGGGATCTATGCCAATACCCCTCATTTTGCAGATGAGGAAATTAAGGTCCATAAGGTGAAAATACTTGAGCTATTTCTCTCTCACAACATGGTCCTGAAGAAATAGAGAGTCCATCAGTGAGTGCCCTCTTTATGATGTCTACTTTCTTTCCCAAATAACTTGATGTTTAATGATTTTTTTTAAATAGCAGGAAAGAATAGTACAAGCAGTAGAGTCTTGCTTTTGTTAAGTCAAGTGCCGCCATGTCTGCTATGTCTCCATCAGCACAGCCGCCAAAGCAGTGGAAAAGGCAAAGTGTAATTAGTTAATAGCAGAGCTCCTCTGTTAATGGAAAGGGCATTTCAAACTTACTTATGCAAACGTGATACCATAGGGTTTGTCAAAAACTGTCGATAGGATACTGCAGCGTGGAGTCACAGGTCGTTTGTCAAGTGCCAATGTGACTTGTCTTTACATAAACACTGAAAAAAAAAGGAGGCTCTCTGGACAATGGGCTAAGTCAAGGTGCTTGGAGAAGAAGCTTGCTTGGGGATCTCTATTCTATGCTCACCAAAAATATAGGCTTTTTTGTCTGCTCAGAGGGATTTTGAATGAGCCATTTGATAAAATGCATGATCCTCATTTTGCTATCAAGAAGCTATTTTTCATAGCAAAGTTGGTGGTATAAATAGCATATTGTTAACAAATAATCGTTAAATAATTACAGACACAGAGAAGGTTCTTCTAGATCTTTCAAGGACCACATCTCCATATATGACAGATCAAGGCCATATGCTCCTTTGCTCCTGTCTCCATCAGTGACTCAGAGCTCCAGTCCCTATTCTGGGACTACAGGCTTCTGATCAATGAGCATTCTCTCTTTCTTGCCTAAACCCAGACCTAACATGCTACTTTCTCATCATCTCTATGATATCATATACACTCTAGCTTCTACCTCACAACCTGGGACCACAGGCTTCTAACTGATGAGCATTCTTCCTGTCTTGATAGAACCAAACCCACCATACCACTTCTTAATCATCTCTATACCTTATCCCTTGTATTGCAGTCTTTACCTTTGACCTGGAACTCAAATTTCTACCCCTGTGACCCTGGGTTTCTGGATGGTGAAAATTTGACCATTCCCAGAACACAACTTCCCAGAAATCTTGATGCCACTGTGTGATTATCAACCTCTTACTTTTCAACTCTCACTCTGAGAAGAGTAATCAAATCAGCACTACAATTCCTAGAAAGGACATTTGATTCAGCTACTCAATGATTCCAATCACCATTCCTCTGACTTTCTTTTCCAAAACATTCCTCCTTGGCCATCACTCTTTTTGTATGTGGTCTTCACCTATTAGAATGTAAGTTCCTTGAGGACAGGGACTATTTTCATTTTTGTATTTCTATACAGTGCCTGGCACTGAGTAAGCATTTAATAAATACTTTTTCATTGATTCATGTTTATTTAATACCTGTTGTCATTCATCCTTTATATCTGAAGAGATATCTTGACTTGTGAGTGAATTAGATTTAAGTGAGGCAAAATCATCAGACTCACTCTCTCTTCCAGTAATTGATGTCCAGTGGCAGGACAAAAGTCAATGATAGGTGATGGCCTGAGATGAAGTGGATGAAAATGCCTGAACAAGCCCTAAGTGCTCCAAAGAGCCTGCTTCGGCCTTCATGGCTATTGGAACAAGTTGTTCTCATCCACCCATTCCACAGGGGGAAATATGCACAGGCTTGGGGTAGACATTCCTCTAACTCACTAATGGGTTTGAGGGCCATTGGTTACCCTCAACCTGGTTTAACCTATTTGCAGAAACAATTTTATTGGGATGTGAATGCTGCACATGCCACAGCTTCTTTTTCTTTTTAGTATATTTTTAGTAAAATTGTCATTTTTATTATATTGGCCCCGTGTACCCATCAAAAATTAATATTTCTCCATTTATTTAAATCTGATTTTATTTGTGTACAAAGCTTTTTTATTGCTTTATTCACATAAATCCTGGGTTTGTTTTTGGTAGGTATATTCCCAAGTATTTTACACTGTTTAGAGTTATTTTTTATATAATTTATCTATTTTTAGTTTTCAACATTCACTTCCATAAGATTTTGAGTTTTGAATTTTCTCCCCTACCCTCTCCTCCCCCCTTTACCAAGATGGTGTGCAAGCTGATATAGGCTTTACTTATACATTCACATCAAACATATTAGTCATGATGTAAAGAAGAATTAGAACTAATGAGAGGAACCACAAGAAAGAAGAAACCAAACAAAACAACAGAAGAAAAGGAGAGCAAATAGTGTCCTTCCATGTGCATTCAGACTGCAAAGTTCTTTCTCTGGATGTGGATAGCATTTTCCATCATAAGTTAGCGTTATCTTAGATTCTTGCATTGCTGAGAAGAGCCAAGTCTATCAGGGTCAGTCAAGGCACAATGTGGCTATTACTGTGCACAACATGCCAAAGCTTCTTGGAGCCACAGGTCAGGGTTGGGTAATAGGTGGACACCAAAGGTGGATGAGCAGCTCTGAAAAGGACTCGGTAAGTCCTCATACCTGAGCTGCTAGTCCTCCCCATCCAGCCCATGGCAATGGGGGAAGGGAACAAAATGAGTAAGAGGTAATTCCTGCCCTCAAGGAGCTAATAATTTAGTAGTACTTGTTATATGAGACATGTATATAAATAGCTACAGGATAAGATAAAATTGTTAAGTACAGAGTGCGTAACAGTTTAAGAAAATGGAAAAATCCAACCTGTTCAGGGAGATCAACTTTGAAGGAATTCTACAGTGGAGACATTTTTATCAATGATTTGGATAAACACATTCTCAACTCACACATATTTAGGAGGGATGACTAACATACTAGATGAAAGAGCCAACATACAAAAAGAATGTAATGGGCAAGGGTCAACAAATTATGGCCCATAGGGCAATGCTTGTTTTTGTACGGCCTACAAGCTAAGAATGTGTTGTGGGGAGGGGTTATAAAGGCTTATTGAATTAAAAAAAATTTTTAAACCATTCTTAATTCTTGACATACAAAAACATGCAATTGACTGGATTGGGCCCTCAGGTTATAACTTGCCAATGCTTTGGCTAGAATATTGGGCTCAGCCAATTGTGTGATATGCTAGCCAAAAATGCCATGTGCTTTGTGGCTTCATTAAGAGATGCATAACTTCTAGAATAAGAAGATAGTCTATATACTGTACTATGACCTTGACAGACCACATCTGGAGTATCGAGCTCATTTCTGGATGCCACAGTTTGGGAAAGACATTGATAAGCTGGAGAGTATCCAGAGGAGGGCAACAAGGACATTGAATAGTCTTGAATTCATTAAGATTGATTTTTGATCAGTTGAAGGAGCCTGGGATATTTAGTATGGTAAAAAGAAAACCCTGGCAGAATACGATGGTCATCTCCAAGTATCTGAAGGACTACCATGTTGAAGAGGAACTGCATTTCCTCTCTTTGTCCCCAGAGGAGCAAAACTAGGAAGGAGTAATGTGTGGAAGTCATTTTCATTCAAGTCTGACTCATCATGGCTCCATGTCACTGGGGTTTTCTTGGCAAAGATACTGGGGTGGTCTGACATTTCCTTCTCCATCTCATTTTACAGATGAGGAAACTGAGGCAAAAAGGTTTAAGTAACTTGCCCAGGGTCACACAGTTGGTAAGCATCTCAAGCCCGATTTGAACTTAAGTATTTCTGAATCCAGGCCCCCAGCACTCTATACATTGCACCATATAACTGCCCTTAACAACAGTGGGTGATCATTTCAAAAAGGCAGATTTAGGCTTGCTGATGGGGAAAAGAAATCTTAGCAATTAGAGGTGTCTAAAAAGCGAAATAGACTACTTAGGGAAGCATTGGTTTCCCTTCATTTGGAGGTCTCAGAGCAGAGGCTAGATGGCTATTTGTTGGTTAGGTTATAATGGAGATTCCTTTTCAGGCATGAGTCATACTAGATAGTTGCTAAGGTCCCTTCAAGCTGCAAAATTCTATGACAAGAAAAGATTTGATAGAAGAAGTTGAATTAAAGCTGAACTTTGGAGGACAGATAGGTTGTCAACAGGTAGAGGGCATCCCTGGAAGCAGCATGAACCAAGGTACAAAGTTCTATCATAGAATGGTGAGTTAACACAATTTGATTAGTGGATTACATGAAAAAGAGTGAAATAGAATCACAGAACTGGGAGGGACCTCAAAGGACCATTTAAGCCAACTTTATTTATAAAGGAGGAAACTGAAAAGCAAAGAAATTTTGAGAGATAAGGACCTGAAATTCTAGTTTAACGTGAATCAAACTAGCTAGACATAAAGGATCCATCTTATTTTTGCCCCACCCTTCACTCCTTCCCCTTTCCTCCCATGCCTAGCATACTACCATGCACATAGTAGGCATCCAATACATTTGGATAGGAGAATGACTCTACCAAAAGAAAAAGACTTTCAAATCTTCCCTCCCCTCCCTGTCTTATACACAGGCAACTAAGTTCTTATTGATTCCATTCCACAATGTCTCTCAAATCTATCTCTCCCTTCTAGTCCCACACCTATCATCCAAGCACAGGAACTATTATGATAGAAGAGAGAGAGAGGGAGGGAGGGAAGGAAGGAGATATGAATAGTCAGATAATAGATAAAGCATTTATTAAGTGCTTATTATGTGCCTGATTGTGCTAAGCATTAGGAATGCAATATAAGTAAGCAAGTGCACTAAGGGACTTACATTCATAAAGGGAAGCTGGTAAGGGAGGGCCTAGTTAAGTGAAGAAGTCCAAAGAGTGGAAATTCAAGTGAAGTAAAGCATGGCAGGAGGCTCTCCTGAAATAGTGGTAGAGGCAGGCAGTTAACTAATCAAGAGAGCAAGATCTCAGGGCAGAGGGTTCCTTAGGATGTGGAGGTGGTTAAAGATGAGGAAGAGGAGGTGAAGAAGTCTAGAGACTTTAGAGAAGTTTGGAGTCATAAGAACCTCCTAACAGATCATCCTGCCTCTTTTTTCTCCCCATTCTGTATCACCATCAGACAAATCTTATGTACATTAATCCTCTGCTAACAAATCTTCAGTGGCTCTCTGTTGTAGATAGATTACAATGCAAGTTCCTTTGCTGGATAGTTAAGGCCTGTTGAATATCAGGAGCCAGTCTAACATTCCAGATTTATTTTATAGAAGTTCTTTCAAAGTATCTTACGCTCTAGTTAAATTGGACTATTCTAGTCTCCTAATACACATTGGGCTCTCCTATTTCCATGCCTTTACTTGACATTGTTCCTATACCTAGAATCCATTCCAACTCCTTTTCCAATAATTGAATATCCCCTATCCTTTAATGCCCAGCTCAAAGGTCACCGCCTCTATGAAAACTTCCCTGATCTCCCTGGTTGATAACCTCCACTTCACATTTCATTTTGCTCAGTATCATCTCTCCAGTCTACTTTTCTGTTTTATAATTATCTGTATTTAGGTCTTAAACCCCTCTTAGACTGTAAGCCCAATAAGCTAGGATCCATCTCTTATCAACTCTAGCACCTAGCACAGTGCTCTGTAGACAGTAGATCCTCACTAACTTTTTGCTGAATTGATGAAGTGAAATGTCCTAATGATAGAACAATGACCTCTGAGAGCAAACTAGGTGGCAATTTCAAGACTTCTAGATGGGGTGGGGGCAGAAAGCTAACAGTGAGATAGGAAGACTTCACAGACAAATCTGACTCCCTTCACAATGTAACCATTGACTTATGTATGCTTCAGTGAGACATAGGCATTCATGAGAGATTGCTTGTAAAAACAGTAAAACCTCCAAGTTTGGGTTACTTCATGAAGGCTTAATTAGCAAGATCTGACCCATGCTCTGATCCCTACATCAATTTACAATGAATGAACCTTTCTAATTCAATAATTTAACAAATATTTATTAAGCACCAACTGTGTTGAAAGGCATTAGGTTAGGCTCTTCTTGGGGTTACAAAAACAAATCTTGCTCTCAGGGTACTTATATTCTACTCACTTACAGAGAGGGTGCTATACCGTATGATGGACAGGTTCACATTCCAGTCCCAGCAGAAAGTCAGCAGTAACCTTTTGAGTTGTGCCTAGAGAGAATAAGGGATTTTTCAAAAACCTGACCCAAAATAAGTATAAGAGAGACATATTCCTATTTCTACACTGACTTAGAGGACCTCCTTCTGCCCTGAAAAGCCAGTCTGATTAGCTCAATCTTCATGAGAGATCCTGAAATTATTTTTTTCTGCTGTACAATAATTTATGGAAATAATTTCCCTTTCAACCTTGCTGCACAATATGACAAATGATCCCGGTCTGTTGCTTATACATCTGTGACCAGCCCGAAGACATTTTCCCAGAGTCTAATTGGACTCCCCCCCTCCCCTTTTTCTTTTTTGGTACCAATGTCTAGGCTGGGTTAATAAAACTCAGATTTGACAGAGAAGGTGACATTCACCTCCATTGTCTGATCTGACCTGACACCATTTACATTATCTTTAAAATTTTAAATAAATTCAGACTCTGGAATTAGCTGGTTTTTCCCACCTACCATTCATTCTCTCTCTGCCTCTCCAAACTTATTTCTGACTAGTCCTCAATATACTTTTCATTCCAACCAGGCGCACATTACTATCCCCTAAAGTCACCATACTTACCCCACAATACCTTTGCTCATGTTCTTCTCTCCCCCCCCCCCCCTTCTCCTTTGTCAACTCAATATCCACCCATCCTTCAGATCCTTCAGGTCTTTCTTTTCTAAAACCACAATGGTTCACTTTGAAAGATAATGAGCTCTCCATTCTCTGGAAGTATTCGAGCAGAGGCAAAACATTCAGAATGCTGCAAGGAAAGTTCCTGCTTTGGGCTGAACTAGAATGATAAGACATCTCCTCTCCCTTCAAATTCAAACATCCAGAAATTCTATGACTGACTATTATAAGCCTTGCCTCTCTCTTCCTTCTCTGAACTTTCAAGTCAGCATCACAGCTGAATCCAAAATTTTGCCTTATTTCATTCCTTCCAGCTTTATCTCCCCCAATAGATTCTAAACTCCTTAAGGGTAAGAATTATCTTGTGAACTTTCTTTGCATCCCTAGCAGCGCCCAGCAAGCTGTTGGTTAGATATTAGAAGTAGTATAATTAAGTAACCTCATCACCACAAAACCAAGCAATCCAGCACAAGTTAGGAGAGGGAAGCCAAGGGGGCAAAGTTCCTTCAGGTGACTTCAGGAGGACATTTCATTACCCCTTTTCATGAAGGAGAAAAAAAAAAACCCTTTGCTTGCTTTGCTTGGTAATCCTAACTGCAAATTCCTAGGTTCTTAGTGGTGGAATATGGGCAGAAAGAGTCCTGGGTTCCATTCTCTTTTCTGCCCCTTAGAGCCTCTTAAAGATGGTAAAATCTCTAGACCTAAAGTCCCCAACTACTAACATCCTAAGAGTTGACAACCTTTGAAAAATCTCAGTCTACCAATGTAATAATGCATAAGCTCAAAAAAACCTGTGTTTGGTTGACTGACTGTCACTTTGCATCTTTTGAGAACAACAGGGTGGACATTATACAGAGCAGCTTTCAACTTGGACCCCACCTATGGTCTCTCAACCACGTGATTCATATGCAGAAGCCTATAGTCTCACTTCCTGAGGTGTATTTTTAGAAAATTCAGGGGTTTTATCTGAAATTTCAACATACAAATTATCCATGATTTCTCCCAACACACACACACACACACACACACACACACACACACACACACCTTTTGACATTTTAGGTTATACAGTGTTATATAGTTGCAAGGACTCCCATGATGTCCCATTCAGTATGTATTGTCAAAAGAATCATTGCATGTCAGAACTAGAAGGGACCTTGGATCATTTAAAGACCACTGTCTTCATTGTACAGATGAAGAAAGAGGGACCCAAAATCATACCACATGCTAATGACAGAAAAGGGATGAGAATTCAGTCTCTTTATTCCCTGACTACTCATTACACCATATCTTGTTGCTAGGTACCAATCTTCTTGACTTAAGAGACAAAACACCTATTTTCTAACATTGGCTCAGTCACCAACAAGCTATATAACTTTGGATGAATCGTTTAACTTTTGGGTCCCAGTTTCTTCCTCTGTAAAATGAGGGAAATTGAGTAGATAACCCCAAAAGGTTGGGTTTTTTCTCAGCTCTAAGATTCAATGATTCCACCTAAATTAGACATTTTGCTTTTTCTTCTCTCTCTCTCTTCCTGTCTCTCCTCAGCTCTCTCTCTCTCCCCCATATCTGTATCTCTCTCTCTCCCTTCCATCTCTCTCTCCTTCTCTCTCTCTCTCTCTCTCTCTCTCTGTCTCTCTCTCTCTCTGTCTCTCTCTCTCTGTCTCTCCCTCTGTCTCTCTCTCTCTCTCTCTCTGTTTCTGTCTCTCTGTCTCTCTTTCTCTCTGTGTGTGTCTGTCTGTCTGTCTGTCTGGCTCTCTCTCTCTCTCTTTCTGTCTGTCTGTCTGTCTGTCTCTCTCTCTCTCTGTCCCCCCCTCATCTTGAATTCTCTATGAATGAGTGGGAGTAAGAGACAGAGAAGCTACTATAAAAATACGTGATCTTATTTTCTAACTTTCCACAGGATTTGCCCTGTCCTACACTCAGCTATATGTGCCATGACCAAAAGTCCCAAGCCCAAGTTAGCTTGTGACTTTGGCGGCAAACATGTGAGCATGTAAGAACAAAGGTTTCCTCCACTTTAGGAAGAATAGGCCAGGAGGTACCAAGGAAGCCATCACCCTGAAGCAAGATTTAGAGTTTCCTCTCAAGCTGGAAGAGGCCTCAGAAAGGGGCTGCCCAGTTGTCCAGACTCGAGTCCCCAGAGGACTCAAAAAGACACATCTGGTTTTCTCTGTGGCCAGGCTACTCCTCCATGTCGCTATAAATCATGGCCCCTCTCTTGCTTGCTCTCATCTGAACAGGTGGCACCAGAATGAGGAACTGTGTCCCTCTGAAGAAATTCTACTGGGGGAATTCCTCTTCATGAAAACTTCAAAGTGTTCACAAGATCCTCTTGCTTTCCTTTCTTTAGAATTACATAATCACAGAGCTATATAGCAGGAAAGGATCTGAGAGATTAGCTAGGTGGTGCGGGAAATAGCATGCCAGACCTGAAGTCAGGAAGATCATCTTTTTGAGTTCAACTCTGACCTCAGATACTTACTAGCTATGTGACCCTGGGTAAGCCACTTCATCCTGTCTGCCTCAGTTTCCTCATCTGTAAAATGAGTTTCAGCTCATCAAGGAGAAAGAAAACCACTGGAGTATCTTTGCAAAAAAAAAAAAAAAAACCACACGGAGTCAATAAGAATCAGACACCACTGAAAAATGACTGAAGACAACAAATACAACCCATTCATTTTTCAGATGAGGAAAGTGAGTTTCAAAAGAAATAAAGTGATTTGCCCTAAGTCACATAGTATAGTGAGTTAGTGAAATTTGAAAAAAAAAATTAAAAAAGACAGAGACAAACTTTAAGCTCATAAGCATAGGGCATTTCCAATGAGGACCTGTCTTTTACCAATGCAGACTGGTACCTTCTCTGACAACTTGAAGGCTTAGAGTTCTGTCATTTTGTTTGTTTGTTTGTTTGTTTTGGAGGGCGGAGGGCAAGGCAATTGGGGTTAAGTGACTTAGCCAAGGTTACACAGCTAGTGTGTCAAGTGTCTCAGGCCATATTTGAACTCAGGTCTTCCTCCTGACTCCAGGGTTGGTGCTCTATTTTTACACCACCTTGTTGCCCCTAGGGCCATGAGAGTTTGAGTGACTTGCCTAGGGTCACACAACTAGTAAGTATGGGAGGTGATATTTTAACTAAATCATCTTGACTTGAAGAACAGTAACTTAGTCTTTACACCATTTAGGAAATGAGATTCTAAAAGGCACAATTTTGGAATTACATATATCATGACTTCAATGAAACTATAAACTTCCTGAGTGGAGAATGTGTCTCCCACTTAGTCTGTGTCTTTCTTAGCAACAACCACAGGCCTAAATGCATAAGAGAGGCCTAACAAATATTTGTGGGTTGATCAGCTGCTTTACTGCTTGTTGGAGAAACGCTGGAGTCCAACAGGATAAGGTTTGAAGTGCCCGCTTCCCCTGGGCCGACAACCTCTCTCCCTTTGTGTGAACATCCATGTGACAGTTAGACTGAGGGATGAGGAAATAAGAGTCAAGCTGAGGCTTCCAGCGAATCAAGAGAAAATGGCCGCAGGGCCCTTCTGTGTGGAAGGCCATTGACTGCTTCAGGGACCAGCCCGACAAAGCTTCTCTCTGACTCAGAGGCAAAAGGAGAAGGAAGCAGCCATGCAGGTGGTGGTATGAGCATGTCAAGTCTGACTCTCTGCCCTTCCACTTCCCCACAGAGGGCAAAGCAGGCAGCCTCCAACCCACTTCTACACCGGTAACCACTATCTCCCACCACTTTTGCCTCTAACCGCTGTTCTGGAGATTCATTTTAACCAGATCATACCTGTAATAAAAAAAAAAAAAAACTTGGGAAGGGGCTTCCCCATCCAGTGTGATTTACTCTTGACTCTGCATTAGATCAGAAAAATCCAGCCATTATTTATGAAGAATGTCCTATGTAGGAGGCAATACATAGGATGTTGGAGATACAAAAATAAAAATGAAAAAAGTCCCTACCTTCAAGGAGCTTATTTTCTACTAGGGAGATACGGCTTGAAGAAAGCAGTGTGTGAGAAAGCCTGGTAGATCATTCACCTAAGAATAGGCCATAAATCTTAGGAAGGATAGAAAATCATAATGTGTGGCATTGAATATTCAACAATATCCAACATCATCTACCATCTGCCACACGTAGTCAACCCCATCACAAAGATCTCGCCTCTCCTTCCTATCTCCAGTAGAAATTAGAGTCAGAGTCACATATCCTTTCCACATATAGGCTGCATATGAGAAAGAAGAAGAGAGAAATGGGACAAGTCCAGACATTAGAGGTATGGCAGCAACAAAAGCCAAGTCAACCTTGTTGTCGAAGTCTGTCTTGACACCTGAAAGATCCTGTACTTTCTAGGGCATCCAGGTTTATAACAATCAATGTAGGTGCTATCTGGATAATGCTTTCTCTACGATCTCATGAAGTTTGAAAAAAAACTTGGGATGAAAATACTTTCCCTTCCTTGAAACAACAGCAGGTCCAGACAACACTAACTTCCCCAAGTCAGCCACAATGGGGCCTAGCCAGGGGCTGGAAAAACCACCTTAACAAAAGTTAAGGGTCTCCTACCTAGTGACATTAACTCAGCCACATTCCACATATGTAATATTCCTGGATAGTGGTTAAGCTTGTAAATCCATTATTTATGATGCAGAATTATACAGTCTGGGTAACGCAATGTGGATATGTTAACATTACTGTAAGAATCTTAACTTTTGCATTTGCTTGCTTTGGGAGGTACAAATTTATAACTTCAGTAATGCATTACCATACATTACTTTACTTCAAAATGGTGGGCTATATTTAAATATAGAATTCCCCCTACCTGATTACCATGAGCAAATTAAAAACAGCTCAATCATTTGCATCAGTGTGTCACTCTGAGTTATTTACCACAGGCATCGCTTCCCTATTGTAACATTTGAATCAGGCTGTAATTGTATTTGTGAAACAAAAATACGGTGAAGCCATTTTCTTGCAGAACAGAAAGTTCGAGACAAACACCTGCATTTCTTTCTTTGTTAGAGAGAGAGAGGAGGAAGGAGGCAGAGAAGGAAGAAAGAAATAGGGAGGTTTCTATTCCAGCCCTCATAGTTAAATGCAGAAGAGGTTCAGATTAACTAAAGGAAGGGATGGGGGTTCTAAGGGCTGTTCCAATTTGCTGTGGGACAAAAACAAGTTTACCCTCTGGCCAGAATTTCCTCATCTCTGAATTCAATTCAATTAAAAAAGCATTTATGAAGGGCCTACTATGTGCTGGGCACTGTGCTAAACCCTGGGGGTACAAAAAGAGGCAAAAGATAGTCCCTGCCCTCAAGGAGTTTGCAATCTAGTGGGATCTTAAAATAATCCTCTAAGCAGCAATAAGAAGAGCAATTTAGGTCAAAGAGATGATTTAAGAGATTAACTAAGGAAAGTGATTATAGAAAATACACTCCATTTCTCTTCTTGAATTGGATTAATCTCAAAAGAAAATTCACTTTTGATTTCTCCTCTCTCTCTAAAAAGACTCCAGTTCTCAGAAGAGGAGACTGAAGAATCCCAGCCAAAAAAAAAAAAATTGGTCTAAGACTTCTGGTTTCTAATTTGTCCAGATGTTGAATAAATTGGAATGGTATTACAGAAGATAAGATCCTCTCAATTCCTTGCAAGGATTATCTATACTTGAAATGGTCTGTAATTGTGTAAAATAATGGGCTGCACATGACTTAGAGAGGGCTATCCTATCTCAAAAAAAACAAACAAACATAGAGACAAGAACTTGCTTCAAGAGGAAAGAAAGGTCTAACCTCCAAATTTACTTGCCATCTAACCAAGTCATGCTCAAAAAGAACGATAGGGTTCCTAAAACATTAGGTAAAGGAAAGAAGTTATCAGTGAACCTGGGTATTGGGAAGATAAACTAAAGACACAGTCAAAGCTTGACAGTGCTGTCTTGTAATACACAAATATTTAGTTTGGATGATGGTGGAATCCCACTTCACATTCCCTGTCCCCCTCCCCTTCCGCTTTATTGGTTGTTGTGGGTCCCTCCCTGCAAACCATGACTGCTTCATTTCATTACTTAGTGTCTGGTCTGTGGTTTCTATGACCTTTCTATGATATGTGTGTGAGTATATATGAATGTGTGAGTGTGTGTGTGCATGTGTGTATGTGTGCATGTGTACGCGTAGGTTTTTTCTTCTTAAGAGTTGTGTGACTGTAAGCATTCTTTTTTTACTCTGAGGATTGTAAATGAATCAGTATTGCCTGCTATAGACTATAGACATGCATACAAACATTTACATGTAGTTTTATTCATAACCAAGGCCTTTCTCCTCTCATTAGGATCTTTTTGTATTAGAATTTTATTCTCCCTCCCCTCATAGGTCTAGGTTACCATTCTTATGTAGAACCATGAAGGAAGGTGGGAGGAAGGAAGAAAGCTAGAAACACCTTTATGAAGCTTTACTCCAAAAATCATTCCAGGACTGTCCTCCTGGCACTTTTGAAATCCCTGGAAAGATTCATGCCCATACCCAGGCTAGTATCCTGGTAAGTATTAATTATTTCTTGCTTTCATTCCTAAAACCAAGGTTTCTCCTTCTTTTTCCAATAACTCCATAGATAAGTATTGATCTAGGTTCAAATGAGCCCATAATACTTATTACTAATAATTGTTATTACGGAGTGACCCTCCATATCCCCCTTATTAGATAAATTTGAGAAAAATGTTTCAATATCATATTCTCACTCCTCTCAACTATTGACTGTACTCATAGAGATCTCAAAGCACCAATATGTAAGCAAAAGTATCAGATAATACCTGCTCCCCACCAATCTCCACACTGGAGCCCCCCAAACGGAGGGAGAATCTCTAACACACATTAGAGATAGGGCTTTTCAGTGAAAGTTGGGAAGCCAATCCTTAAAAGAACTGCCATATCACCAGAGTCCCAATTAAGCTCTCTGGCCCCCCTAAAGTCTTGGTTAGGTGGACAGAACATCCTTTAATAAATCTTTTTGTAAATGTAAATCTTGTACATGAGGCTTGCTGCTTCTTCAACCTACCTTGTACAGATGTTCAGTTACGAGATAATCACTCATTTGGAGAGACCTTTGCCACCAAAAGCAGGAACTCACCCAGAGAGCCCTCAGCTGCAGGGAGTGACCCAGACCTCTCCCCAGGAGTTCGCCCAGCTGTCTGACCCTAATAAGAATATTCCACAAGGCTGCCAACAAATAGATAAAGTAAGTATCATGATACCTCACTCACAGGCTAGGCACCGATATGACACTTGGCTTTGAATCTAGGTCATCCACAGCTACTAACCCTTCAAGAAACAGAGAGGCAGGAGTCCAGGGATAGCTGTTTTAGAAACTCAGAGCTTATACTATCACATAAGCTATACCCTTCAAAGTCATGTGGGCAGTTTCAACATTAGATAAACACACACACACACACACACACACACACACACACACTCTGAAACTTCACAGAACGAAACCCCTGAGGGGATTCAGTCAAAGGGCTGCACTTGAGGACCTAGAGGGCCACATGTGATCTCAAGGCAGCAGGTTCACCACTCCTGACCTAAGCTCTCCAAGGCTAACCATCTATGGACTTATTGTGGAAACAAAGATAATTAGGCACTTTCTGACTACACTGAACTCTCTGCTCAGGGCAAACTTATCAGCCACTGAAAAGTAGCCCTCATCACACCCTACACTCCCACATCTCCTTAAGCTGCAACCTTGCTAATATTCAGGCCTAGACCTCTCCTACCATCTGCTTTGCCCATTCTTGCTCTGCCCTCAGTTCACAGAGCATCACTTGGAAAAAAGATCCAGAAGCAAGAAGGCCTGGACTGCTTCAAATACATTGTCTCCAACTTCAACTAGGCCTTCGATGCTATTTGGCAGATAGAAGCCATCAGACTTGAACTTCTGAATTAACCTTGTCCCCCATTCAATGCATCCATTCTTCCCTCCATTCCCTTCACCCCAGTTTGTCTCCCTTGGAGAACTCATCTCTTCTTATGGCCTCATCAGAAGAATCCCCTAGAAAGGTCGGGGATTCTTAGTTTTTTTATGTAATGGACCCCTTTGGCAGTCTGGTGAATCTTATGGACCTTTTGTCAGAACAACATTCTTAGATGCATGAGATAAAATATAAAGCATCACAAAGGAAACCAAATTGTTACACATATGTGTATATATGTATTCTATATACATATTTGCGTAGAAAGTATATATAGCATATAACCATATATTAAAACATGCATACACACATGCACCAAATAGTTACACCTATATGTGTATGACTGGTTATATTTATACATGTATGTGTATATATGCAAAAATATTATAGCTATCTTATTGCATACATGCATGTATGATTATGTGTATGTCTGTGCATGTGGGTATATCTGTAACTATTTTGTGTATTGTGTATATATGTGTAATACATACCGTGTTTCCCCGATAATAAGACCTATCCCATAAATAAGCCCTCCCCTTCCTGTGTAAGATTCCTCTAAAATAAGCCCTCCCCCGAAAATAAGCCCTATTGAGATTGCTGCTGTAGTGAAGGTGATTCCCTGCGCTACACGCTACATTACGGTACCCTCTGTATCCACCGTCCGTCCCCCCCCCGTGAAACGCATGCCGCGCTCTGAGCTGCATCCAATCAGAGCTGCAGCAGTGAGCGTGTCATCCTGTTCTTCCCCAGTGATTTGCTTATTGAATAAAGGTACATTTTTTTGTTCACATTTACCTGTTTATTAAAATTGCTGTCAATGTTCATTAAAATAAGCCCTCCCCTGAAAATAAGCCCTCTGGTGTTTTTCTGTCCAAAAAATTTAATAAGACAGTGTCTTATTATCGGGGAAACACGGTATATATAACTATTTGCTCTCCTCTGTGATATATAGTATTTTACCTTATTCATCCAAGAATGTTATTCTAACAAGCTGGTTCATAATTTCACCAGACAGACAAAGGGGTCTATTACATAAAACTAAGAACATCTGCCCTAGAAGATGTGGATAGAGAGATAGATATAGATATATACATTCATGTGTATATGTATATATTTCAAAATTCATGAACCCCGGATTAAGCTTAATTTAGGGAAATTACTGTTACATCTGAGGGAAGGAGAGAATTAAGGCAGGGGACCCAATAGTAGGAACCACAACCCCCTTGGAGGTGAGAGTCAGACCATCCCTTCTCCTTAAGGAACTGTATCATTGGTTCAACTGGCTCTGCTTCCTGACCCCTTGTCATCCCTAGTCCACTCCCCAATCTGACCGTCTTGTTGCTGAGCTCCTTTCCTTTAAAAGTCACTACTCAGTTTTCCCATCGATGCAGCTAGGTGACTCACCGAATAGAGCACTGGGCCTGGCATTAGGAAGACCTGAGTTCAAATTCAGCCTCAGACACTTACAAGCTATGTAATCCTGGGCAATTCACTTAACTGTTGTCTGCCTCAGTTTCCTCATCTACAAAATGGGGATAATTACAGCACTACTTCTAAGGGTTGTTGTGAGCCTCAAATGAGTGAATATTTGTAAAGTGCTTAGAGTAGTACCCAGCACATAGTAGATACTATATAAATGCTTGTTAATTGGAAGGGCTCTCAGAGGTCACTGATATTAGCCAACCTTCGCTTGAAGACCTCCATTAAGGGGGAACGGAACTCCCTCCCTCCCTCAGCAACCCCTTCCATGACTGGATAGCTCCAATTCTTCTTCTTTTCTTTCTTTTTTTTTTTTTTGCTTTTTGGAGGGCAATTGGGGGTAAGTGACTTGCCCAAAGTCACACAGCTAGTAATTGTGTCAAGTGTCTGAGTCTGGATTTGAACTCAGGTACTCTTGACTCCAGGGCCGATGCTCTATTCACTATGCCACCTAGCCACCCCTTCTTCTTGGGGGGGGGTGTTTTGGTAGGGGGGGGGGTTGATAGCTCTAATTCTTAGAAAGCTTTTGCTTACCCAAAGTCTAAAGTTGACTCTCTGTCATTTCTACCTACTTTGGAGCCAAAGTGAACAAATCTAATCCCTTCATCATAAGACAAAGCTTCATATACTTGAAGACAGCTTTTTCCGGCCCTGCTACTTTACATCTTAGAGGCTCACTTTCCACATATGTAAAGTAAGACAATGTTGTACGGTTATAACAATAATAACATTATTGTTATAATTAGAGATCACCTTAATAATTATATATTATCTTCAGGTTTGCAAGCATGTTACGTATATTATCTAATTTGGTTCCCATTTATAACTTCATGACAGAGGTGCTATTATCATCCCCATTTTTACAGATGTAGAAACCAAGGCTGGTAGTTGTTAAATGACTTAGTCAGGGTCACATAGCTCATATTTGAGAGGGGATTTGAACCCGTATCTTCGAGACTCCTAACCAACACTCTCCACTACACCAAGCAGCCTCTCATTCTTTTTTTTTAAGTTCATTTTCATCTTTATTTCAAGTGAACAAGGAGTTGACCATCAATTTTGTACAAAAATGGGACATGACTTCTTTCCTCCCTTTCCATGCTCTTTCCATGACAAAAAAAAACTGACAAAAAAAGATTAAAAATGGAGGGGAGAAGTCACCCCACCAGCCCCTCCTATTCTCCAGAAAAAAAGCTGAAAGAGGGGTCCTGCTGGCCATGGAAGAGGCTGAGTGTTTGGCAAAGTCTGGAGGGAGAAAGAAGCAGACAATAGGGACACGGGGCAGTGGGAAGAATAGATCTCAACTGGGGGACCCCCATTTCTCCCCCAGACAGTTTATAAAAACCTGACAAGACGATGGAAGGAAAAATGAGGAGTTACCTAAATCCCAAGCAAATCAAAAAAGATTTCCCTTTGTTTCTCTAAAAGAGAAAACATTATAAAGAGTCTGAGTTCCTGAGCTTTTGCTTTCCAAGGCTGGGGGTCCCATGCCCTCCTCCCCATCCCCCCCAGCCCTGGGGAAAAGAGGAGGCAAGTGGGAATCCATTGATTCTTTTAAGAAGTTACCCCTGTGCTGGGCAGTTCCTGGGCCTCCCCTGCCCCATCCCACCCATGCTTCTGTGGCCTGTCTCCTCTTGCCACTGCTGCTTCTGCTGCAGAGATGACCTTGGGAGCTACCATGTAGGCAGGCTTAGCTTTTTCCTTTTTAAGACTTTGGTGATGTCGAAGTAGAAAGAAGTCTCAGTAGAGGACATTCTACACCAGGCCAACCATGATAGTGACTTCAGACTGGTAGCACCAGATCCAACTGAGCAGGTATAGCGTCCTGTAGGCACCCAGGGCAAACAGGTAGTGGCTGCTGATGGTCTCAGCTTCTCCCATCTTGCTCACTGTGAACAGCTGCAGCATGATGGCCACAGACTCCGGGTAAATGGAGAAGGTCCACTGGTTCTACAGTGGGGTGAAGTCGTGGTTAACTAGAAGGGCCAAGGTGTCTATGGGGACCACAAGAAACTCCACTCAGAAGTGTCATGGTTGCTGATATATATAGGTGACCTTAAACTTGCTATAGATCTTCCAGACAGTGGTGAAGGAGAAGGCTGTGCAGACCACCTTCACAGACGTGTTGTCAAGGGAGATATAATTAGTGAACTAGATAGTAGTCTAGATAAGGGGCAGTGAAGACCACTGGGAACAGAACCTGACTCATCCCTGAGATTCTGGCATAGGACCAGGACTTCTAGATCTTAAGGAGCAGGATGAGGCCCAGGAGGTGGGAGAGGTCCTCCAGGAATCAGAAGAGGTTCAAGGCTATGGGCTGGGCCAGCTTGGGGCCAGGGGCAGGCTAGCACATGTATGAATCACCAGCAGGGGAGCTCAACTGACAAAGGCCCAGAGCTCCCATTCTTAATAGAACGCAGGGGACATGGGTCCAAATCCAAGCTCTGATTTTTTTGTTCAGTCCCTCCAGCCATGTTCAGCCCCTCCAGCCATGATGAGAAGCCCACTGGATGAGGTTCTTGCACTAAAGTAATAGGAGTCACCCATAGAATCCAAGATAGCAGCTATCCTGTGGGTACCCAACCATCCAGTGCGGGAGTGAGTGAGTTGGGGATGTTAAAAGGGAGGGGAAGCCAATATCCCAGGAAGAGTCCAAATAAAGCTCATTTCATTGGTGTGTGCTTATTTACAATGCTAACTTCTGGCTTCACCTATCGCCTTACCTAGATAAAACCTGTCTTGACCAATCCCTCTTGACCAACTCAAATCCTTTCCATTTTTTGAGGTCCACTCAAGTTCTTCCTCCATGGAGCTTTCACCCATCACCACAGCCCACAGTGATCCCTCTCCCTTATTCAAATTCATGGCATTTATTCATGTGACGTCATGCATCATATCTTTGACATTGATGGAATTTAGTCATAGGATCATAAAAGAGCTAAAAGGGAACTCAGAGGCCATCTAGTCCAACCACCTCATTTATACATGAATAAACTAAAGACCAGAGAGGTAAGGTTATTTGCCTAAGGTCACACAAGTAGTAAATATCAGAGGCAAGATCTGAATCCAGGTCCTTTGACTCTAATCCAATGCTTCCCTTAATGTTACTGACCTTAAGCTTCCCACACATTTATTATACCTTTTCTCCCCAACTAGATTGTAAACTCCTTAAAAGTAGTGACTATAGTTTTTTTGAATCCCTCCTCTACATTGGATTAGAATACTACCCTGTACAATAGGCCCTCAATAAGTACTTGCTTATTTGATCATCTTAAAACAGCAGCTTAACATCTGTCTCTCTCGGGCTAATGGGCCAATCCCCATGGTATAGAGGAATATTCTGAAAGAGAAATTTCATTCCACAACTCAGTTGCATTACAGACTTCAAACTAGATTACAGAGAACATAAGAGTGCTAGGTGGTGTATGTCCTCAAGTAGCTCCCCTTTGCATTGCAAAAGACATTCTTGCAACTGGGAAAAATTCAGGTGGGACCTGGGGAAGGCAACATTGGTATCAGAGAAGAAAGTACAACTGAAAGGGGAAATCTGAACCCCAAAGAGTCCAACCCTTACCTCCATGGCAGTTGAGAGGAAAGCGCATCTAGGAAGGAAACAAGATGGTAATAGTATTCTGAGAATGGGAGCCTGGGGGCAATTGTCCCATGTGAGAACACAAGTTTGCCAAGGACTGTGAGGTGAAGCATGGGGACAGTGTTGTAATGGTGTGGTAGTATGCTTTCTTAGGGAGGAAATGGGCTCTCCTGAAGGTTGATATCCTGGGGCATAGCCCCATTCAGTCTGTACTGCTTATAGCATTTGATTACACTGCCCAAAGGACAAAAATCTAAACTTCTTCAGCTTAGAATTCAAGGTCCTCCCCACCCCACCCCAATATGGACCCAAACTATGCTTCTGACATTATCAGTCACCACTCCCCAAAGTGGACCCTCTACCCTACCCTCTACATAGTCGAATTCTGCCTATATCAACTCAAGTCTATATCCAACTCAATTCACACCTTTTCTTGAATCTTTCCCTTACCACTCTAAACCACAGTGATTTCCCCCATCACTGGGCTCTTGTATTCAATCTCTCTATCACCATGTCATTCATTTGAAACTCATGGACTACCTTATATTCTGAATTATCTTTACACATCTATGTATATTTTGAGAGCTTGTGTTGCATAATGAATTGGGAGCTAACCAAGGAGACACAAGACCTGAGTTCAACTCTTCCTCTTGATGCCTCCTGGCTATATGAAACTGGGTAAGGGTCTCACCTCCTCAGTATTGAAAACAAGTCTCTAAGACCAGAAATCAAAGACTAGTTGGTGACTGGAAGCATGTGTTTCCATACCAAAAATTCCCTACACCAAAAGTATCAAACTGAATCCACCAAACCCTATAAAAGGATCCTTACAGGCTACACATTGACTTCAAAAACCACATGTTAACATTCTATTCTATTCTATTTCTATTTATTTTGTTAAATATTTCCAATTGCATTTTAATCTGGTTTGAGCTGCACCCTGGAGTATCATGGGCAGTGTGACTGATACCTATGCCTTACACCAGTGCCACCCCGATCTAGTCCTAAATGTAGGCTGTACCCAAGATCTCAGTATACCTTTAAAACTGCACACTCCAGACAAAGCTGCAGAGAAATAATCACCCAAGGAAAGAAGCAACTTCAAGAAGCATTACCCCTAATGATGAGTCAAGGTATAGAGAGGAACAGACCCTGGGAACCTAGGTTGATGACTAAATTTTAAAAATGTACCAAGGCTTTTGGGAGACCTTGTACTTATCACCAGGCCTAGGATTTTGTGGTATAAGCTGGGGTGGGGAATCTTTGGCCTCGAGACCACAATTGACTCTCTAGGTCCTCAAGTGCAGTCCTTTGACTGAATCCAAAGTTCACAGATTCCATCAAAGGGCCGCACTTGAGAACCTAGAGGGCCACATGTGGCCTCGAGGCCACAGGCCCCCCACCCCCAGAGGCTATTCCTAGCAAGAAAACACACTCTACTAACAAAGATCATCACCTGCTCTTCCACTTATATAGTCCTAGAGAGTTGCTTGAGGTACTGAAAGAAGGAGTTACTTCCCCAGGCTCATATCCAAGAGGCATATGCTTTAATATTTTAAGCTTTAATAGCTTAAAACCACATTTAGACTTTTGGGACACTCTGTATATGCATGCAGCTATATATCTATATCTATAATCTACCTCGCCAACTAGATTACAAGCTCTTTAAGGTCAGAGACTTTGTATATGCCACTTTGTCCCTTTCTAGTAGTCATCTAAAGTGTCAGGCCTGGAGTCAGGAAGACTCATATTACTGAGTTCAAATATAGCTTCAGACACTTACTAGCTGTGTAACTGGGCAATTCACTTAATCCTGTTTGCCTCGGTTTCCTCATCTGTAAAATGAGCTGGAGAAGGAAATAACAAACCACTCTAGCATCTCTGCCAAGAAAACCTCAAATAAGGTCACAAGGAGTCAAACACAACTGAAAAATGGCTGAACAACAATGATCTCATAATACCTTTCTCTTTCATAGTAGGTTATCAAGAACTTGGAAATTGATTGGAAAAAAATCTTCTGAAGAAACATAAGAGGAAATACAACTTAATAACTAGTAGTGGTATTACTAATTTTTCAGACTATCATTTACATCATCAAGTTATTTTCATTTTTTTTTCTCTCCCAGAAAAAAACAAAACTTGGGGATCTAGTTTTTATCTGATGAGAAGTATCTTCCTAAACTCTCTTATAGTTTGGTGCAAATTAGAGACAGAAAAGTCATGGGGATTTTCAGCTGATTTTCATCAGCCCTTAGTGTGAAGGCTAGACAGAATCTATGTAAATGACTGTCCTAAGGAATCAGAAAAGCAGACAATGCAGCAGATGCCAGAAGTTCATTTAAATATTAGGCTCAGAGATGGAATTAGTTTGGTCAAGCTGCTAAAATGAAAAGGCAGGAAAGGAAATGCCCTGGAGAAGTGCTGAGTGTTTCATCTTGAATCCATTTGTTGAGTAAACACATTTATTTACAAACTTCTTGTACTCCAACTTATTCCTAGAATCACTGTTTGCACAAACTCAGTCTGACTTAGGTAGAATTAAAAAATGACCAGCAATGTTCCCAGATTAATTTCCCATCCCTCAATCCCTTATTTAAATTTGTTAAAAGGACCTAATCCAATGGGAAGTTTACAAAATATTTTAATTTCATCTTGGAAATAGTTACAGCATGCTGGCAAACTAAGGCGCTTAGAGCCTCCAGCCCGAACGTGGCTGTGACGACCGTCCAGACTGCAACTGTTTATGAGATGCAAACGCAAACATACCCAACACTTCTTTGGGAAAACCTTCCATCCTCACTGACACTTACTGCTGACTTACAGATGGGACCAGTGCTGAGATTTCAAACATACCACAGGAGAAACACACACACACACATACACACACACACTCACTCACGTACACACACACTCACGTACGCACACCCCTCAGGACACAAGTTACCCAGAAAGTCGAATGGGTGTGTTTTCAGAAACATCCCAGCATAGGGCTTCATTTTACCATTACATGTATGCACACATTGAGTAAACATAAAGTAAACACAAGACTAGTGGCAAACCACATGCCTTTTAGGTAGTACAGAGGTCCCGAGGATAACCAGGCTAGTCTCCTGGCACAGTCCATGCTTCCTCAGGATTGTGAACTGTCCTTTGCCCTTTAGTATCCACAGCTTCCTGTGTCCAGCAAAGAGAAACAAGAAAACCACATCACAGCAGACAAAATATCCCACAAGATGGGGTATAAAATAAACTGACCCACTGGACTAGAAAGGACAGTAAGGACTATGGGAAAAGGCTTCCTTCTTGGCTCAATGTGGAACCTACTAGCCAGTTTTGCTATGAAACACTTCCTTCATCACCTCTTGAGCATTTGAACTCTTATAGGTCATGTTGCCAGTACCCCTCACAAGTTCAGGAAGCCCCCTCCACCTTTACAAGACCTTTTGATGATGGCTTCATCTAACCCCCATATGAGTCGCTGATTATAGCCCCACACCAACTAGATGGAGTGCCCCATTCAATTTCCCACAAAATGGAGTTTGAGAATAAAAACACATATTGTATGTTGGTTTACATTTCCTGAACAAGCCCGGGAATGGCAGGGAGGAAGGCATTAAAAGGACCATTTCCCAAGTACCACGCTACATTTTAACATCGGCACTCTAGATGACCTTAAAAAGAGAGCCATTCTGTTGGCTAAAATTCCATATAATTCTTTGAAAACGCTCCTGTATGATCCCATTTAAATTTCCCGAATCAATATGGCTTTAACACAAATATGTCCAATGACAACAATCCATATTGCAGGGGAAAGAGAAAGGGAGGGATGAACATTTTTCTAGGAAATTGGAAATTTGGTTATATTGAAGGTATCAGAGCACAGGTAAAAAGGGGTTTCACGTCATTGCTCTATCCCTAGAATGCTATCTTCTCTTAATCTCCTTCCTTTTATTAAACATCAGGTCATAGGTTTGGGGTCACATTAGACCCCAGAAGAGAAGGTGGGAGAGCCAGCTTCTTCTGAAGGATCACAGACTCACAGAATGTCAGAAAAAGAGGCCTTAGAAATATCGAGGTCCAGTCCCTCATTTTTCAGAGAAGGTAGATGAGCTTTGTACACAGGAAGTCAATGTTTGCATGTACTATACTCCTCCATATCTTCTTCCCAAAATAAACTGCAAATCAGCCAGCCCTTACTTAGGGAAGGCCAGCGTGACTCAGTAAGAAACCTGAACTGAATTGTTTTATATATCTTTTTATTATTATTATTATTTTCAAGTAGATACAGTAATTGGTTAAGGATTCTTTACAATTAGAACATTCGTTATACTTCTTTCTTTCTTTCTTTTTTCTGGCCTGGTCCTCTGATTTCATTGGTATAAGAAACTTCCAGTGAAGACACTAACTCTACCAATGCAGGTGGCAGCTGTTCTGAAACTTAAAGCTTGAGAGTTCCTTGGGAACTGAGAAATTCAGTGACTTACCCAGAGTCACACAGCCAGCAGGTACAAGAGGCATTCCTGATCCCAAAGCTGGAGCTCTCTATCCATTATCCTAGTACTGGAAAATAGTTGACTCTCTAGTCTTGTTTACCCTACTGGTTTGTTTTGCAAATAGAAGGCTAAGGTCACCAAGTTCATTGAGTGTCATCCAACACCCACTTTTTGACATTTGTTCCATCTCTTTCATTGACCACTCCTTTGTATCAAAGCTATCTTTCGTCATTTGAATATTGCCTCCTCTCCTAGCTCTAGCTTTCCTTTGGTGGCAATGAGGAGAAGGCGAAAGTAAGGTAAAATGGTAGTTGGTGAAACAAGAGGCTCATTCATACCCTGAATAACCATCCCTAAATGACTAATAATCAGAGATGACCAGCCTTGAAACCTCACACTCCCCTTTGATTCTCTTTCTCTTCCTGGACACCTACATTCATTAGTTGCCAAATCCTACTGACTCTAGCTCTGTTGTCTTTCTCATCTGTCCTCTCCTTTCAATTTCTCCTGCACCCACACTAATTTAGTCCCTCACCTGTCCTAACCAATGTACAATAGTTGTCTAACTCTTCTCTCCCACTCCCAAACTACCACCAGATTTATCTTCTTGATGAATATTTTTAATCCTTCCTCTGCTAAAAATCTTTCAATGACTTCCCATTACCTATCAAATAAATATTCTTCAGTATGGCATGAGAAGCCTTACACAATATGGCCCCAGCCTAGCCACAATGTGTCCCCTAGTCTTCCTACACTTCTCATTCACTGATCCTCCACATGTTCCCTAAACTCCAACCAAACTGAACTCAGCATTTCCCCACCATAACTCAGTTTCCCAACTCCACACCTTTGCCCATGTTCTTCTCTCCAAATGAATTGCCCTCCCCTATATTTCCTGTCAAATTGCTACCCATTTGTTAAAGCCCAATTCAAAATGGTACAGTGGGTAGAACACCAGGCCTAGGAGCCAGGAAGACCTGAGTTCGAATGTGACCTCAAACAGTTACTAGCTGTGTGACCCTTAAGTGTGAAGTCACTTACTTCAGTTTGCCTCAGTTTTCCCATCTCTAAAATAAGGATGACAATAGCACCTACCTCCCAGGGTTGTTGTGAGGATCAAATGAGATAATAATTATAAAGCACTGGGGCAGCTAGGTGGTGCTGTGAATACAGCACTGGCCTGGAGTCAGGAGGAGCTGAGTTCAAATCCAGCCTCAGACATTTAACACTCACTAGCTGTGTGATCCTGGGCAAGTCACTTAACCCCAACTGCCCTCCAAAAAAGGAAAAAAAAAAGCAAAATAAATTAATTATAAAGCACTTAGCACAGTGCCCAGCATATAATAAGCACCATATAAATGCTAGCTATTATTCTTCTCCATGAAACCTCTCTCCCATCTGCTAGATCACTTTCTTTCTCTTTCCCTGATGACCACAGTGCTTTCCTCATACCTCTTTGGTGGTTTGTCATCTATAGGTAACTTCTGCTACTGTTATTCATGTGTATTTTCTTATCTGCCATACCAGATAGCTCTTTTGAGAGCAAAGACTATGTTCCCTATAGCACTAAACATAGTATGTTATATAGAATAGGCACCTGAAGAGAAAAAAATTTGTAAAAATTAACAGTCAACATACCTCAATATGTTTTTGTACAAAGAAAGTTGAGATTTGTGAAAATTTTCTTACGTACTTTTAGCACCAACCTGAAACACAACCGTGAATATGTGGTAGGCAAAGATATTAAAGGTCGAAACATCACTAGGGTCTGCAGCTGAAAAGGTCCACATACATGTAATCAGAGAGCACAGAACATGTTGAGATATACTATTAATCAGTTTCAATACCTGAGAGCAACTTGGATAAGAACTTTGGCCAGGAGGAAAGGATCATTGGAGGCTGAGTAACTAGTTGGCGGATCGCGAGCACCAAGTGTGGGAAACAAAGTGGAAATTCTGGATCTCAGGAAGACACATTGCAACATTCTCTATCAAAGGAGTCCAGAGGCTGAGTCAGAATAGGAAAAGACCCAGGTCACCCCGAAGAGTCACAAATTAAAAACCAACTGTGCAATGCCCTATAATTGCTCAGTGTGTTGCTATGACATGTCAAAAGATTTCATCATTTTTAACTTTGCTTAGAATGACAATTAACTGTCTTGTTAACTGATTTTGAAACTAAAGAATATTCATATTGCGTGTGAAAGAACCTTTAGTACCCAAAAGAACAAGACCTGGGACTCAACAGAGAACACTCAGAGAGTTTCTTCATTCTAAGGAACTTTTTTAAAAAATACATTTCCCAGGACTCTCCTGGAAGGGAAAAAATTAAAAGTAATGTAGTTTCAGAAATTTTGAAATATTTTTACTACTTTTTTTTTTTTGCTTTTTGGAGGGCAATTGGAGTTAAGCGACTTGTCCAAGGTCACATGGCTAGTAAGTGTTAAGTGTCTGAGGTCAGATTTAGACTCATGGCCTCCTGACTCCAGGGCCGGCACTCTATTCACTGCACCACCTAGCCACCCCTTAGAGAGAACTTTATTATTATTATTATTATTTGCTTTTTGGAGGGGGGAAGAAGGTAGGGCAACTGGGGTTAAGTGACTTGCCCGAGGTCACACAGTTAATTTGGTGTTAAATGTCTGAGGCTGGATTTGAACTCAGGTCCTCCTGACTCCAGAGCTGGTGCTCTATTCATTGTGCCACCTAGCCGCCCCAGAAATTTTGAAATAATTTTAAACAGATCTGGGATTTAGGAGTCAAGGAATAGAGTTAGTTAACAAGCATTTATTAAATTCTTACTCTGTGCCAGTCATTATACTAAATGCTGGAGATACAAATAAAGACAAAAACATAACCCCTGCTCTCATGGAACTCACATCATAATGGAGGAGACAACATGCAAACAACTATGGACATACAAAATATATACAATGTAAAAGGGGGGAGGGGAAGGGAAATGGGGGAGAAGGAGAAAAGGGAAAGGTCTCTTTCCAAGGTGGGGTTTGAGTTGAGTATTAAAGGAAGCCGAGAGGGAGAACATTAAAGGAATGGGGGTCAGAAAGAGAGAAGGCTTTAAATGTCGGACAAAGAAGTTTATATTTGATCCTAAAAGTTATGGGGAACCAATGGAGTCTATTGAGTAGGGGAGGAAAACACCATAGTCAGACATGTGCTTTAGGAAAATCATTTTGTTATCTATAAGGAACTGGAGATAAACTTACACTGGATTTATGTGTCCATCTACCATTTTGAAACAAATGTCATTTAGGCCTTCATTTTTAGGATTTTTCATGAATTTTAATAAATTAATGTAGCAGCAAGCACCCCAGCATCCCCAGGGTGTCTGCCAATACAGGTTCTTGGATCTGCTTTGATAAAGGAAAGCAACTCAAAATGGGTTAACAAACTTACTTTAATCAGTCAAATATGTATCGTTTACCTAGTTCAGGGGAAAAAGGTCAGCACCCCAAACTTCAAAGTATACAGACAGAATTATCAAGCAGAAACAGATCAAATAGACAGCTTTCCAAATTGTCCAGCCATTACATCCATACCAAATCAACACCTGGGTTTCAACATCTGGGTTCTTCAAAGGCGGGGGGGCTCTCAACAACGGCTTCCCAGAATCCAGATCAAATCACAGAACACTTCTCAAAGTGAGCCCCAAAACAAAGCTACACATCAGGGCTTATATAGCCTTCTCCTGGCTCAGAGAATGTAACAACCTTTTGGACCCACTGGCCAATCAAGAAGTATCAACTGAAAAACAAGCCACCCACCCCAGGCTCCTGGTGCACTTTAGCCTAGGGGCAGGGAAGATCTTTAAAATTTACATTCCCATTACAATTAAGTCCACAAGTAAAAGTCATAGAGCTGTGTGGTATCTCTGAGGAAGAACTACAGGTCACTGAAGCACCAGTTACAATAAAGAACTTCTTTTTTTTTTTTTTTTTTTGGAGAGGGGAGGGCAGGGCAACTCAGGTCCTCCTGACTCCAGGGCCCATGCTCTATTCATTGTACCACCTAGACACCCCAAGGAGCATCTTTTGATGTTCCACCACTCACTATTTGATCCCATGGCCTCATATTATGAACATGAACAACTAACGGAGAAGTCTGTTGTCCTCCTGGAGTTTAGACTCAAGATATGACAGGGAAATACCTGAGATATATCAAAGATGAAAACCTCTGGAAGCTCCCTGTGATTTGTGTGATTCAAGTCATCATTGATCCTGCCCAAAGTAATCTACAAGGTAGGACTATAAATGATGAAATCTTCAACAAAACTTCAGAAGTCAAGAAGGGTTATAAGTGATATTTTCATTCCTGCTGCTCATTGAAGGCAAGAGCTTCAAAAAAATTGAGGAGCTTTAGAGAAGTAAGTAACTAGTTAAGAAGCTAGCCTCTAAGAATGTAATTTGTATTTCTGAGCTTAAAATTTCTAGCTTAAAATATAGGAATGATGGGCCCTTGAGCAGAAATGAAATGTACCTAATGAGAGTAAGAAAAAAACAAAACAGTTTCCTAGATTCTGATCAAGAGGTCTTTAAACTAAAAATGAAGAGGGAAGGAGAAAACTGCCCATATACAGCTTCCAAACTTGATACCATGGAGACCAGCAAATATCATAAAGGAAGGAGAGTTTCAGTAGAAAAGACCAATAATTCAGAAGAGATAATAAACAAGTAGAAATCAAGGAAGAAATTCCATTTGCTCAGATGTCTATATATAAAGTAAAGACAATCAAAGGGCATGAACAGGAAGTTCCTAAAGTAAGAAAGCTATCAAAATGTCATGGGACCTCCCTTCTTTCCCAATGGCCTTTGCAGTCCTTCAGCCCAGACTCAAGATGGTAATAGGTCAGAAATATATAATGTAGTAATGATAGTTCACATTTAAATGGCACTTTAAGGCTGGCAAAATGCTTTATACACATGCATAATCTCTTGTGATTTTCACAAAAACCCTGTGAGATAAGCATTAAAGTTATTATCTCCATTTTATAAATGAGGAAACTGAGGCTGAGATAAGAGAACTTATCTAGAATGACAAAATTAATCAATCAATACATTTATTAAGTGTCTACTTAATAAATCCCAGGCACTGTGCTAAGCACTGGGGATAAAAAAAGTGGCAAATACAATTCATACCTTCAAAGAGCTTACAATCTAATGATGGAGATAACAATCCAATATTCTACGCATTAAGCCAGACTTTCTCACAGTAGCCTTAGATGTATAACTAAGGGTCTTCCTAGAAAGTCATGGAATATCAAATTCACAACCTCCTCTAGTATGTACCCACCCCAAACCAAATGTAATTGGAAAATGTTTAATAAAATAAATACAAATACAATAAAATATAAATAATGTTAATTTGTGGTTTTCTAATATGCTGCTTGCAAAGATCCATGTCTATCTGAGTTTGACAGCAGTGATGTAGAGAGACAATAAGGTAATGAGTTCTGCCCTAATCCTCTCACTGATTCAAAAATTGCTACTTAACCTCCTCCCTGTTCCATGAAAAAGAGAGGATGAACATACAGAATTTAAAAAATAAAATCCTTTGAGGATAAAAAAAATACCAGCTGAAGAACTGAGTAAGCTTATGACTATAAATATTATCATAAAACTCCCTGATCCTGCTACCTAACAATGCCTCAATGTAAGCCTGCACTGATTCACATATTACCCCATCTCAATACCCTAGGTGGAAGTCATCCAAAATGTTTATCTCTTTCCCAGTGTGGGTTGATGGGCTATAAGTTTGAGGCATTTTCTCATCTCAACTCCTGTCATACACGCAGGACGTAAGCATGGCCATGCAGGTCTAGAAACCACACCCTGCATCATGAATGCCCCTGAGTATGGAAGTCTCTCTTCCTCACCTCAAGTCCAGACTGAGAAGAAGTTCATCCTTATTCACCTTCTTCACCTTAAGTGGAGACGGCCAAAGTCTGCGGAAATATTTGCCTGCCTTTCCACTCTTAAAACCCCTGCATTATATGGGAATTCTATTCTTCAACCTACCATTCTTATCTCCACCCTAAAGCAGTCCCCAGCAAGGGCTGAAAGCTGTTGAGTCTTCTGTTGCTCATTCTTGGGATTTTTCAGGCCTTTAGTTTGTATGCATTTCCTTGAGAAAGATTTAGTTTGCTTTGAGTAGCACCTTCACCCTCAGGAAAGATTTAGGATACCCTGGACTGTTCCTTTCACCAGACCAGAAGCAAACACTTCTTCTGCCTTCCTGCAAGTTTTCTCCTTTCTCAGGAAAGCAGACAAAGGGTTCAGACTTCTCTGGGACACTCTTCCACCTTGTCCAGGACGCCCAGGTCTTCCAGACAATTTCTTACCTTGGTAAAGAATCCGGGACTGAAATAACCATTCTTTACCTGCTGTAGTCCTGGACAAATTGCCTATATTTCCCACTACCACGACTAACAGATCCCTCAGGGATCTCTGAATCCTCAGTTCTCACCCAGTTTATAACCCTGAAATTTGCCTCTTCTATCACTCCCAAACCAGAATAGTATAATGAATTAAAAGGTTTTTTTTCAAGAATAATAACTCAGTAGAAAAATCTTGCCATATTAAAAACTTAAGGGACAATTTCTTTTAGACATTCAAGTTGAAACATCAATGGAAAGAAGAGAAAAATTCCAAAGGGTCAATTAAATTGGATCAGAAATATATTAAAATAATTAAAATACTATTCTTTCCATTTTTAATAACTCAAGCAAAAAAGAGATGAAGGAAAAAATTGGGAAATTACAAAATTATATCCAAGCACTAAAGATATTCATAGAAGTTTTAAATAACATAATAAATAAAGTCAAGTAATACCAAAGACAAAACTGAAAAATAAGTGAAAATTGTTACAAATTAAAAGAAACTAAATGGGGACAGCCAGGTAGCACAGCGAGTAAGAGCACCAGCTCCAGTGTCGGGATGACCTGGGGATTGAATCCGGGCTCAGATACTTAGCACCACACCCAGAAATAACTGGCCGTGTAACCTTGAGCAAGTTACTTAACCCCGAATTGCTTAGGGGCGGCCAGGTGGCTCAGCAAGTAAGAGCACCGGCTCCAGTATTGGGATGACCTGGGGATCAAATCCAGGCTCAGATACTTAGCACCACACCCAGAAATAACTGGCCATGTAACCTTGAGCAAGTCACTTAACCCCAATTGCTTTAAAAAAAAATTATATATGCAGATGACAGTGCAAGAAGCAAAATCATTAGATTGGTTGAGTACCAAAAGACACAAAAAAATAAAAGATTTATCATATATCAAAAATTTAATTAAAAACAATTTTCCACAGTACACAAGACAAAGTAATATTTGGCAAGTAGAGACAATATAGAGGACAAGAACATCAGCAATGAGAAAGCCAAAATATGATTTACTGAGGAAAATAATTGAGAAACTACAATGTTACAAAGAAAAGAAAAAAATTCTACTCCCATCAAGAAAGAAAAAAGAAACTATATATTTAAATACATTTTAAAGTAATATTATACTTTTCAATTACAACAAAGTTAAACCAGAATCCACATCTTAAATTTGAACTCAAAAATTGCATACCTTGCATACATGACCATAAGGGGTTTTTTTGTTTGTTTGTTTTTTAAGCAACCGGGGTTAAGTAACTTGCTCGAGGTTACATGGCCAGTTATTTCTGGGTGTGGTGCTAAGTATCTGAGCCTGGATTCGATCCCCCAGGTCATCCTGACACTGGGGCCGGTGCTCTTACTCGCTGTGCTACCTGGCCGCCCTGAACCATAAGGTTTTAAAACAAGCATCAAGGGGCAGCTAGATGGCAAAGTGAATAGAGCACTGGCCCTGGAGTCAGGAGGACCTGAGTTCAAATGCACCCTCAAACTCTTAACAAAACTAGCAATGTGATACTGGCCAAGTCACAACCCCAATTGCCCTACCTTCCCCCCTCCAAAAAAAAATAAAGCAAGCATCAATTTCAATGACAGACAAGACCTGAAATAATATATCAACAGAAATCACAAGGAAAAAGACATATAAAGGGGTGGCTAGGTGGCGCAATGAATAGAGCACTGGCCCTGGAGTTACGAGGACCTGAGTTCAAATATGGCCTCAGACACTTAACACTTACTAGCCATGTAACCTTGGGCAAGTCACTTAACCCCAATTGCCCCTCCAAAAAAAAAAAAGCAAAAAAAAGACATAAAAATACTAATAGAAAAATTGAGTTGAAAGCTACATAGATGATGCACTTAGATAATAACAATGTACTAAACCTTGTGCTACTTCAAGTTAAGGTTGCATATATTATATGATTTGAATAGATATAAATTGGGTTGGATCTTCTAATGAAAACTTATTAAAGGAGATTATGCTAGATAGGCAGGGATGGATAGGGGTCATGATCTACATCTTTGGAGAGAACATCCAAATTGATGAGATCATATAACCATTTGAGAATAGAAATAAGAACAAAGTATGTGCATTTTAAAAATTGTAATAGAAATGAAACTAGCATTTGAAATAAATATGCGTGTTATGATAAGCACAAAAAGAGAAAGAACACTAAAATGTATGTATATATACTAACAAAAGAATATTAAACAGGGAATAAAACCAAAAATAAAGGGAAAAAAAATGTCAGTCTTTCAAGTAAAACTCCTGTTAAGCCTCAAGGACATATAAGATTGAATAACCTAAACATCAGAAATACAGTTTGTTTTAATAAGGAGTTCTAGTAATTGCAATAGTTAAGAGATCAAAATATACCTCATTCTCTTTTGACAATACCATAAACAATGAGAAAAAAATAAAAGGTAAATGATAGCAAACACAAATGATCTCAAGTCACTTAATTTTTTTAAAGGTATTACCAATAGGATCAAGGAACAAAACTCATCAATACATTATTTACAAGAAGCGTGTTTGAGGCAAAAAGATATAGCTAAATTAAAATTGAAAATGGTATAAAGCATGTAGTGCAACTCCAAGTTCACAAAAATTTAGGTGAATGGAATACCAATAAAATATTCTCACATTGAAAAGATGGCATTTTGCTGATATGGAAAGCTTAGGGTCAATAAAAGGGGTCATATTTTATGAATATCTAGAAAAATATAAATTCTCAAAATTGAAATAGTAGGAAATTAAAAACTTAAATAGACAAATATTGGAGGAAATAGGATGATGTCATCAATGAATTAGCACATTTTAAAAAATGGTTCAGTAGAATACTTACAAGTTTTCCAAGATCAAATAATCCTGGTTACACAGATTATTTATAAACAGAGGAGAATATGTGTTATTTTCCCAATATCTTTTATGATATTAGAGAGTGCTGATTTTTAAAAACCAGGTGAAGATAACACTAAAAAAGAAATTATAAAATAATTTCATTGATGAAGAGAATGTTCTCTATTCAGAAATTATTATTCAAAAATCCTAAATAAAATATCATTCTTAGAGCATAGAAATACATCCTCCAGGGCCGCTAGGTGGCACAGTGAGTAAGAGTGCCAGCCCCAGCATCGGGAGACCCAGGATTGGTTCCGGCCTCAGATACTTGTCACCCACAGAAAATCACTGGCTGTGTAACCTTGAGCAAGTTACTTAACCCCAATTGCAAGAAAGAAAGAAAGAAAGAAAGAGAGAAAGAAAGAGAGAAAGAAAGAGAGAAAGAAAGAAAGAAAGAAAGAAAGAAAGAAAGAAAGAAAGAAAGAAAGAAAGAAAGAAAGAAAGAAAGAAAGAAAGAAAGAAAGAAATACATCCGCCCCACCCAAAAAAAAAAAACCCATTCATTATGATCAATCAAGGTTAATGTTGGGCAAGCAAAACTATTTCATCATCAGAAAGTTTGTCAATATTATGAAATACATTAAGCAAAAAACTCCTCCCAAAATGATATCAATAGATGTGAGAAAAGCCTGCAATAAAATTTAGCCTTCATTCATTGTTTTTATAAAAGAAAAACACTAAAAAGAGTACACAAGAGTTTTTCTCATCACAAGAAAAAGTATCTTATCTTAAGCCAAAAACCAACATAATATGCTTTGGAGCTACATTAGAAGCATTCACACTAAAAACAAGTACAAAACAAGAATATCCCTCACCAACGCTTTTTACTTGATATGGGAAATTCCAATAGTTACCATAAAATAGGTTTTAAAAAATTAGAAGGACTGACCTTAAAAATGGGAAGATCAAATCATCATTATCTGCATGTGACATAAGGATAAATCTAGAAAATCCCATTGTCTCAAATATAAAATTAATGGATAAAATAAATTATTTCAACAGTCATGGGACACAAGACTAAGCCACAAGTATAATTTCCATTCTTACTTACTAGTAATTAAAATCAGGAAAGCAAAATAAAAGCTATTTATAATGACAATTAAAAAATGTTAAAAATATTTGTGAATTAGCCCTCCAAAAAATACACAGAACCTGATTAAGGAAAATTGTAAAATTAAAATGGCCAAAACAAAGGAGGACACAAACAATTGGAAGGAATGGACTGGATTGATATAGTAAAAATGACAATTCTCCCCAAAATAATTTATGTATTAAATGGTATACCAATGAAAGTCCTAAGGGGCTTTTTAAATTCTGAACTTAAACGCCAAATAAAAATGACATGTCCACATTTAACATAGAACAGAAAATGAGTATAATACCATTTTATTTTACATTTCTCAAATTATTAATGATTTATAACATCTTTTAATATGGGTAGCTGCAGCAGACTTCTTCCTTTGAGAACTGCCTGTACATATCCTTTAATTGTCTGTCTATTGAGGAATGGCTCTTGTTCTCAAATATTTGAATCATTTTCTAATGAATCTTGGATAACAAATCTTTGTTTTTGTTTTGTTTTGTTCTGTTTTTATTTATTTATTTATCTATTTATTTATTTATTTATTGTTAATGCTTTATTAACTTCTGATTTACATCATTCGTTTCCACCAGATTTTGAGTTACAAATTTTCTCCCCATTTTCCCCCCACCCATCCCCCCAAAACAGCAGTCCCACAGGATATCCCCACCTCCAATCTGCTCTCTCCCATATTTTCTCCCATACCCATTTCGACTTTTCCAGTGGATCTCTATGCCTCAGTGCCTGTACATCCCATTTCTTAATTACATGTAAGATGGTATTAATAATAGTGTGTGTGTATATATATATATATATATATATATACATACACACACACACACACACACACACACACACACACATATATTTGAATATTTTATTTTAAAACTTTCAATCCCAGATTCATTCCCTTCCCCCCCCTGCCACCCACCCCCACTGGGGAGACAAGCAGTTCAGTATAGGTTGTACATGTGCGGCTAATGCAAAACAATAATATAGTAGACATATTGTAAAAGACTGACTACATTTCCCTCCCACCTGTTCTATTCTCTACTTTGATCCTGTCCCTTTTCAAAAGTGGGTGCTTCCAACTTCCCTCCCCCCCAGCCTGCTCTCCCTTCCATCATCCCCCCTCTCATCTCCTTCCCCCCCATTCTCCTAGAGGGTGAGATCCCCTATTTAGTGTGTATTTCCCTCCCTCCTCAAGCCAGATTCAATAGGAATAAGGTTGACCCATTTCCTTCTGCCCTCCTACTCTTCCCCTCCATTGCAACCATTTTCCCCTGCCTCTTCTGTATGAGATAGTTTGCCCCAATCTGTCTCTCCCCATCTCCTCTCATTATACTCCTCTCACCTCTCAATTTCCCCTTTTAAGTATCATCCCTTCCTGTTCAGTTGGTCCCATGCCCTCTATCTATGTATACCTGTAAACGTATATACACACATTCACATATGTATTTGTAATGTAATGCCAAAAGAAAGGCAACTTCCCAAGGTTCAGAATACCAGCATAGGTGCTCTCCATTTTATTCAGTGACAAACCAAGAACAGAGAAGATCAAAACATGACATCATTCCAAATACAGCATTTACTAAGTGTGATTAAATAATCTCCAAGTACTACCCCACCCCTGGATCTTCCAATCATTCAATCAATTACAAAGTCCCTGTTCTAAATACTACTCCACCCCTAGGCTATACCTTCATTTAGTTCACCACAAAGCCCCTCTTCTCAAATGGAGATTAGTTTCCAAACATAAGTAAACTACATTCATTTGTTCAACCACAGAACACAAAAAGGTCAAAAGTTCCCCCCCCTGGATCACAATTGAATCTACCCCAGAGTTACATCAAGTTTAAACATAGCACTTAATACCCAAATGGAGGTCTTTTCTTCATCTTGACGCGAGGCAAGTTCTCAGCAATCTTAGTTCCTGGGGAGACAAGGCTTAGCAAGGCCATAAGATACATTGCCAATCCCTTCATGAATTTATCCTCTGTCTGTAGAACAGTCCTAGAACCCCTGAACACATTAGCAAAGCCCTCTCCCAGGATTTCTGTAAACATACAACAAGAAAATCCTTCTTCAGGGCTTCTGAACCAACAGAAAGGCTCCCAGACCCCTGCAACAACAGCACTGTCCTTCACCAGTGGACAGTATTCACTCTGTCTGCAGGACAGTCTCAGGGCTTCTTAGCGAACAGCCAGGTTCCAGGACTTCTTCAACAAAAGGACTGTCTTTCACCAGTGGACAAATCTGGCAAAACAACATCAAAACAGACAGACAAAGTACCAGCAAAACAGCCATGTCTCCTCAGTCCTTGGCAGCTCAAGGGGCAGGTCTCAAAAGTCCAGGGCAATTCAAAGCGGCCACCAGCAATTCTCTTAGTCTCTCTCTCTCCACGAGGTGCTGCTTCCAAAAAGATCTTCCGCCTCTCTCTAGTGTCTCTCCAAATCTACATCACCAGCTCCTCCCAGTTCAGGACTTTCTTTTCACATCAACAAGCCCATCCCACAGGTGGGATTAACAAACTCTGGGTTTTAACACAATCAATTTGAAAACCAAGCCAATACAGGGGAATCTTTAATTGCCATTACTATCACAGTATTCATATGCCCACATTCCCTCATATAAAGACATATATATTTCTAATCTCTTCAACTACTGAGAAAAGTTTCATAAGTTACAATTATTGTTTTTCCATGTAGGAATGTTAATAGTTCAACTTTGATAAGTTCCTTATGATTTCTTTTCCCTGTTTACCTTCTCATGCTTCTCTTGCTTCTTGTATCTGAATGTCAAATTTTCTATTCAACTCTGTTTTTTTCAGCAAGAATGCCTGAAAGTCCTGTATTCCACTGAATGACCATATTTTCCCCTGAAACATGATACTCAGTTTTGCTGGGTAGGTGACTCTTGGTCTTAATCCCAGCTCCCTTGACCTCCGGAATATCACATTCCAAGCCCTTCGATCCCTCAGTGTAGAAGCTGCCAGATCCTGTGTTATCCTGATTGTGTTTCCACAATATTCAAATTGTTTCTTCCTGGCTGCTTGTAATATTCTCTCTTTAATCTGGGAATTCTGGAACCTGGCTATAATATTCCTAGGAGTTTTCTTTTTGGGATCTTTTTCAGGAGGTGATCGGTGGATTCTTTCAACCTCTATTTTGCCCTCTCGTTCTAAAACATCAGGGCAGTTTTCTTTGAGAACTTCCTGGAGGATGCTTTCTAGGTTCTTACTTTGGTCATGGCTTTCAGGTAGTCCAATAATTTTTAAATTATCTCTCCTGGATCTATTTTCCAGGTCAGTGGTTTTTCCCATGAGATATTTCACATTGCCTTCTATTCTTTCATTTGTTTGGATCTGTTTGACAGCATCTTGATTTCTCATAAAGTCATTAGCTTCCATTTGCTCCAATCTAATTCTGAAGCAATGATTCTCCTCAGTGAGCTTTTGAGATTCTTTTTCCATCTGGCAAATTCGACTTTTTAAGGCATTCTTCTCCTCATTGCCTTTTTGAGCCTCCTTTGCCATTTGAGTCAGTCTGTTTTTTAAGGTATTATTTTCTTCAGTCAGGCTGTGACTCTCATTTCATAATTTTCTTGCATTGTTCTCATTTCTCTTCCCAATTTTTCTTTCACTTCTTTTATCTGCTTCTTAAGGTCCTCTATGGCCTGTAACCAGCTTGTATTTTTGAAGCTTTTGGTGCAGGAGTACTGACTTCACTGTTTTCCTCCTGTTCCATGCCTTGCTCCTTCTTATCCCCAAAATAGGAGTGTAACGTTGGAGTCTTCTGTCTGCTTTGTTTCCTCTGCCTGCTCATTTTGCCACTCAATTATTTGACTTTTGGGCTTTTTGCCACAGTAGGACTCTGCCACCAGACAGGGGAGTTTTCGTCCCAAACGCTGGGGTTTTCTCAGCTGCCGGAGGTATTAGATGGGTGCCCTCTCTGAGGTCTCCACAAGCTCTGGCAAGCTGGACACACACCCCAGGACCTCCACCCTAGACTGCAATCCAGATCCAAGCAGGTTAAAGCAAGAGCGATTACCCCTCAGACTGGTGCTTGGTCCCCCTACACTCTGCAGGCCAGGAGCTGAAGCCGCCATGTGGCGCTGGCAGGCTGTGTTTCTCGCCCCGGGGGTAAAAGCCACGCACTCCCACTTACTGGTCCCAAAGTCCAGACTGTACTGACCTCTCACTTTGTCCTTTGTGTCTATGCCTTGATAAATCTGGAAACGGCCACAGCTGCTGCTGATCTGGAGTCCCTCTGGCCGGTGGCTGGTCAGGCCCACCCTGGGGCTAAAGCCTCGGCGTGGGGCTGGGCTCGGCTCCCAGAGCACTGCGCTGGCCGATTCCTGCCGGCCTGCCGGGCTGTCCTCAGCGGGAGGTTAGCTTCTCTGTGTCATTATGTGGGTTCTGCAGCTCCAAAGTTTGTTTAGAGTCCCCTTTTTACATGGATTGGGGAGGGTGGAAGCCGGAGCCACGGGAAGGTCTTCCAAATCTTTGTCAAAGAAACTTTGCACAAAGACTTTTCCCCCAACTGTTTCCCTTCTAATTTTAACTGTATTGATTTTGTTTGTGTAAAACCTCCTCAATTTTGTGAAGCCAGAATGATCCATTTTATTTTCTGTGATTTCATCTTTTGTTTGGCTATGAAATCTTTCACTTTCCATAGCTATAAAAGCTATTTCTTTCTTTGCTCCTCTAATTTGTTTATGATGTGACCTTTTATAAATAACTAATATATTCCTATGGAACTTGTATTGGTATATGGAATGAAATGCTATTCTAAGTTTAATTTCTGCCAAACTGATTTTCAGTTTTCCCAACTGTTTGTCAAATAATGATTCCTTGCCTAATTATTTAGAACTGAACAATAGGTTTCTATACTCATTTGCTTCTGTATTTTTTGTACCCAATCAATTCCACCAATTAACTTTTTTATGTTTTAACTGTGATAGTAATGGAATATAAAAATCCCCCTGTATTTGCTTGGTTTTCAAATTGATTGTGTTAAAACCCAGAGCTTGTGAATCCCACTTGTGGGATGGACTTGTTGACATGAAAAGAGAGGGCTGAACTGGGAGGAGCTGGTGACGTAAATTTAGAGAGACACAAGAAAAGAGAGAGGCAGAAGAACTTTTTGGAGGCAGAGAGAGACAGAGAGGATTGCTTAGGGCCACTTTGAATTGCCCAGGACTTTTGAAAGCTGACACCCAGAGCTGCCAAGGACTGAGGAGACATGGCTGTTACGCTGGTACTTTGTCTGTTTTGATGTTGTTTTGCCAGATTCATCCACTGGTGAAAGACAGTCCTGTTGTTGCAGAAGTTTGGGAACCTTGCTGTTGGTTCAGAAGCCCTGAAGAAGGATCTTCTTGTTGTATGTTTACAGAAATCCTGGAAGAGGGTTTTGCTAATGTTTTCAGGAGTCCTAGGACTGTTCTGCAGACAGAGAATGAATTAATGAAGAGACTGGCAATGTATCTTGTGGCCTTGCTAAGCTTTGTCTCCCCAGGAACAAAGATTGTTGAGAACTTGCCTCTTGTCAAGATGAAGAAAAGACCTCCATTTGAGTATTAAGTGCTGTGCTTAAGCTTGTTGTAACTCTGGGGTAGATTCAATTGTTATCCAAGGCTGGGAAACTTTTGACCTTTGTGTGTTCTGTGATTGAACAAATGAATGTACTTTACTTATGATTGGAAACTAATCTCCATTTGAGAAGAGGTGCTTTGTGATGGACTAAATTGAATGTACAGCCTAGGGGTGGAGTAGTATTTAGAACAGGAGCTTTGTGATTGATTAAATGAATGTAATGTCCAGGGGTGGGGTAGTACTTGATTAAATCACACTTAGTAAATGCTGTATTTTGAATGAAGTCATATTTTGATCTTTTCTGTTCTTAATTTTTCACTGAATAAAATGGAGAGCACCTATGCTGGTATTTTGAACCTTGGGAAGTTGCCTTTGCTTGGCATTACATTAACCAATACAAAATAATTTTGATGATTACTGCTTTGTAATATAGTTTGACATCTGGTACTGCTAGCCCCCTTCCTGCCCCCCCACTTTCTTTCCATTTTTTTTTTTCATTCCCTCCCTGGAATTCTCAACCTTTGGTTACTTCAGATGAATTCTTCTAGCTTCATAAAGTAATCCTTTGGCTACTTGTTATGGCACTGAATAAATAAATTAAGACAATATGTTCATTTGTATTATATTGGCACAACCTAAGCAAGAACAAAGAACATTTCTCCTGTTATTTATATCTATCTATATTTCTGTGGAGAATATTTTATACTTGTATTCATATAGTTCCTATGTGTGTGGTAATAAGCAGACTCCCAAATATTTTACGCATCTATCATTATTTTGAATTGAATTTTTTTCTCTCTTTTCCTGCTGAGTTTGTTCATAATACATAGAAAAGCTGATGACTTATGTGGCTTTATTTTCTATCCTGCAACTTTGTTGCAGTTACCAATTGTTTCAATTAATGTTCAGTTGGTTCTTCAGGATTCTCTAAATAGAGGATGTTATTGTCTACCGAAAAATTATAGCTTTATTTCCTCTTGGCCTATGCATAGTTCCTCAATCCCACCATCTTGTCTTACTGCTACAGATAGCATTTCTAGCATAATAACAAATAATATCAGTCATAGTGGACAGCTTTGCTCTACCCCCACTTACTAGTATGAACTGTAATATTTTTAACAGAAAGGGGTATGGAATTTTGTCAAAAATTTTTTAGCAAAGAGGCAGAGCCAAGATGGCAGAGAAAAGGCAGCAACTCCCCTGAGCTCTACTTCAATGCCTTCCAAACACCTTTAAATAATGCCATAAAACAATTTCTGGAGTGGAGAAACCACAAAAGGACAGCCAAAGACAACTTAGAAGTTCAGCAGGAAAGGTCTGTCATAACTGGGTGAGAGTAGACCATGGTTCAGCATAGACATAGCCCAGCAAAATAGAACCAGGCCTCAGGAGCCTCTGAATCTGCAGAGGCACAAGTGGCTTCTGGAGCTCTCAGCCCTTAGATGGTAAGGGAGTTGAACAATTGAGGAGGTCAAATAACCAATCAGAAGGAGATTATAAGAGTCTCTTTGTTAGCACTGAGGCAGGACTGTGTTGCTTTGCCCATACTTGGATCTGGGTCATAGTCTTGGGTGGCAGTCCCAGGGCAAGGAGGAGCACTAACACACAAAAGTTTGCACCTGTAGTGGAGTAAGGACCCTCATCACAGTTTCTGGCCTCAGACACTTAACATAAAAAAACTAGCCATGTGACCTTGGGCAAGTCACTTACTTAATTGCCCTACCTTTCCCCTCCAAAAAGAAAAAAAATTTTTTTTTTAAAGAAAAGAAAATGGCTATGCAAAATACCCTAAAGTTTGGGACACTACACCCTCCACCCTGGAAACAGAACCCTACTTTAGAAAAGAGTTAAAAGTCAAGAAATTGACTGGAAAAATGAGCAAACAACAGAGAAAATTCTGACCATAGAAAGTTACTATGGTGACAAGGCAGATCAAAACACACACACACTCAGAAAAAGATAACAAAGTCAAAGCTCCTACAACCAAAGTCTCCAAGAAAAATACGAACTGGTCTCAGGTTATGGAAGGGCTCAGAAAAGGATTTTGAAAATCAAGTAAGAGAAGTAGAGGAAAAATGGGGAGGGGAAAGGAGAGTGATACAAAAAAATCATGAAAAGAGAGACAATAACTTGGTAAACACAAAAAAATACTGAAGAAAATAACACCTTAAAAACAAACTAGGCCAAATGATAAAAGAGGTACAATAAAACAATAAAGAGAAGAATGCATTGAAAAGCAGAATTGACCAAATGGAAAAAGAGGCACAAAAGTTCACTAAAGGAAAACACTCTGTAAAAGTTGTACTGGCCAAATGGAAAAGGAAGTACAAAAATTCACCAAAGAAAATAATTCTTCAAAACTTACAATTGATCAAATGGAAGCTAATGACTTTATGAGAAATCAAGAAACAACAACAACAAAAAAAACAATGAAAACAAATAGAAAACTATGAAATATCTCATTGGAAAAATAACTGACCTAGAAAAATAGATACAGAAGAGATCATTTGAAAATTTTTGGACTACCTGAAAGCCATTATCAGAGAAAGAACCGAGATATCTCTTTCAAGAAATTATCAAGGAAAACTGTCCTGACATTCTAGAACCAGAGGGGAAAATAGAAATTGAAAGAATCTACCAATCACCTCCTGAAAGAGATCCCAAAACAAAATCTCCCAGGAATGTTATAGCCAAATTTCAGAGCTCCCAGGTCAAGGAGAAAATACTGCAAGCATCTAGAAAGAAACAATTCAAGTATCATGGAGCCACAGTCAGTATGACACAAGATTTAGCATATTCTACATAAAGGATTGGAGGGCTTGAAATATGATATTCTGGAGGGCAAAAGAGTTAGGATTACAACCAAGAATCACTTACCCAGAAAAACTGGGTTAATCCTTCAGGGGGAAAAATGAAACATAGGACTTTCAAGTATTCTTGATGAGACCAGAGCTGAATAGAAAATTTGACTTTCAAATACAAGATTCAAGAGAAGCATAAAAAGGTAAACAAGAAAGAGAAATCATAAGGGACTTAATAAGGTTAAACTGTTTACATTCTGACATGGGAAGATGATACTTGTAACTCATGAGAACTTTCTAATTATTAGGGCATTTAGAAGGAATATATATAGGCAGAGGACATAGGTGTAAATGGAACATGATGGAATGATATCTAAAAAAATAAAAGTAAGAGGTGAGAAAGGAATGCACTGGGAGAAATGGAAAGGTAGAATGGGGCAAAATGTCTCACATGAAAGAGTGAAGAAAAAACTTCTACAGTGGGGGAGAAAATGGGGGAGGTCAGTAAGTGAACCTTACTCTCATCAGAATTGAATCAAAGAGAGGATAATATACCTAATTTTTATAGAAATCTACCGTGTTTCCCTGATAATAAGACACTGTCTTATTAATTTTTTTTGGACAGAAAAACACCAGAGGGCTTATTTTCAGGGGAGGGCTTATTTTAATGAACATTGACAGCAATTTTAATAAACAGGTAAATGTGAACAAAAAAATGCACCTTTATTCAATAATGATCATGTCATCTTCTTCAACAACATTGTCATAAGTGTCCATACCCTGAATTCCGTCCTGGATGTCTTGCACCTCCATTTCCTTCAGAAGAAGTGGACCCAATCTGTCATGTCCAGCAATATAGCTCTCTTTAAATGAATATGTCTTGTCCAGGTAACCTGCTCGTAGTGCCTTGGCAACACAGCTGTCAGTAATTTTATCCTATGACTTCTTCACCCAAGTCACGACTTCTTGCAGACAGGGCTTCACAAAGTTTCCACACTGATTTCTTTCCATTCTATTTTCAATGTAGTCATTGACTTCCATGTGCAAATGGTCCTTGAATGGCTTGTTTATTGCAATATCAAGGGTCTGGAGATAGGCAGTCATTCCTGCAGGAATCATTACTTGATCTATTCTTCTCTCTGCAAGGAAGTTCTTCATTTCTTTAGCGTAGTGAGTGCTGGCTGAATCCCAGACTATCAGACCTCTTTGGTTACCTCGCATAACAAGTGGCAGCATTAAATCAACCCACTTTCTTCTAACGGCTTGTGTACACCAGGCTTTTTCAGTTTCAAGAACGTAAATGCCAGGTACACGTTCAATCATATCTTTCTTGCCCTTACCGATGATTAGAGGTGTGGCTTTCTTTCCATCCAAACGAATTGCCAAAACACAGGTGACCCATGCACTTTCATAGCCAGTGGTGGGAATGTAGGTTGACGTTGCACCCCTGTGATGAATTGTTGTTTGAGATCCTTGTCCCATAAACACTGCAGTTTCATCCATAGCAATCATATTGCAGGTTGGTACTTGTAAATGTTGATCCTATCAATAAAGGACTTGAATGCAAGTGCACGTTTAATAACTTCAGCATCTTCCAGCTTAAACAGTGTTGTTGATCTTCTTAGGGACAGTTCATACCATTGAAGGAAATTGTCCAACCAGTGTTGTGATGCTTTGAATCCTTCTGAGACCATTTCAAACTCTGGTGTCATTGAAAGGGCAAATGCTTGAATATCAGCCCTGCGCACAACCAAGGCCTTTGCTCTCCTGTCAGCAATCCATTCACCAATGAGGATCTCCAAGTCAGGATATAAGGGCTGCCGACCTGATCCAGACCTGCGCTTTTTCCCTTTTCCCTCATCCACCTGTTGATTGAGGTTATTATAATCTGCTCTCCATTTTCTGACCATTTGAAGATCCAAAAATTTTTCTTTACAGAAAACTGCAAGATTCTTGCCATGTGACTCCTCTACGATTGCTTTCTTATACTCAACAGTATACGGTAGCTCTTCCTTTTTGTACTCATGTCTGGGGGTCAAAACAGACAGAATAATAAAATTATGACCATCAGTCCTTCTTTTCACTCCATCATGCACCCTGAGTTCTTCTTTTTTCCTCCATCATGCCCTTTTTATCCTCCATCATGACCCCTCACTCCCGCTTACATACCGGGTTTTTATGTTGTCCTGCCTCAGCTCTCCTCCGTGGCACTGCTCTCAATGGCGCCAGCAAGCAAATCACTGGGGAAGAACAGGATGACACGCTCACTGCTGCAGCTCTGATTGGATGCAGCTCGGAGCGTGGAGTGCGTTTCACCCTGGGGGGGAGGGACGGTGCATACAGTGGGTACCATAATGTAGCGTGTAGCGCAGGGGATCACCTTCACTACAGTAGCAATCTCAATAGGGCTTATTTTCAGGGAAGGGCTTATTTTAGAGGAATCTTACACAGTAAGGGGAGGGCTTATTTTCAGGATAGGTCTTATTATAGGGGAAACACGGTATCTTACCCTACAGGAAAATAGGAGGAGAAAGGATAACAGAAAGGGAATGGGGGAGGTGATAGAAGGAAGGACAGATTGCTGGAGGAGATAGAAGAAAAACATTTTTGAGGAGAGACAGGTGGAAAGGAGAGAGAGAATAGAATAAACAGAGGAAGAAATAGGATGGAGGGGAAAATAGTTAGAAATTGCAACTGTGTAAATAAATTAGAAGCAAATTTCTCTGAAAAGGTCCTCATTTCTCAAACATATAGAGAACTGAGTCAAATTTATAAAAATAAGAGCCATTCCCCAATTGCTAAATGATCAAAAGATATGAACAGTTTTGAGATGAAGTAATCAAAACTATAACCATATGGGGAAAAATGCTCTAAATCACTATGGATTTGGATAAATGCAAATTAAAACAATTCTAAGGTACTACCTCATACCCATTAGATTGGCTAATAGGACAGAAAAGGAAAATGATAATTGTTGGAGAGGATATGGGAAAAATGAGATATTAATGCATTATTGGTGGAGTTGTGAACTGATTCAACTATCATTTAGAGCAATTGGGAACTATGACTAAAGGGCTTTAAAATCATGCATATCCTTTGACCTATCAATACCACCACTAGATCTGTATCACAAAAGTGGAGGAAAAAAGAGGAAAAACACCTATATTATGAACCTTTTCTGGTGGTAAAGAATTAGAAATTGAGGGGATGTTCATCATTTGGGAATGGCCGAACAAATTGTGTTATGTGATTGTGATGGAATATTATTGTGCTATCAGAAATAATGAACAGGATGCTCTCAGAAAAACCTGGAAAGACTTACAGAAGGATGCAAAGTGACATGTACTATGTACAAAGTAATAGCACCATTGTAAGTCAGCTGTGAATGACTTAGCTACTCTAAGCAATATAATGATCCAAGACAGCTCTGAAGGACTTATGATGAAAAATGCTATCCATTCCCAGAGAAAGAACTAATAGTATCTAAATACAAATTGAAACATACTGTTTTTACTTTCTTTATTTTTCTTGAGCTCTTTGGTTTATGTTTTCTTTCACAACGTGATCAATATTGAAAAATGTTTTGCATCACTACATATGTATAACCTACACCAAATTGCTTGTTTTCTCAATTAGGGTGGGGAGGGAGGAAGGGAAACAATTTGAAACTCGAAGTTTTAAAAACAAATATTAAAAATTGTTTTTACATGTAATTAGGGAAAACTAAAATACTCAACAAACAAAAAAATTTTTTTAGCAACTATTGATGTAGTAGTGTGACTTTTGTTATCAATAAAACCTATTAAGTTTAGAGTTTTAAGCCTGCTTTCCTGGTATAAATCCATATTTTCAATATATTTCATTTCAGGATTTCAATATATATTCATATCCTATGTATGTGTATGTGCAAATATATGTGATTACATATATATGTACACAAAACTAGGGTTTTTTTTTAAACTTATAGAAAATTAAATCGGGGGAGGAATTTATATTTAACAAATCTTCTTAGGAAAATTTGGCTGGCAGTATGGCAGAAAATAATTTTATATCATCAATTTTTTTTCGCTTTTTGGAGGGCAGTTGGGGTTAAGTGACTTGCCCAAGGTCACACGGCTAGTTTTTATGTTGTGTCTAGGGTCAGATCCGAACCCAAGTCCTCCTGACTCCAGGGCCGGTGCTATATTCACTGCGCCACCTAGCTGCCCCTATATCATCAATTTTTATACCACTTATATTAAACTTCTTATTCAGCTAATTGAGAGTTAAACATTTTAAAAAGTGAACTCTAGAAAAGATGGAAGAAATTAGAATGAAGTATTTATTTCAGTTGTGGTGGGGAGAAAATTTTTTCTAATTCAACTTGAAAGGAATTATTATGGATAACATATATGTGCTTGATTACTCTAAAATAAAAATTTCTATACATCAAAAACAGATTAAAAGAAAAATAATGAATCAGGGAAAATACTTAGAGCAAATATGACCAAAAATATTCAACTTTTAAAATATAGAAGGAACTAGTATTTTTAAAAGTCACAGAAGCAAACCCCTCTCCCACCCCACCATACTGGTCCATAATGACTAAATGACCAAAAGATATAAATAATTTTCAAGAAAAGAAAACTTAATAAATAAATAATGAAAGAAATGCAAATAAAATAACTTTGAGGCATCACCTCACATTTATGAAATTGGCAAAATAATTAAAATCAATAAACTCAATATTAGTAGATTTGAGGGAAATGAGTATAGTTATTCATTGCTTATAAAATTGCCAACTCATAGAATCTTTTTGTAGAGAAAACTGGCAGTATACAATCTAAGTTACAAAAAATAATCATTGCCACTCTGAAAACTTTGATTCTGTGAAGGTATTCATCTGAATAAAAAAAAAAATCAGACTCTAACAAGCAATCAGAAAAGTGACTTTCATCAGGCATTGCTACCCACAGTGATTTCTTCTTCTAACCCTCAATTCTTTCTGGTGATTTATCAGTCAAGTTAGTTCTCTGTTTTCTCTGATAAGGAATAGGAAGAATATCAATAATTTAAAAGATTTATGGATCACTGTGATTTCAAAGTGCCAGCAAAGAGGATATTTGACATGGAATTTCTTTCCTATTCTCTGGGTGAGTTGCTAATGAACAAAAGAATGGCCTCAGAGTAAGGTACCCAGAGGGACAAAGAGAAGTGAAAGGACTTAATACGGGATTGCAATAAGTAGTTGAGAGTTGACCATAAGTCCTATGATTGCTTAGATAATAATGTAAAGTTCTCTGATGTTTCAGTCACTTCAATGAATTCTTTCAGGTCTTAACTCTGATGCTTCATCGTGGCATGGAGATGAACCTGGGTTCTCAAATGCAATGGCCAATGAAGCACAGGCTATGGCATGTGCTACCAAACTAGAGAGTCTTCTAGTATAGGGCCAAGACGGATCCTGCACTTATTTTCTGAAGACCAGTTATGTTGTTTAGAGAGACTAATCACCAGACTGGCAATAGAAATAGAGGGTAAGGGATTCCCCTTCCTTAGGGTATGTATGGCTCTGGGATTCCACTGGTATAGGAAAATCCTAGGTAAGAACATACCCTCTACCAAGGTAGGGCTGCAACTTACTGTCTTAAAGAGTTGCCTAGATAAACCTAAAGATCCCAGCTTCTGGGATAACAGCTCACTGCAGTATGGCAGAAACTAGGCATAGGACAACATCTGACACCGTATATCAGAATAAAGTCCAAATAGGTACACGATTTAGGTATAAAGGCTGATACTATAAATAAATCAGGGGAGCAAGGAATAGTTTATCTGTCAAATTTATGGAGAATGAAGGAATTTATGACCAAATAAGAGATAGAGAACATTATGAAATGCAAAATGGATAATTTTGATTACATTAAATTGAAAAGTTTTTGCACAAACAAAGCCAATACAACCAAGATTAGGGGAAGCAGAAAACTGGAAAAGAATTTTTACAACTACTGTCTCTGCTGAAGACTTCAATTCTAAAATATAGAGAGAACTGAATCAAATTTACAAGAATACAAGTCATTTCCCAATTGATAAATGCTCAAAGAATATGAACAGGCTGTTTTCAGAGGAAAAAATTAAAGATATCTATAGTCACATGAAAAAATGCTCTAAATCACTATGATTAGAGAGATGCAAATAAAAATAGCTCTGAGGTACCACATCACAACTATTAAATTGGCTAACATGACAAATCAGGAAAATAATAAATGTTGGAGAAAATGTGGGAAAGTTGGAGCTCTAATTCATTGTTGGTTGGAGCTGTGAGCTAATCCAACCATTCTAGAGAGCAATTAGGAACTATGCCCAAAGTGCTACAAAAACATGCATCTCCTTTGACCCAGCAGCACCACTTCTAGGACTGTATCCCAAAAAAGATCATAAAAATAAGAAAAGGACCCACATGTACGAAAATATTTATAGCAGCTCTTTTTGTGGTGGCCAAGAGCTGGAAATTGAGGGGATACCCATCAATTGGGGAATGGCTAAAGAAGATATGGTATATGAATGGAATGAAATACTGTTGTGCTATAAGAAACGATAAATAACAGACTTCAGAGAAACCTGGAAAGACTTATATGAACTGATGCTTAGTAAAGTGAGCAGAACCAGGAGAACACTCTACATAGTAACAGCCACAGTGTGCGAGGATTGATTTTGATAGACTTAGCCCTTCTCAGCAATGCAAGGACCTAAAACAGTTCCAAAAGACACGTGATGGAAAATACCTGCCACATCCAGAGAAAGAACTATGGAGTTGGAATGTAGAGCAAAGCAGACTGTTTTCTTTTTTGTTTTGTTTTGTTTTTTCTTTCTCATGTTTTTTCCCATTCATTATAATTCTTCTATGTAACATAACTAATGTAAAAATGTGTTTAATAGGAATGTATGTGTAGATCCCATATCAGATTACAAGTCATCTTAGGGAGGGGGGAAGGAGGGGGAGAAAAATTTAAAACTTACAGAAGCAAATATTAAAAACTAAAAGTAAATAATTTAATAAAAAAAACTGTTAAGAGTTGCCTAGGGTACTGAGGTTAATAACTTGCCCAAGGTCACATGGTTCAGTATATGTCAGAGGCAGGACCTGAATTCAGCTCTTCCTGTCTTCAAAGCTGGCTCTGTAACCACTGTACTACATTGTGAGACTTATCACCAGGGTGATTATAGGGCAATGGATTTTTCAGTCCCAGTAGCTCTTGAAGATCCTCCTCTAAACTATAATACTTTTAGTGGTCATTATCTACAGTGATAGGATCACAAATTTAGAACTTGAAGAGACCTGAGAAGTCATTTAGTTCAACCCACTCTCTTTGCAAGTGAGGTTAAGTGACTTGTCCAAGGTCATATAGGCCAAAAAATAGTAGGACTTGAACCTAGATCCCCCGACTCCAAGTCTGGTACTTTTTCCAGTGCCTCTAGATGTTTACCTCCATTTTGTGTAAGAAAATACACCATTGAAATTACAAATCTGGGAAGCATTAAAGTTGAAATAGTAATGATAATAATTTTCCACTTACAAAGAAACTTCTTCAAAAACCTCTAAGGTGGGTAATGCAAATATTATTATCCCTATTAACCATAAGTATTATCCCCATTTCACAGTGAAAGATATTGAGGCTTAGGATGATTAAGTGACCTTCTCATGATCACAGGGCTTATAAATTGAAGGAAAGACATTCAAATCCAAGTTAGAGGAACTTGAAGAAAGCTTAAAGGTCATCTAAGTCAGTCTCCTCACTTTACTGATGAGGATGTCAAGTCCACAGAGGTGAATGACTTGCCCAGGGTCATACAGGTAGTAAGGAAGAGAGTCAGGATTCAAAACCAGGTCCTCTGACTACAACTATTAAGTCTGCCTTCAGGTCCAGTGTTCCTTCTACTACACCATGCTGCTCCCCTCCAAAATCTCAAATTACAAGGGATAGAAATTTCCTGACTCAAGTGCCTAAAGAGAGACTTTTAGTGATTTAAATTTTTAAAAAACAAAAAAGTTCTAAAATCTGCTGCTGAGACCTTCACCCAGTGGCATGCATTCTATATAGGTGCATGCAGTCTGTGTGCTCAAAGGAAGAATTGTTTTTAGCGGTCCTATGACCCCTTCAAAAACTTTAGCTCATCTTGATGTTACTTTGGAGCTGTCATAAATCAAACCACTTGTCAATCTTCCTATGTTTTATAATCAGAAGGGAAGTTGGAACATTGCATGCCAAATGATCTCCCTGTTACAAATGTCAATTCTAATGCTGCCCTGTTTTCTCACTAAATGCTGGACTTCTTAAACAGGATTCCACAAATATATGAACTGTGATATTTTCTCTTTCTTTTTTTTTTTACAACAGGAAGTAAAAGCGTTCTATATCATGACTAGCTTTGCAGTAACCAAGGTCAGCGTCTGTCTCTTGATTGAAATAACACCTTAGTGGGCTGGGCACTCCCTACCCTTGGGGCCTTCCTTGCTCTGCACAATTGTCCACTGCCAGACTCCACTGGGTCCACCATCTACTCCTGGAATCTGAATGAGGGCCAAATCCAGCCCCCAAAAGAGGGCATCGTCAAAGGCCCTCAGGATCAATCCAAAAGGCTAAAGCTAGGCTAGCAGAGGGGCTGGCTTGCCTTCAGGAAATTCCGGGCTGTCTGCAGCAGCTGCACTTCGAGTAGTACAACAAATTCACTTACTGAATGACAACAGCTTTATTGGCAAGCCAATTCAATTAAAGCCCCTGCATCCAACAAAGTCGCAGGCAGCCCTCTCTGCATAAAGAATATGGAATCATGCCTACATTTCCCTGAGTGCCCTCAGCCCTAGCTGTCCCTCTACATGAGAGGGAAAGGGATGAATGAATTAGACTCAGATGATGGTAATTAATGGCTGGCTGTCAGAGAGTCATTTTGTAGGCTCAGCCGTTGAAGGCTCCATATTAAAGACAGAATCTCAGCATCGCCTGACCAGGGCAAGCTAGCTTTCCCTTTTGGAATAGTTGGAGTAAGGGTTGAGTGTAGAGGAGGGGGGAGAGAAGAAAGAAGGGGAAGAGAAGGAAACAAAACCCACTCCTGTTTTGCATTGATCAATGCTTTTTGTACTATCGATATATAAATAATATGTTCATTTTTCATTTTTACAAAATATGTCCTTTAGGCTACCATTAAGGAAAACTCATGTTGGAGTTCTGACATGAGCCTATTAGGGGGAAAAGGGCCCTGACTGTGGGAGCTATAAACAAAACACATTTTCGTATAAAATATACATAGCAAATCATTTTAGCCTTCAGTAACAAAGATAAAATCAGGAATTTTTATGATCACAGGCAAAGTCTACCAGTTTAGAAAAGAGTTATGATAGACACACTAAGAGGTTAAAGGGAAATACAGGAGGGAAAGGAAATGGTTAAGTGGGCAGGATTCCACCCACTCATTTACATGGATATGGGCAGTGTTCATTTCATGTACTGCCAATGCTGCTGACCAAGTTCAAGTTAAGTGCCTAAGAGGAAATAAACTGTATAGGTTCAAGGTTTTAATTACTTCCAATTAGAAGTAAGCTTCCATTTGCCATGAGGAAAACCTAAATAGATGCCGCTAAGTCGACACGGAGACTCTTCAGGTGAATGGCCCAGGCACCTCACTCCCTGGGTCTGAACCAGGCTTCACGCTCATGTGCCATGGTGTCTAAGACATAAGACATTTTATAGAATCTCGGTCATTCTGGGGCTCTATAATTATTGACTGGTCACCCATAAACATAGGAAAAAGTAGAAAACCCACTTAGAGATTATACTTCTCCTTCTGGGTTTCGCTTGCTGCCTTGAGGGTTTTCTTCAAGGCCCAGGTCAGGCACCTGGAAGCTTCCCCTCTTCTTCCCCATCCAGGTAAAAGTATTCTTTGCCTCCTTAGAAATTCCTGGATATCTTTTTGGCCCTATCACATAGATAAATGGCCTCTCTTTCAGTTCCAGATCTCTGATCCCACACTGTATCTTACATATGTATGTATAAGTAGCATTGCTCCCACTTCATCAGTCTATTAAGTTATCATCAGTTAAGATGCTATTGTTAGCTTTCATCTTTGCATTCCCAGCCCCCTAGCACAGTGTTTTACACACAGTGGGTGTTCACTAGGTGGCCCAGAAGATAGATAGAGCCCTAGGCCTGGAGTCAGTAAGACCTAAGTTCAAATCTAGCCTCAGACACTATCTGGCTGACCCTAGGCAAATAACTTAACCTTGTTTGCTTCGGTTCCATATCTGTAAAAGAGAACAATAATAGCACCTACTTCCCAGGGTTGTTGTGGGAATCAAATGAGATAATATTTGTAAAATGCTTTAACTAAGAGCTGAGCACATAAGTAGGTACTATAGAAATACAAGCTATTATTATTAAATTGATGCCGTCTCTGAAATTAGTACAGCTAGGTGGCAAGGTAGATAGAGTGCTGGGCCTACAGTCAGAAAGACCTGAGTTCAAATGTAGCCTCAGACACTTACTAGCTGGCTGACCCTGAGTAAGTCATTTAACTCTGTTTGCCTCAGTTTCCTCATCTGTAAAATGAGCTAGAGAAGGAAATGACAAGCCACTTCACTATCTTTGCCAATGAAAACCCTAAAATCGAGTCACAAAGAGTCGGACACAACTAAACAACAGCTCTGAAATTCAGAACCAACTGGAATTGCCCTCTAGGGGGAAAAAACGACAATGCAACAAAGTCTTATTCTAGGTGAGTATAAGCCCTTATAGCTGGAGAATGTTTTGTTCTTTCTATCTTAAACAACTGATTGGTTACACACTCAAGTGTAAACTATGTCACCAAGATGTCCAGCTAGTACCAATGCAATACATAAAAATAGAAGACTGATACTGACCTTTCACAAAAGGGATCTGGCTTGCTTGCTTAATGTGAAGCTAGGTCACATGGTATGCACATGTGCACACACACTTACATATACACACAGACACTTCTTCTCTCTCCCCTTTCACTCCCCTCTTCCTCAAGGGCAATTGTCTCCTTTATCAGCAAAAGACCTTTCTTGACAATATATCTGTCCAGCAAAATGTTTCACCTGACCACTGATTCTCTTACCTAAGGCATTTGCATCTTTGATCATTGCAAGGGCATGAAATATTTGTGTCCATAAGAGCAGGTAGAGGTGATATATCCCCTTACAGAAGCCTACTATCTACTTAGTACTGAAATCTAATATTTAAAGGGCATGACACCCCCTTCATAGTAGATTTCATTAATCAACTTTTTCATGGAAAGGATAAATCCTTTATGCATGCCTTTTTTTCTGATTTTTTCACCCATTTAAAAATTCGATGCTTGTTTTTCTACACTGTCACAAGTTCACAGAGACCCACCATGAACCCTGGCTTCTGGCTTTTCCCAACGAGCACCTGTGCACACACACTCACACTCAGAATGAATGGGTTTCAAGACAAAATGAAAACAAAGTGATAGGGAGGAAAGCTGGTGGGTCCTCAGTTCTTCTTAAATATATTTTATTTTTAAAAATTAAGGAATATACGCCTATGTCATTGTAATTCTGTGTCTGTATTTGATGTCAGAGTGACCAATACTTTCTGTGCCTCTGGGGAGGGAATGCTGAAGTTCACATCATCCACTTGGATGCTCATTAGGGGCCTCATTACTGTACATTAAACATTAGTATCTTTAAAATAATGGCATTGCTATTATCAGGCACATTTCTGTGGAGTTCAAATGATTAGGGCATAGCTGACTATCTCCTTGAGGATCACACTGCACTTAGGGTATTTGCAAGAAAAAAATGCTGAGATTTTGTTTCACAATCCAGCATGGAGTGTATTGCAAATCTGCATATGGCATCAAGCTATTGATTAAGCCATAAGGATTGGCATAGTAGTCCTTAATCATGTAGATAAGGACCAAGGGGGTAGGAGAGAGGCTGGAGTGGGACCCCCAAGGCCTCTTAAGGAGCCAGCTGCTCTTTGAAGGTTTCTGAGCATCAATACTAGACCATCTCATAGCCCTACAGGTAGTCCTAACTTTGAAAAACCGTCATGTTCCTGCAAAGTTTGATTTTAGGCTAAGTGCTCACTTCCCATTGACTTCAACTGTAAGGCTGACCATATATTTTCTTGCCATAAATAAATAAATAGTCCCTGGATCTCACTTGAAGACAGAAAACTTTTTGAAACATGTACATCTTTTTTTTTTTTAAAGAGCTATTTGTAACTTTTTAAGAAAACAGTGCAAAATACTGATCATGCTAAAAATATTGACACTAGTCATTTTTTCCCCTTTACTTCATCTCACAATCCCTCCAGATTCCCCAAGTCTCTCTTCCTTTACTCCAGTCTCTGATAGAGTCCTGTCTCCTCACTAAAGCCGGTCTTTCTATATGTACCTCCTTGATTCCTTTCCATGTTTTCCAGCACACTGCCTCCACAACCTTCAGTCCCTCCCTCCCTACTGGCTCATTCCCTGCTGCCTGCAAACATATATATCTCTTCTATCCTTTAAAAAAAAACTTTCAGTAGACTTTATCATTCTATCAAGTGAACATTCTATTTCTCTCCTTCCTTCCTCAAACTCCTTGAAAAAGCTGCCTACACTCATTGCCTTCACTTCCTTTTCAAATCTAGCTTCCAACCTCATCACTCAACTGAAGCTGCCCTTTCCAAAGTTGTAAGTGCCCTCTTAATTACCAAATCTGATGGCCTTTTCTCTGTCTTCATCTTTCTTAACCTCTCTGTAGCATTTGCCACTGTTGATCACTTTCTCTTTCTAGATACCTTGTCTTCTCTGGATTTTCATGACACTGTTCTCTCATAGTTTTCCTCTTATTTGCCTGACCATTCATTTCTCTCAGTCTCTTTTGCTGGGTCATCAACTACAACACCCTCAACTATGGACCTTATTCTCTCCTCACTTTATTAATTAATTTATTTTTTGCTTTTTTGGAGGAGGGGAAGGCAGGGCAATTGGGGTTAAGTGACTTGCCCAAGGTCACACGGCTAGTAAGTGTTAAGTGTCTGAGACCGGATTTGAACTCAGGTCCTCCTGACACCAGAGCCAGTGCTCTATTCACTGTACCATCTAGCTGCCCCTCTCTCCTCACTTTATAAGATCTCTCAGTAACTCCATCAACACACATGGGTTTAATTATCATCCTTATGCTAATGACTCACAGATCTAAATTTTCTGCCCTACTCTCTTTTCTCTGCTCTAATTCCACACCATTAAGTACCTACTGGACATTTTGAATGAGGAACTCTCAGTAAGTCCTACACTGAATTCTTTCTCTTCAAACTCACTCCTCTTCTGAGCTTCACTAATTCTGTAATGGATACCTTTTAGTCACCCAGGTTTACAACCTTCTATCCTTGACCCCTCACTTTCACCCATCCCAAATACCTACTCAATTACCAAATTTTGTTTCTATCTCCATTACACATCTCAGAGCCATTACTTTCTCTTCATTCACATAGCTACCACTCTCATCACCTCTGGCATATAGTTGACTCCTAATTGCTTCATCTTATGTCTCTTCTCACCGATCCATACTTCACAAAGCTGTGGACCATCTCATGCCCCTATTCAATAAACTACAATGCATGTTTATCACCTCTAGGACCAAAGATTCTCTCTTCTGCTTGGCATTTAAAGCCTCTCACAACCTAGCCCCAAAGTACCTTCCTGGCCTTACTGTATATTATTCCCCTCTACATAACTAGACTTCTTTCTGCTCATTATTGTTCCTTACACAGCTTATGTCATCATTCCCTTCCAAGTCTTTGTATTAGCTGTCCTCCAGGCCTGGAATATACACCCTCTTCACCTTCATCTATCAGAATCCCTAATTTTGTTTGAGGTTCAGCTCAATCACCATCTTCTACATGAAGCCATATGTTAGTACTTTCCCCCAAAATCATCTTGTATCTATTTCCTATATTTCTATACATGTACGTGCTTTTCCCAGACAAACTGTAAGGTCCTTGAAGACAAGAACTTTTTAGGTTTTCTCTTTGGCATAATGCCTGGCACATAGTAGGTGCTTATGCTTGCTGACAGATTGAATGATCTGTAAAATGCTTAAAATCAATTACAAAATGAAAGTAATGAATGTAAAAAAATAGTACACTTTGACAGTATAAATGTTCACTGCTCAACTGTTGAAATAGGAAGTTTTTAAATTGTAGCTAATTGAGCTACATTTCTCCCCATCTTCAGTTAGCTACGACTCAACTAACTTTACATCTTAGATATTTCCTTTACCTTTTGCAAACTTATTGGCCTTTTCCCAAACATCTCTATCTCATTGGTACAGATTGTTATGGCATCCCTAAGCAGGAAGAATTAGCAACACATCAAGAAAACTGAGCACTGAAATGGCTAATGCCCACTTAGCCATGGAGATTGTTCTCAACATCTGCTACAATGGAATTGTTCCTATAAGACTAAAGGTATCCTGATAGATAGATTTTGGAAGTGAGCTTGAGGCAATGGAGAAAGCAAATCTCTCGTTCTTCTACTGCTTAAGTCTAGAAATCTGTCAAATTAATTTCTTTTTAGAGACATTGTGTTAAAATCCCATATATAACTTGTTTATACATAGTTGTTATACATGTTGTCTCTCCCTGTCAGACTGTGAACTCCTTGGAAGCAGAGACTGACCTTTCCTTTTTCTGTATCCCCAGAATTTGGCTAAGTGCTTGGCACACAGTAGGCACTTAACAGTTGTTGTCCTTCATTCCTGAAGAGGGCCAAAATGCCATCTCTCTGTTGGGGTCAAGGAACAGTGTATCCAACTGGGGCTGATCAGACCAACGCAAGCTCTAAAGGCTCTACTAGGCACAAATAATCCATATAAACATTTGGAGCAGAGCTGTCTTTAAATTTGTTCATCTCATGTTTCTTCTGAGCTACTACAATTCTGCTTTGCTCATAGAACACAGCACCTTCTCTGACAAGGACATGCCATACCAGGCAGTCCTGTGCCAGTGTCTCCCATGTCTCACGATGGATTCCAGAGTTCTTCAGAGAGACCTTGAGAGTGTCATTGTATCACTTCCTCTGACCACCATGTGAATGCTTGCCCTGTGTGAGTTCTCCATAAAATAGTCTTTTAGGTAAGTGTATGTTTGGCATTTGAACAATGTGTCTAACCCGTTGGAGTTGTGTCCTCAGCAGTAGAGTTTGAATACTTGACAGTTCAGCTCAAGAAAGGACCTCAGTGTCCAGCGCCTTCTCATCGGAATCTTCCTAAGACAATTCAGGTGAAAGCAATTTGGTTTCCTGGCATGGAGCTGATTGTCCAGGTTTCACAGGCATACAACAATGAGGTCAGTACAAATGGCTCTGTAGACCTTCAGTCTGGTAGGCAATCTGATAAATGTTTATTGACTGACTGGGTGAGATTTCTTTGAAACTCTCCCATAATACTTGTTTTATACACTGTTCAATAAATATTTCTTGAATGAATAAAGGAATCCAGAAAGTCAGCCAAGGAAAAGGTTGAAATAATAAGTCCGTTTTGTTGCTCAGAGCTAAAAGAACAAGGAAATGCTGGGCCTACTTCTTAAGAAAACTGGTGGAATTTGAACAGGCGACAAAAGGCAAAACAGGAAGGTGTTGAATGAATAATCAGAATGATAGCTGACATATCTATAGTTCTTTGAGGTTTGTGAACTGCTTGACATTAATTTTCTCACCGGAGCCTCATGATGACTCTTTGAGAGTGGGTGCTACTATTATAATCCCATTTTTCAGTCCAGGAAACGAGACTTAAAGGGAATGATTTACCCAAGCTTATCCTACAAGGTCTAAGTTCATTTGCTCCCAGGTCTTCCAGACTCCAAGTCTAGGGCTCTATCCTTTTGTACTTAGTAGACGCTTAATAAATGCTTGCAGAATTGAATTGGAAATGACTTTGTCCACAAAATATTTGCAAACTACAATATTCACACTTTGTGCCAATGTCTGTAACATGACCAATCTCACACTGCTGCTGTATTTCTATACTTAGGAGACTGTGATAATAAACCCTTTTTTCTATTGAATTCATATTCTTATACAAATCAGGAATTTTTTAAAAGTAAGTAGCCTCCATTTGTATCTGGCTTCCTGATTTAACATCTCCAAATGATCTGATCAGCTTCAGCCCAATTCATGCTTATAAGCACTCAACTGTCTAAGCATTTTTGGTAAGTCTGTTCTGAAGTTTGACCCTGTTAGTGTTCCTGGACTGAAAAACGGGATTATAATAGTAGCACCCACCTATCTCAAAGGACCCTGAGCAACAAAAAAGGACTGGAAATGTGGGAAGGGGTTAGATTATGAAGGACTCTGAATATCAAACAGAGCATTTTGTGTTGGATTCTAGAGGCAATAGAAAGCCACTGGAATTTACTGAGTAGGAGGGGGTGAGATGAGTTCTTTATCATTTTTTTGCTTCTTTAGCCATTTTAGTCATGTCCAACTCTTTGTGACCAAGTCTGAGATTTTCTTTGCAAAGATACTGTACCAGTCTGTCATTTCCTTCTCCAGTTCATTTACAAATGAGGAACTGAGGCAAACAGGGTTAACTGACTTACCCAAGGTCACACAGCTACCATGTTTCCCTGATAATAAGACATTGTCTTATTAATTTTTTTGGACAGAAAAACACTAGAGGGCTTATTTTCAGGGGAGGGCTTATTTTAATGAACATTGACAGCAATTTTAATAAACAGGTAAATGTGAACAAAAAAATGTACCTTTATTCAATAAGCAAATCACTGGGGAAGAATAGGATGACACGCTCACTGCTGCAGCTCTGATTGGATGCAGCTCGGAGCGTGGCGTGCGTTTCACCCTGGGGGAGAGGGACGGTGCATACAGAGGGTACCATAATGTAGCGTGTAGCACAGGGGATCACCTTCACTACAGTAGCAATCTCAATAGGGCTTATTTTCGGGGGAGGGCTTATTTTAGAGGAATCTTACACAGTAAGGGGAGGGCTTATTTTCGGGATAGGTCTTATTATTGGGGAAACACGGTATTAAGTATTGAGGTCAGATTTGAACTCAGTTCTTCCATACTCCAGGCCTGGTCTCTATCCACTATACCACCTTGCAATTATATTTATCAATCTCTTTCATTCTCTAGAACTTTGACAAATAAATGGTTTTACCTGGTCTGTTTTTTAGGGACAAGAAGAAACAGTAAGGGAGACTGCGGGTTAGTGGGAAAGAAGAAGAAGACAAATAGAGAGATTTCTGTCCTCTGAAGAACTTTTCATTTCACAATTAACAAAAACTGAAAGCCTTTCTGATGGGTTTTTATTTGGTTGGGTGTGGGGGAAGAGGGTGTCACCATTTTAAAATTAACTCCTCTACTTCTCTCTCTCTCTCTCTCTCTCTCTCTCTCTCTCTCTCTCTCTCTCTCTCTCTCTCACACACACACACACACACACACACACACAAACACATATCCACATCCGCCCATACTCTAGGGATGTGCGTATCCTCTCTCCCTTAGGCACATTTCCATGCCAACACACTCTGATTTCCCCTTGGTCTTCTTCTCCTGCCAGGTTGTGATCTAGGGCAGACACACACTTTTGATGGCTCATTGCTGCCTAAATTGTTTCCACATGTACCCCCACAGCAGCCTCTGCCCACTCTATCAGAAGGTAAAGGCATAGGGGCAAGGCTTTGTCCATCCCACTCAACTGGAGCCTGAGATACTGGTCTTAATCATTTTGAATAGAGCTATGTTTCTCTACATTCCATATGTTCTATCCTAATACACATCAACAACTGGGGCTCTATGGCTAATTATTTTTTGTCAGAATCTACATGATTTTAATGCTGGGAAGTCAAAGCTTTTTAGCCTCTGTTTTCTATTCCATTTGTAACAAGAAAAAGAATACCTTGAATTCAGCTTCATTCTCTTCTCATGCATTCCCAATGGAAAATTTAGTTAGAAGCATATGATCAGTTGGGACTTTATTTAGGCTATTGACAGACATTCAGGGACCCAGTTGGGTAGCAGCAGGTACTTACCAAAATAGACCTGCCATCACTATCTAGTTGGATGGAATGAGATGCTTTTCCTTAGGACCCCAGCTGGCCTTTCAGCAAACACATGCTGCCTCTTCCTTCTCGACTGTGAGCTGTGAGTCACAGAGAAACAGCTCAGGATACGGTCTCATGTGGACCACTCCACCATTCAAAAAAGAGCAGTAGCATCTGCTGCCATAATGCTTAACCAAAACAGATCAAGATTGGTCTTCCCACTGACCCAGAGGCTCACCTGCAGTCTTTTGCCCTAGACAAGTCATGAAACTAATTACTACCCAATTTCTATGCCAAAATGTGGGCTCTTGTCCCAGTCTACAGTGTCACAGAGTCCCAATTTATCCTATTATCACTCATTCTCTAAGACCTCTAGGTAGGGTAGATTCTCAATATCAGTGATGTCTCAAGTACCAGTCAACAAGGTAAACTTCATCCTTGACCACCTTTGCTAATTGGTCACGGTAGTCATAGAATCCTAGAATTCTAGAACTGAAATCAGTTTTAATTCCTTCATTTTACACATGAGCAAAATAAGTTTCAGAGACAAAGAGATCTCTATAAGATCACGCAGCTTACAAAGTCATTCACCTACATGGCTTAATGATACAGTCTTCTTTCAGGTATCCACAAGGAAAGCAAGCTTCCTCAGAAAGAAAAACAAAACAACCCTCCATGGGTCCAGATGTCTAAACCACAAGCAGGACCTACATACTCGCGTATAGGTAGAAGGCAGATTAGGGCATCCAACACCTCTAAGTGTGGAAGGCCGTGGGTAGAAGCTGCAGTGAGCATGGAGGATGTAAACTTTATGAGAAGCAGACCAAGGTTCAGAACACTAGACCTCTGGCAGAAAATACTGCAAATGGAGGGCACAGATATCATGGGGATGATGACCAGGTCAAAGAGCTCTCCCCAAAGGTTATCCATAGTATATGTACGGCCACCACTCTAGATGGACATCAGTTCTAATGTATTCTTCATCATGGCTATGGCTCTATTATGTCCATCAGGGCCCCCTCCCATCAGGCCATTAGAATCTTGATACATAGAGGCCTGCTGCCTCAATTAGTGCAAGCTATGAGCACTAATGGGAGTTCCTGAATTCTACTTTCCGATTCACCTCTTATATACATACTCCCTTAAGTCCACTGACTCTCATACTTCAGTCAAACTATCCCCTCAACTCTCACCACACGTTTGCTCATGGTATTTGCTGTGCTTAGGATATCCTCCCTCCCTTGATTATTGAATCACAAACTCATCTTTTTTTCTGATTTATTTAGTTTTAGTTTTTGACATCCACTTCCATAAGTTTTAAATTTTCTCCCCCTCCCTCCCCAAAACGGCTTGCAGTCTGATATGGGCTCTACACATACACTCCTATCAAACACATTTTCACATTAGTCATGTTGCATAGAAGAATTATAATGAATGGGAAAAACCATGAGAAAGAAAGAAAAAACAAAAAAGAAAATAGTCAGCTTCACTCTCATTCAGACTCCATACTTCTTTTTCCAGATGTGGACGGTATTTTCCGTCATGAGTCCTTTGGAATTGTTTTAGGTCCTTGCATTGCTGAGAAGGGCTAAATCTACCAAAGTCAGTCATCACACACTGTGGCTGTAACTGTGTACAACATTCTCCTGGTTATGCTCACTTCACTCAGCATTGCAAACTCATCTTTTAAAGCCCAGCCCCAGTGCCCCTTCCTCTATAAGTCTGCTTTGGTCAGTAACAATCTTCTCACTCCAGCCTCACAAAGAACATTGTTTTGTGGCTCTCTGAAGGATTTCTGTTTAACTGTATGTCATAGCTAACTGGGTATTATTGTTGTTAATTATCCTTTATTTTCAAAATAGACCAATGGCATTATAGAGAATGTGACTTGGATGTATCCAATACTTAGGTTGTGCCTTACTCTCTCTTCCAGAATCATCTCATACACACAAGACCATAAAGTTCACAAAGGGAAGAATTATGTCAAATCTCAATTTTGCATATTCACCAGCACCTAACATAGGATCCCTGGTAGAAGCTTGTTTATTGAATTTAATTAACCTATCTTTGACTCTGGTGAATGATAATATTAATAATGGTAATAATAATAACATTTATATGGTGCTTTTATGTGCCAGACACTGTGCTAAGTGCTTTATAATTATCTCATTTGATCTTCACAACAATCCTTCAAGGTGGATGCTATTATCATCCCCATTTTACAAATGAGGAAATAGGCAAACAGAGCAAGTGATCTGCCCAGGGTCACACAACTAGTGTGAGTCTGGATTTGAACTCAGGTCTTCCCTAATTCCAGACCCAGCACTTTATCCACTGTACCATCTAGTTGCCTGGCAACTCATTTCCATCATGTTTTGTAGTTTTCCTAGGAAGGGATCTTATTCACTATTGACTAGCAACCTTTGGCATAAATGTCTGAGCTTTAGTCTCATGGGGGACAGTTAGGACTTTCACTCTTTTCTCACCCGTGCCCCACTGCTTTTGAGAACCCACTGTCAGTTTCTAAACGCAACATCCCAGCTTCTCAGCTCACAAGAGATCAGTCAACTTAGGGCTGACACCCAATCACCAGCACCCCAAACCTGCTGACGTGGCAAATGAACAGAGATCAGAACCACGACTTCTCCTTCGAATAGCACCCAGGCCTTGGTATCCACCAAAAGGGAGTCAGAAGGTACAACTCTATCAGGAGAACAACATCATCCTGGTCTAGTTTCATGGTCTGGTCTCATGAAGGAAGGTAAAATCTAATTAAATCAAACATTAAATATTTAACAAATCTTACCATGTGCAAAGCATCATGCTGGACACTGGGAGAAATACAGGGAAAATATGGACCCTGCCTTCAGGGAGTTTAGAGTCCAAAAGAAACTGAGTACTTGTCTTAGGGATATTAGTAAAGTCAGTACTTCCAACAATATCTTGGCTCATTGGATATTCAGTAGCACTGAATGAATTTCAAAATTATCCCAGAAGCAGGCAAAGTTCCAGAAGATTCTGACTTTTGTTTTTCCGAAAGGGAGTCTCCTTTTCTTGTTCTGGCCCCTGGTAGGGGTGAGTGGTGAGGGAGAGAATAAGGGGTGTGGAGGCATCACCTTTCTATAAAGCAACCTGTTGAGTGAGTGACTGTTGGATTCTGCTTGCTACATGACATGCCTCTGGCACTTTCCCAAGTAATAACCAAATGAAGCTCCAGGCTTGACGCAGAAAGAGAGGGGACAAACAGATCACTAGTCACCAGGGTGGGGAGATATACCAAAAGGACGGAGATGTACCATGGCATGGGTTATGCATTTCTCTCATGCCTGATCCTCAGGAGACACTTACTTGAAAGGGCGTCAGAAAAAAAAAGAAAAGAAAGAAAAAATAAAATGAAAAATACATATTCATTATTATGTTCTAAGGGAGAGAGATAATAGCATCATACCTTTTACTTAGATATTACCCCATACTTTGCAAACTGCTCCCATATCCTCATCAGATACTGGTTACAAGTAACATCCCTGAGGGGTAGTGGGCATAACTATTAGTCCAATTTACAGATGATAAAACTGGAGCTTCAGAACTTCTTCAAGGCCCCACACCTGGTAGGTGATAAGGCAAAGACTCAAATCCTGCCTCAAACTGATCCCAAGTTCCATTCTCATCGCACTGTATGGTGCCTCTCTAGGTGGTGCAGTGGGAAGACTGGTAGGTGTAGCAGCAAGCACCCCAAGTGTCCTCAGGGTGGCTGCCAACACAGGTTCTTGGATCTGCTTTGTTAAAGGAAAGCAACTCAAAATGGGTTAACAAGCTTACTTTAATCAGTCATAGATGTATCATTTACCTAGTTCAGGGGAAAGAGGTCAGCACCCCGAACTTCAAAGTATACAGACAGAATTATCAAGACAGAGAAACAGATCAAGTAGACAGATTTCCAAACTGTCCAATCATTACATCCATACCCAATCAACATCTGGGTTTCAACATCTGGGTTTTTCAAAGCCGATGGGGCTCTGGACATCGGCTTCCCAGAATCCAGATCAAATCACAGAACACTTCTCAAAGTGAGCCCCAAAACAAAGCTACACATCAGGGCTTATATAGCCTTCTCCTGGCTCAGAGAACGTAACAACCTTATTGACTCACTGGCCAATCAAGAAGTATCTACTGAAAAACAAGCCTCCCACCCCAGGCTCCAGGTGCACTTTAGCCTAGGGGCGGGGAAGATCTTACAAATTTACATTCCCATTACAGTAGGCCAGGAAGATCCGAACTCAAATCTGACCCCAATCACACCTCCTGTGTGACACTGGGCAAGTCACTTAGTCTCAGCCTGCCTCAGTTTTCTTAGCTATAAAATGGGATGATAATAGTCCCTGTGTCTCAAGGTTGTAGTAGAAATCCAGTGAGATGATATTTGGAAAATTCTTACTTAGCACAGTGCCTAGCACATAGTAGGCAGTTAATGAATGATTGTATCCTTCTTTCATTCCTTCCTTCCTTCTTCTATACCAGTCCCTTTCCTCCCACTTTTTTTTAACAGGTTCTCTCTACATTCTCTTCCCTGTGTTTTGTCCGTTAGTCATGTTGTATATAGCATGATTAGCCCTTCTTACAGTTGGGGCTCAGAAATCTAGGAGTTCATGTATGAAGGGAACAAAAAAAGGGGAGATGGAAAGTTCTCTCTCCCTTCCTCCCCCTTGCTCAAGAGGGGTCCATTGGTAGTGGTCCCAGCAAAAGAAAGAAGGGAAGGAGGGAAAGAAGGAAGGAAGGAAGGAAGGAAGGAAGGAAGGAAGGAAGGAAGGAAGGAGAAAGAGAGAAGGAAAAGAAATACCAAAAGGTCTTAGATCTCTCTCTTTATAAATCAGTACCATGGCTGAAACAGTAACCTCACAATCCCTTTCTGTCAGGAAGAGCAGAAAGCCCCCTGTGGGCCCTTCTCTTAGAGGTGCTATATCCAATGGTGAGAAATAAAAATGGGGAGTTGGAGGAATGGTAAAACTCTACCTTTCTGAGAGGATTAAGGGGTGAAATCTCTGTCATGTTTGGCTTTGAGCAATGAGTCAAATGTCCTATCTCTCTCTTATCCAAAACCTCTATGCTTCTAGTTGGCATTCCAATAGCAGCAAAGAATACCTCTGGGGCATGCTTTGCTTCCTGGTAAAGGCTAAAGTCTCTCTGGACTTCTTCAAACACCAAAAGCTAAGAATTCACTCATTCACTCACCAATGAAGAAGGGCTTCAAATTTTTTTTTCCCTTTATTTTAATTTTCTCCTTGAGTAAAATGGAAGAAGCAACACAGACGTTGAAATCAGGAGAGTTCTGAATTCAAATACCCACCTCTATAAGTTGTATAACTATAGGCAAACCCCTTAACATTGCTAAGCTTCACTTCCTCATCTACAAAATGGGAATTAGAATAGAATTTGCCTCACATGATTCTGAGGGGAGCAAATGAGGTGATGTTCACAAAGCACTTTGTAAGCTTTAAAAGCTCTATGTAAATTTTGGCTGTTATTATTTCAAAGCATTCTTCCCACTACCCAGCAATAAAAGGAGGCAGCAATGACCTAGGCCTCACCTGAACAGTGAGACACAGCATCTGAATCTGTCCTTGACTGGTGGTCACCATTCTCAGATCACCTTCTCTAATCTTAGTGCATAATACGGCTGCTCTCAGCAGCAGGGACTACAAGTCCCATTCCTCCAAAAGCACAGTGTGAAAAAAAAATAATCCAGACCCATTCTTGGGAAAGCTAGGTGCCAAGAGGTTAGAGGTCAGCTTTATTCTTCTTATCCCTGGCTATGGATCCTAGAGATTCTAAAGTTAGTCTCTTCAAAATCAGCTCTTCCTTGAAAAGGGAGATAGAGAAGGTAAAGATGTTTTATCAGATGAACAGATCAAAGAGCATATGTCTTAGGTCTTTCCAAAAGGAAATTTCTGCTTGGGCATTCAAGTCAGAAGTTTTTTTGGTTGCCATAATCCATGCAAAATCCCTGGCTTTGAAATATCCATCAATGCTCAATGTTCTTGGGGTTTCCTAGAATATTGCACAGCCTTCTCATACCTTGAACCCCAGTAATCACAGCCCCGAAGCAGCCATGGTCAACAAGATGAGGTCAAGAGGTGAAACTTCCTTCCCCTCTGGCCTCGAATTTTGAATTCTCCTTGACAAATTTCACTTGTGTGTGTGTGAAAAGAACAAACAATGTTTAAAAAGAAAATACACGCATAGAGAGTTCTATGAAGAAAAGGTGAACATGGCACAGCTTTCGTGGAAACTCAACTGCTGCAACAGGAATAAAGCCTTCAGGGCACACAACTAAAACCCTTAAACAAACCCATCCAAACATTGCCTGCCACCTCCTGCACACACACAGTCCAATAGCTTGTGGTGGCCCTGCTCATGTAGCACTATTTTCCTTCCCTCAAGGCCTAGCAACTGGTCACCTAGGCCTCCCCGCATGTAAGTTCAATTCTAGCAACAACCAGTATTCCTTCCCAGTCAACCAAATTGGAGTCTTCCCAGTCCATGTAAATATTTATATTCATTGTTTGGCATTATCTTGGGGGGGGGAGGGAGGGTGCAGTTGAGGAAAGAGATGGAGTGTAATGTTTGAATTTTTTTTTGCATTTTTCTAAAAACTATAATGAATCATTTCAAACCAAGAATTTCAGATACTCAAAACTTTTTTTCCCCTCTATGAACCATGTCTAACATGCCCATCAGTGGAATTTCTCCCCTAGTACAGAGATCTGAAGACACAAACTGGAAAGATAAGATAATGTTATCATCATAGGTCAATGGTGACCAATACTGATAGAAAAACTGGAGCGCTTAGATATGTGACCTTGGGCAAGCCACTCTCCTTCTGGATGCCAATGTGTAAAATGAGGAGGTGAGTCCTCACCTCCATCTCTGAGTAAGAATAAGTGAAGGAAGATGAGAGCATTTTAAACTCTTCAGAAAATAGATCATAAATACAAGGTAGGATTATCCTATGGTACTATCTGGTCTTCTGGGCCAGTGTATACCAGTAATTAGAGCAATCATTGAGTTTGAAGGGAGGCTGAGTCCATAGGAAGAGGTACAGACACCTCTCCATCAATATCTAAACCACTTATGTCACAAGACCAACTGGTGCCAGATTTTCTTCAGAACACCAAAATCAACTAATCTATAAGTATTTCTTGAGTGCCTACTACTACATAAGAAGGTTCTATGCTAGTATTAAGGATACAAAGACAACAATAAAAGTCTGCTCTCAAGGAGTTAATATTCTAACAAAATCCAACAGGGAAACCACTTGCTGGAGTGGAGATACAGGCCAGGAGTTCAGTTCTGAGTCAGGACACAAGATACAAGGAGGGTCAGGAAGCACACATTTGATCTGTGCCCTCAAATGTTTATACCCATTGCTGTGTATGTGCCCTGGTCCCAACCTCTGTCCAAATAGTTATGGGCAGGTCTATCATGCCCCATGGCTATGGGGGCATGTGATTCACCCACACCAGGAAGGCTGTGGGTCCAGACAATGATGACCTTATAAATCCTACTTTACCCATCAGTTCTGAAGTACAAGGGAAGATATGTCAGTACAACTGTCATTGAGTTAATGGGTATGCCCTTTCTGATTCAGTAGCTGGAAAAAAAGAAAAAAGATCTTATTCCTTTAACTTCCTGGGAGGGGGGGAAGAGTCTAGACCTCAAATTTCATCATTTCAGGGGAACTCCCAGTGTCAAAACTCACTTCATACATGCAATCAGCAATTCATCTGTAACTTATGGTCCCTGAGAGTTTAGATGGCTTACAGCTATATAGTCAATAATGTGTCAGAAACAGGCTCTGAACCCAGTCTTCATGATTTCAAGATCAGTCCTCTACCTGCTCTGTCACATCTCCTTTTCTTTTATTCAATAAATGTGTAAATTCATACTGGGAGAATTTTTCTTTACAGTATGTGGGCAAGGTAGAAAAAGAGAAAGGTAATTACTTAGAGAAAATATTATCCAAAGTTTTCTTTTATTCCTTGGCAGCTTATTTGTAGCATGCCAATACCAAACTTGACCTGCCATCTCCTTTCCAAATTAACTATTGAACATTTATACCCAGAAAGAGATGGAAAGGACTCAGATAACTTCCATACTAATCTTGTCCCCAATAATCCTATATTCAAAGGAGATCATAATAATAACAGCAACCAGGACTAGCATTTAGATAGCACCTCAAGGTTTGGAAAGCATTTTCCTTATATTACCCCCATCTGATCATTATAACCCTGTAAGGGAGGTGCCATTATTATCTCTACGGACGAGGAGGGTAAAAATGAAAGTGGTTAGTGACCCAGGTAGGTAAGTGTCCAAAGTAGAATTTGAACTCCAGTCTTCCTGACTCCCTGTCTAACTGCCTCTCCACTAGACCTCCTAACTAAGCTATTAATGACTAAAAATGTAATGCCTTAGGGCAAATGCTTTTATTTCCACATGCTCTCCTACCCTCCAGTTCACTTTGCTCTATCTCAGAGAGTGAGAGGAGGATAGAGACTCTTCTATTTACTTTATAGAAGAGGAGTTTGAGGCAAAACATTTCCCTAAGATCATGAAGCAAATCAAAAGGGACATTTATATGACATCACAAAGTTTGAAAAATAAGAGACATTATTTCACTTGAGCCTCCGGACAGCCCGGGTGAGGCAAGTGCAACAAATGTTATCACCCCTAGCCTACAGATGAGGAGATGGGAGCAGCAAGCTTAAATGATTTGCCAATGAGGCACGAAGCTGGAACACATCGGAGATAAGATTTGAACCTGAATATTCCAGGCTAACTGCCCTCTCTATTAATGACATGTTTTCAATAAACTCAAATAAACTGAAGTCATAAAAATCAAGTCATTCTCTGACTGGCCTAAAATGTCAGACAGGTTGGAAATGTATCAGAGTCATATTTAACCTAGCAAAAAGTTTGCTTTTAAGAAAGGTATTATTGTTGTGTTTCAGTCATGTGCAACTCTCTCTGACCCCATTTGGGGTTTTTTTGGGCAATGATACTGGATTGGTTTGCCATTTCTTTCTCAAGCTCATTTTAAAGATAAGGAAACTGAGGCAAACAGGGTTGAGTGACTTGTCCAGGGTCACACATCTAGTAAATATCTAAGCTTGGATTTGAACTCAGATCTTCCCAACTACAGGTCCAACACTCTTGCCACTTAGCTGCACAGAGGTATTACAGTATAGTGGAAACAGCACTGGGTTGTAAGTTTGGATCAGTTTCTATCAATCACCGACTATAGGACCTTGGGTAAGTCATTTACCTTCTCAAGTTCTTAATTTCCTTATTTGTAAACGTTAGGGCTTGACTAGAGGATTGTTAAACTCCCTTCCAATTCTTGCATTTCTAGGAGCCTAAATGAATCAGCCTCTACATTTCAGGAACATGATTACTGAGCTTTTCCAAATATGTTTCTGGGGAAGATACAAACAAGACCCTCCAAAAGGCAGCAGATGAAATGTAGGATAAACTTGTGTCTGGGAGCATGAATGAGACCAGTAGCTGATTTCTCTCTAATACATCCAAGTTTATCATTTCCACATGACAGACACTGTTGGTTCAGATTATCTAACCAAACAAGGATCCATGCCATGCACATTCCAAAGACTGCGCCTGCAATCAAACATGGTAAGTCACTAAAGGACTTTCATCTGCTCTCCACAAACTCCCAGCCCAAGGGCTAAACTTCAAGGGACCCTCTGATGATTGTTGTTCATTTCTGAAATCCAGGCATGTTACAATTAAAGGTATAAACTCCCTCCATAGAATCGGTTCAGGTCGCAGGGAGGAGTTGTTGGTTTGCTTTTTGGTTCTGTCTTTGAATTACCACCATTCACCATCCATCAGAACCCCAGGATTTTACATTGCCTCTGGATGGCCTGGGTTCATGGAGGACACTCATTAGATACTTGGTGAAATGGAACTGCCTACCGACATTTCCAGTCCTGGGAATTCACCAGTGGTTTGCCATCTGAGATGGTTTTCTCCTATAAGATTCAGTATTAGCCCACTGGGGATTGACATAGCATATTTTAATGAACAGAGGGGAAGAGATATATCACTCCACAATATCTATTTATGAATTAAAGGAGTTTTGAGCAAGGACCCCTATCTAAAAAATATCCTATGCCCCTGCCTATTATTTAAACTAGTCTAATTTGATTCAGTTGAGTCTTAAAGAACCCCCCAATGAGATGATGAGGATGACAATTACAAATCTAGTATTTTTATTATATTTATATTATATTTTACATCATTATATTTTGTCATATTTATAATATTTACTCTTAAGTTTTCAAGACACTTTGTATCTATATAAAACATGTGTGTATACATACATGTATATGTATGTATTTATATAATCTCATTTGACTCTTACGACAAGCCTCTGAAGTTGGTGCTATTATTATCTACATTTTTTAGGGTTGAGAGGGGTTAAATGACTTGTTCAGGATCACACAACTAGTAACTAAGGCAAGATTTGAACAGAGGTCTTCCTGACTCCCAGCCTGGCACTCTATCTATCCATTGTACCATTTAACTATGTATTATCAGACAGTACCTTAGCTAGCCATTAACACTTCAGTAGGAATTAACAGAAACAGAAAGCATGAGAAAGGGAGTCCAGTGTAGTACACAGAGGGCTCCTTAGAGACAGAAAGCCCTCAGTTCAAGTTCTGCTTTCTGAAACATACTGGCTGTGTGACCAAGTCATTCACTTTCTCAATGTCCCAAGCAACTCTCAAGAACTGTAAGGAACAATCATGTCACTGATATACACTAGCATAAAGAGATTCTATTCCAGAGAGTTCTCCCACATAGAAGAAAACACAAGACTGGACCAAAAAAGAGAGAATGTCTAATGAAGAACACAAATAGAAGAGAGAATCCCTATCAATTATGAGTTCTTCCAGATGAAATTGTGCTAATTGAAATAAGCCTCAACAAGAATCATAATCACTTTAAGAGTTCAATCTACCTATCCACTCAGGAAAAACCAAGTGGATGAAGAATGCCTATTGCCCCAGATTACACTATTCCACTGGCTAAATACTCCATGAATCTGGTCCATTGGGATATATAATCCCTTACCCTGTGTAAGTGCTCTCTCTGCAATGTACCAACCTCTGCTTGAATGTTATCAGTGATGAGAAACTCACTAACTCACAAGATAGTACATTCCATTTGTGGATGGTTCTAATTGGTAGAAAGCTCTTACTTGAGCCATAATCTGCCTCCTTTTATACTTCCCTCTTCCACATGACAGTGTTTAAAAATTTGTTTCTCAGGAGCAGCTAGGTGGCGCCGTGAATAGAGCACTGGCCCTGGAGTCAGGAGGACCTGAGTTCAAATTCAGCCTCAGACACTTAACACTTACTAGCCATGTGACCTTGGGCAAGTCACTTAACCCCAATTTCCCAGACTTCCCCCTTCCAAAAAGCAATATCTATATCTATATCTATATCTCTCTCTCTCTCTCTCTCTCTCTCTCTCTCTCTCTCTCTCTCTCTCTGTCTCTCTCTCTCTCTATATATATATATATGTTTCTTTTCTCCAGGAGAAACATTGACTTCTCATATGAATATAGTTTCAAGACCCTTCATCATCCTAGTCACTGGATAGAGTACTGGGTCTGGAGTCATCTTCCCAAGTTCATATCTGGCCTCAGGTACTTACTAGCTGTGTGACCCTGGGCGAGTCATTTTACCTAGGTCACCTTAGTTTTCTTAACTGTAAAATGAGCTGCAGAAGGAAAGGATAAACCACTCCAGTATCCTTGCCAAGAAAACCTCAGATGGGATCACAAGGAGTTCTACATGACTGAAAACAACTGAAGAACATAGCTCTCCTCTGGAAATATGGTAGTTCATCAATAACTCCTCTTATATTGGGGCACCCCCAGCCAAGTTCATCACTGGATAGCATATCACACTCTGGACTGCTAAGAGTTAGAAAGACCCGAGTTCAAATCCTCTCTCGGATATTAACTTGCTCTCTCCGTCTCAGCTCCCCCATCTGAAAAATGGAAATAATAATAGCACCTACTTCAGAGGACTGTTATAAGGAACAAATGAGATAACATGTGTGAAGTGTTTTGCAGACTTTAGAGAGCTATATAAATGCTAGTGTTCAGTCATTTTTCAGTCATAAATAACTCCTCATGACCCCATTTTGGAGTTTTCTTGGCAAAGATACTGGAGTGGTTTACCATTTCCTTCTCCAGCTCATTTTACAGATGAGGAAACTGAGACCAACTGAGTTAAGTGACTTGCCCAGGGTCAGTAAGTGTCCCTTAGATTTGAACTCTGGTCTTCCTGAATCCAGGCCTAGTTCTCTATCCACTGTGCCACTCTAGGTACCCATTATAAATAAATGCCAACAATTATTATTTTATTGTCATTATCCATACCTGAAGGGGACAGAGAAGGGAAAAAAGGAAATAAGTGTTTATATAGTACCTACTCTGTGTCTGGCACTATGCTTTTTACAAATATGTTCTCATTTGATCCTGACAATAACCTTACAATGTGGGAGCTATTATTATCCCCATTTCACAGTAGGTAAAACTGAGGTAAAGTAGACATTAAGTGACTTGGCCAGGGTTACACAGAGATCAAGTGTCTAAGGTCAGATTTGAACTCAGGTCTTCCCTATTCCAGGTCTAGCCCTTTATCCACTGAGCCTCCTGAATACTCCAGACATGATCTGACCAGTACAAAGTACCTGGAGACTATTACTTTTCTTTATGGAAAATAAACTTCTATTAATGCAGCCTAAAATTATATTAGCATTTTAAAACTCATGTCACACTGTTGGCTCATACTGAGCTTGCAGCCAACTAAAACCTTTAAGCCTTCTTCCCATGAACTTGCTGTTAAGCCAGGTCTCCCCCATGCTGTACACGTACTGTTAATTCTGTGAACTTACATTAGATTTATTGCCATTACATTTCACCTTCTTCAGTCCCTTGTCACAATTTCTTGGAACATATTTTCGAATCTTGAGTCCGTTAACCCGATATGTTAGTTGTGGCTCATAGTTTTGTTCCATCCATGAATTTGATAAGTGTGCCTTTTATATGTAGTGCTACCTTTTGAAACTATTTGCTTTTCCTTCCATTCTCCTTCACTGTCAAACTTCCTCCTCTCCATCCATTCAGTCCTCAGTCCCCCAATCTGGTTTTCATTCCCATCCCTCTGATGAAAGTGTTCCCTCAGAGGTCATAAGCAATTTCCTTACCACTGGGCGTGGTTTTTTATTTGTTTGGATTTTTTTTTTTATCCTTCACCAAGACATCTCTTTCACACTGGTATCTACCCCTTCCTTCTTGGCAGTCTCTCTTTCCTCTGCTTATTTAGCCCTGTACTCTGATGGTTCTTCCCCTTCCTCTCTGACAACTGCTGTCTCCCTTATTCCTCTTCATCCTGCCATCCCTTATTCATGGAAGTCCTCTGAGTGTCTTCCCTGGCACCCCTCCTCTTCCTATACCTTCTCCCTTAGTGATTTCAATCATTGTATAACTTTAATTTTCATCTATATGAAAATGACTCTCAAACCTTCCCCCTCTGGATCCAACCTCTCCACCCAGAGCTCTCACCCCATATTTCCAACTAGCTGGTAACTATCACTTTTTGATCCTTGATGGAACCTATGTGAAAAATACTCTCTAATCGCCACCTCTGGATCCAACCTCTCCATCTAGAGGTATTTCCAACTACCTGGTAGCTACCACCTTCTTGATCCCTGAGGGAACCTCAAACTCAATTGTACAAAACTATCTCATCATCTTCCCTCCCCAAATCTTCTCTTCTCCCTAACTTTTCTGTTGCTTATCTTTTCTGATTCCCCCAACTGAAAGTGATCTCTCATGACAATTTGTCTGTCTGTTTCCCCCTTGCACTTTTCACATTCTATCTTTTGTTATAATTATTTATGTGCATGCCTCTTCCCTCTCTATTAGACTGTAAACTCCTTGGGGATAGGAACTGTGTCTTATCTCAGCTTTGCATCCCTCAATGCCTGGAACAGAGTAAGTATTTAAATGTTAGTTGAACTGAAAACACTTTGAACAAGATAGGGCCCCAAATCAAGCTGTTTTACATCAGTAGAGACGTCCCTCCAGCTTGACATTAAACCATTCACCAATTCTCTGTAGGCATTGGTGTTCAAGCAGCTGCAAGTCCATCAAACTATGCTATCATTCCACCACATTTCTCCATCCCATCCACAAGAATATCACAAGAAATTTTGTCAAATGCTTTGCTGAAGTCCAGATGTCAGCATTCCCCTAATTCATCTGTCTAGGAACCCTATCAAAAAAAAAAAAAAGTGGAGTGGGGAAAAGTCTGGCATAATGTTTTCTTAGTCAATTCAGAGACTAGGTCCTAGCAATCACCTTTTCCTAAGGGCTCAGAAGCCATTTGTTTAAAAAATTCATTTTGGAATCTTGTCAAATACCAAAGCCAAGCTCAAGTCGGTAGTTCCCAAAATTCACGTCTTCTCCCTTTCAAAGAAAAAAAATCAAGGTATTTTCCACCATTTCATTCACCACAGCTCTGTAGAGACTATTGACAATAACTGTGCAATTGTTATGTATTCTCTTTCTTGATTTTATTATTGTTTTTTGTTTTTATATCACTTTCAGTTTTGAATACAATCCTCCTACCTCCCCCACACAATGGGCCATCCTTTCTTTGCAATAAAATAAATAAAAAGAGGAAAAGAAAAACAGTTCAACAAAATAAACCAATGTATTCCCCTGACCCTGGCAGTGTTTGTAATAGTCGGCACCCCTAGTTCTCCACCTTTGCAAGAAGGGAAAGAAGTGCATTTTCTCTTCTAGTTCCCCACCTTTGCACCTTTTTTCTCTCAGGGTCTGCATGGTCTTTTTTGTTTCTTCTTTTGTTTCTTTACATTGTTGTAGTCATTGTGTTTCTTGTTTTCCTGGTTCTGCTCATTTTACTTTGCATAATTTAAAGGATGAAAGGAGGTAATGTTTGTAAAATACTTTGCAAACTTTAAAGAATTACTTAAATGGTAGCATTTTTGTTGTCATTATTATCATCAGTTCTTATCATGCTTCTCTGAATTTCTATGGTACAATAATATTTCTCTATATTCTTAGACCACAATTTGTTCAACCATTCCCCAATCAGTGGGCATCTAATTTGTTTCCATTTCTTTGCTACCACAGAGTGAATATTTGGGTTAATATGGGACCTTTTTCTTTCAATCTGACCTCTTTGGGGGTGTACTCCTAGTAAAAGGATCTCCAGGTCAAAAGGTTTGGATATTTTGTTCACTTTCTTAGCATAATTCCTAATCATTTTCCAGAACAGCTGAACCAGTTGCTGTGAGTTCTTTCAACACCCCAGGATGTCATTTATCTAACCTGAATACTTAAGAACATAGGTTCAAAGAGACCTTAGAGATGATCTAATCCAACCCCTCTCACTTTACAGATGAGGAACCTGGATAAGTGACTTGCCCAAGGTCACACAGATAAAAAAAAGTAGCAGAAACTGGGATAAGAACTCGGGTCTGACTCCTCATCCAGTGTGTTTCCATTGTTCCACACTGCCAGAAGTCATTTATGGAAGCTGGGTGCTCCATTTTCTATCTTTCCCAACTATCCTAGGTTTCAATTCCCCCCATTGTAGGTGTTCTGCTCTTTCCAGTCTAAATAGAATCCTTCCTGATAAAGAAGGAAGGATAAAGGAAGGAAGGGAGGGAGGAAGGAAGGAGCTCTCTTTTCCCTTTTTATCTCCAAACATTATGTGGCGTTCCTTAAGCAATGAGTCTTTCCTTTTCTTTTTTCTTTTTACTCCAAATATATATACCTTTAAAATTTCCTTGAATTCCCCTTACCATTTTTTGCAAGCCTTAACTCATTCTGTACTTTAACCTTCCTGATAGTATTCTTGCTATTCCAATCAACAAGAATGTTTTAAACACTTTCTTTACATGTTATTTTTTTTTACATATAAGTTCCCAGAGTTCCCTATGCAGCCACATTGTTGTCTTTAGATACAGCTCCCTTTTCTCCTCCATTGGGGTAATTCACAAGCATATCATCAGAAATTCATTTTGAGAAATTCATCTTCCCTCTGAGGGAGGGCATAACTATCTCTTCTCTAAATGTTAAAAATATTCTTTCTTAAAATCTAGGGAACTTGCCTAGTCATGCAGAGCATTTCTTTTATTTAGTTATTATAAATTCTACGTATTGGGACATGAGATAGAACTCAGATTGGATTAACCTTAGTTCTACCATTACCTGTGGGACTTGGGGCCACAGTGAACTAAATAATCTCTACAATTCTCTCTAGTTCTGAAATCCCTACATAATTCTACAATCCTCCAAAAGCAGTTCATGGCTTATTTTCCAAACTCCTAAACTGAGATGCCGCTTGATGTTAGAGAAATTCAAGCTACTAATCATGAGTGGTCAGAGAGCAGAGTCATAGGAGGCGTCTCTGAAACCCAAAGCCCTTGGCCAGCATAAAGGACAATGCAATAGGAGAAGAAGGAAAAAAACTTAATTTTTTCCATAGGAACTTTGTGTATGCCAACTGAGACCTTTAATGTAAACCCTCCTGGTTTAAACAATGAGCATAATTATGGACTCGTTTACTCCATTCAAATGTGGAGCTCTGGGTCTGTCCTCTTCTGGGCCCTGCAGGAGGTCTTGTTTCTGAGCAAGATGGGGCCTCTGGTTAACCAGAGTGAACCCAGACTCTACAGGGCAAAGTTGAAATACCATCATAATTACACATAGGTTGGTCATATTTACTCTAGTTCTGTTGTTATAAAATTTCAAACAAAGTCTGAACCCAGGAGCATGAGTACATGTGCACACACACACATTCACACCACACACACACAATCAACTTGTCCTGGTTTATTTGCTGAAGCAAGCAACTAGGGCAAGAAAATTATCAGAAGAGAATTATCAGATACTTACACTTACTTCCCTTTCCTTTGCCTGCCTGTCTTAAAAGGCCATGACACACAGGGACTAATATATACTCCTTCCATTCCCTCCCCTGGTCTTTAACATAACTACCATTTTGTTTGCTTGGAGGAACACACGGTAATATTCATGCAACAAAATCAGTGAAAATGTTCAGACTTGTCAGAAAAAAATGGGAGTACTTGTTGATGAAAATATCTTCTCTCATGAGAAAGAAGGGAGAAGAAGGGAGAAAAGCACAGAGGGAAGAAGGGAAAGGGACAGAAAAGAGAAAGACAGGGGAGGATGAAAGAGGGAGAGGCAGAGAGGGAAAAGGAGAAAGGGACAGAGAGATTGGGGGAGGATGAAAGAGGGAAAGGCAGAGAGGGAAGGAGGGAAAGGGACAGAAGGGGAGAGAAAGGGGAGGAAGGAAAAGAGAGTATACGTATGTGTAAATAAATGTATATGTATATATATATATACACATATGTGTGCATACATATATAAATGTAGATATATTCATATACATGTATATACAAGGTGCTGGTCACACAATGACAAAAATAAAACAGTTCAATCCTTGAGGAGTTTACTTCTACTGGGGAATATAACATACACCTAAACAGGTAAATACAAAATAATTTTTGGAAGAGGTGAGGTGAGAGGGTCAGGAGCATCAGTGACTAGAAAGATCAGATAAGGCCTCCTTCACAAGATGGTGCCTGAGCTGAACCTTGAAGGGAACCGGGGATTCCAAGAAGGAGCAGTGAGGAGGGAGGGTCGTTATAAACATTCCTTCTGGACCTGTGAATTGACTGGTAAGGAAAATCATCATCATTATCATCATCACCAATCATTATCATCATCATCAATTATCATCAATCATCATCATCTTCTTCTTCCTTTTGTGGATTGTCTTTCTCCCATTAGACTGTAAACTCCTTGAGAGCAGGCACTATTTTTCTTATTTGTATTTATATCCCTAGAACTTATACAGTGCCTGGTACCATCAGATGCTTAATAAATGTTTATTCATAATGATGATAACCAGCATTTATATAGCAAAGATGTTATCATTAGCATGTTGCTAGATGTTATCTCATTTGATTTTTCACAACATCCTGGAGCTAGGTGGTATTATTTTCTCCAATTTACAGATGAGGAAAGTGAAGCAAATAGAGGTTACATTTATTGCCCAGGGTCATAAGGCTACAAAGTGTCTGAGGCTAGATTTGAACTCAGCTCTTCCTGATTCCAAATCCCAGGCTCTATCCACTGTACCATCTAGCTGCCACACTACTAGGGTGGAACTTAGTTTCGTAACAGAAATTGGTAACCAATTTGTAAATTGCTTAGGGCCCAGAGGGGCTAACTTACTAACCCATGGTCACAAAATTTGTATGTGTCAGAGATAGGACAGGAGTACAATTCTTCCTCACTCTAAAGCTGGTCATCCAGCAGCTGTGCAAGGCTGCCTCCCACTAGATAGAATTTGTGTGGGTGTGTACAAACACATATATGTATAGGTGCATACATACTTATGCTTATAAGCATATACTTAACTGTATGTATATGTATTGTGTATATATGAATATAAGGATACTTGATATGTGTGTGTGAATAAATACACCTATATTCACATATGTGTGTAAACATACAATGTGCAGGTGTGCATCTTTGACTACATGTGTGTTGTGCATGCATGTGTACATGCATGCATATGTGTGTATACACATGCTTGTGTATATACAACAGAAATATACATATACCCAAGGCTGAAACTTGATTAGGGGAGTTCACAATAACAGGTCAGGCATGTGACTGTCCTTTGCTAAATAAGCTTCCTCATAGAAAGCCTTTGAGTTAGTGCCAGAACTGTTTGGCCTCAGGGCTGGGCTATCCCATGTAAATGAGTCCTGGTGATAGGAACTACAATCTTTCTAAATGTGAAGTTCAGAATTCTCATTGATCTGCTAATAGAGGGGTAAAGGTACCAGAAATGTGAGGGAGGGCATAGCTTCAAAAATATCACAGAATACTTCTGTGTGGTGACTGGTGACACCTTCTGTCTCAGGTATAATACTTTGCATAGGACAATCAGAATGATGGGACATTGCAGCTACATGGGACGTCAGAGATCATTTCATCCAGTACTGAGGCCCAGAAAGGTCAATTCAATCCAATTTGATTTAACAAGCATTTACTCAGCCCCTACTATGTACAAGACACTATGCTAGGTCCTGTGGATGTACAAAGACCAAAAAGTGATGCATTCAGGGGCGGCCAGGTGGCTCAGCGAGTAAAAGCACTGGCTCCAGTGTCGGGATGACCTGGATCAAATCCGGGCTCAGATACTCAGCACCACACCCAGAAATAACTGGCCGTGTAACCTTGAGCAAGTTACTTAACCCCTATTGCTTTTAAAAAAAAAAAAAGTGATGCATTCCCTGCCCTCAAGAAGCTTGCCTTCTGCTGGGGAAGATGATATGCTTTAGATTATATAGCTAAACAGTGGCAGAAATAGAACTGAACCAGGTCTTCTGATTCTATGAGCATTTTAAATAGATAATTCCTCTCTCTCCCTCTCTCTATCATCTCTCCTCTATCTCTCTCTCTTATACACACACACACACACACACACACACACACATTTCAGCAATTATTTCACTTATTCATTCAAAAAATTATTTTCCCAACCCCTGCTATATTCGAAACAGTCCATCAGGTAACAATGCTTATTAAATGTTTTATTCACTGTGCTAAATCTAGAGACACAAAGATGAACAAAATCAAGACCCTTAGAAGACAATGAGTAAATGAACAGGTACATATAAGACATATACAGAGCAGGTGAAAGTCCTTCTCAAAGGAGAAAGCACTAGTAGGTAGGCGACTGGGAAAGACCTTCTATAGTAGGGGAGATTTGAGCTAAAGGACACCAGAAAAGCCAGTCTGTCCATCAGTCAGTAAGTATTTGCCACATGGTGTGCTAAGAGCTAGGGAGAGAAAGAAAGGCAAAAGACAGTCCTGACTCTCAAGGAACTCACGATCTAATTAGGGGCGTTGGGGTGTCAACACACTATGTGCTCATAGGATTTACACAGGAGGTGAAGGTGAGGGGTGAAGCATTCCAGGCACAGGGAACAGCACCAGGGAATGTGGAAGACACATCAGACATTATCTCTGCTGTCCATGAGTTCAGTCTCAAGATATTACTAAAACCATCTGAGAACAATATACAACAGTATTAGACCAAGTTCCTGAAATGCAGCTCCTTTTCAGATGGCAGCTGACAGATTCTTAGATTCAACAGGATTGTCAGAGGAGAAATCAAGGTGTGGGAGTCACCACTTACAGTGAAAGTGGAAAACTATTGCTCAAGGAAATCAGTCAACAAACATTTATTAAGCACTTACTGTATGCTAGGCACTGTGCCAAGGACCATAAGACCTTAGACTTAGAGCTGAAAAGGGACTGTAAAATGTCTTCTAAGCCTGACTCCCTCCTTTTAAAGGTGAGGAAACTGAGGCCCCAAAATTTGCCCACATATGTCCCCTGGCTCCAAATTATTGTCACTCCCATTGTCACTTCTGTGACAACACTGCAAAAAATCGTGTGTTCCATGAAAACCTGTCCAAAGATCTCTTGCCTCCCTTCTGCCCTCCACCCCAGAAGAAAGGGGTCATCTAGGCTGCAGCTCAGGCTTGACTAAACCTAAGGCAATGACTGAAACAGACCAGCCAGAGCTGACCCTTGGGGTGGGCTTAGCCCTGCTTCGTTCCTATAAGGTTTCTCAGGCCTGTCAGGCTGCTTGAGTTACTGAGCTGTCTGCCACACATGAAGAAGCAACAAGCAATTTGACTAATTAGCTTCTCTGAGTATACACACGTACACACACACACACACACACACACACACACACATACACACAAATTGTGAAAGAATTTAAGAAAACTGTATTGCTTTGTCAAAAGCCAGATTAAGAGCACAGTATTGAAAGTGATTAAACTCATATCTTATTCACATTTACTGATAAATGGCTGGGGAATGGAAAAGAACAGGCCTGGCCAGCTCTCAGTTGGAGATCCTCCGCACAAAACCCTCAGACTGAATCACTCCAGATATCCAATCTGAAGCCAAGGGCTAGTTCTGAGCAGAAGGGCAACCCTGTCCCCTCACATCAGCAGAATTCAGCTGTGAGGCTCCTCCCTCCTTCCAGTGCTCATGGACCCTATCTCACCCCTCCCGTATTCACAGATATCCAAGGAGAAGGAGCACATTTGATTAAAGGACCAAGCTCTAAAGTCATTGATTACAGGCTGACCTGTAAGAGAGGTAGGCACAGAGGTAGAACACTGTCTCTAAATGGATAATCACCATGAGGGCTGACCCCAATTATCTAAGCGGAAAAATGGAAAGAGAAATGGACTCAAGAAGACCTGAGTGAAAATCTTGCTTCAGACACTTACTTGCTGTGACCCTGGGCAAGTCATTTAACCTCTTTTAGACTCAGTTTCCTTACCTGTAAAATGAGGATAATAAAAAGAGGGTTGCTGTGATGATCCAATGAGCTTCTATGCAAAATACTGTGCAAATCTATAAGTGTTATTTAAATTGTAGGTATTATTAGCATTATGACTATCTCCTTTCTCCCACCTCCAATCACAAACCTATCATGGCATGGCCCTTCCCTCCTCTTTGCCTGAAATACTCGCCCTCAGAGTCCCTCCTTTGACTTAAATAAGAAAGGCAGGGGAATAGGTTAAGAGGCAGGTCCAAGACTCAAATCCACGGTTCTTCCCACTGTATCTCACAGCCCCAGATTTCTATCCCTTAGAAAATATTCTTAATTCTCACCCAACTCAGAAGATCCAGAAGGAAGTGAGAGGAGCAAGGGGAAGAGAAACACATCGCAATGCATCCATGGGGCTTGGAACTGCCCTCTCCTATTTCCTAGTTGTGTAGCCTTGTAGGTCATGTAAGTCATACAGGTGGCAAAGTGCCATACTTGGAGTCAGGAAGACCTGAGTTCAAATCCAGCCTCAGACACTTAGTGACTGAGTGACCCTAGGCAAGTCACTTCTCTCAGTCTCATCTATTAAAGAGGCGGTTAATAATATCACCTCCCAAGGTCATTGTGAGAATAAAATAAGACAATATTTCTAAAGTGCTTAATACAGGGTCTGGCACATAGTGGGTGCTATATTATTTGTTACCATGATTATTATAATTAAATCTCCATGGAACTATTTTTTTGCCTTTTTTTTTGTATCCCTGGTATTTAGTACAGTGTCTGGTACATTTGTTGTTCAGTTATTTCCATCATGTCCTAGCCTTCGTGACCCCATTTGGGGTTTTCTCAGCAAAGACATTGAAGTGGTTTGCTATTTCCTTCTCCAGCTCATTTTACAGATGAGGAAACTGAGGCAACCAGGGTTAAGTGATTTATCCAGGGCTACTCAGTTGGCAAGCCTCTGAAGTGGATTTGAACTCGGATCTCCTTGGCTCTTGGGCCAATTCTCCATCCACTGCACCACCCCCACTGCCCCAAGACCTGATTTGACTTATTGATTATAAAGTGAGGGATTAGCTGACCTATAAGTTCCCTTCCAGCCCTAAATCTATCAGCCTGTGAATATACTTCTAGGACTTAACTATAGAATAAGGAGATCTAAAATAAACAACAAGCAATTGGTGAGATTTTACGCATGTTAACCTGTCCCTTCAAAAAAAATTGGACTAGAAAGACACAGAGCAAGGCAATAGAAAGGTTTACCATTCAAAGCCTCAAGCTGGTGCCCCAGCCCTGAAATAGTTTGGAGTGATGACATCCGTGACCCTTTGGGTGGCAAAGTGGAAAGTCCCAACAAACTGTCACATTCTGGCATCCTAGGACACCTGGGTAAACAAGAGACAAGTCAGGTCTTCCTGACTGCAAGCCCAGAACTCTATTCACTTGGCCACCTAGCTGCCTCAAAAAGTCCCAGAGCCTTCCTTTCCTTTTCGCTGTAGAGATATGAGACTACAAACTCCATGAAGGCAGTGATGTCTTAGCTAAACTTTGCATCCACCCCAGCCTGCCAAATAGCGCTATATATGTAGCAGATAAGCATTTGATAAATGTCTGTCAAATTAAACAAATAGGGGCCATTCTCCCACATGCACACATAGAGCACTCCCTTCCCTGTCAAGATATTTGTTTATTTTATATAGATCTAAGGATTTGAGGTCCAGTGAAAGGTGTGGGGAGATGGGGGAACTTACTAAAATTTTTCATATGGGCCTTAGCAGTAATCTAGACCAATTCTCTCATTTTATGGATGAGGAAACCGAGACCCAGAAAAGTAGAATAGCTAGTCTTATACCCCCCTACTTGACTATGATACCACAGGAGTACATGGCAGAGCCAGGATTCAAACCCAGGACTTATGACTCTCATTTAGTACTCCTTCCACAATACTTCATGTTCCTCTTTTGCTTTAGAATCCAACATTTCAAGTCCCTTGAAAAGGTCCTCAATTATCATCCAACTCCAGAGCTCTGAGAGTGGGAGGAATACGAATACGAAGTATCTTTTGTGCTATGGAAAGGGCTCGAAGCTTGTGACAGAAGACATACTTGGGCCCCATGCCAATAGGAAATTCAGAGCGTAGAGGGTTTTTTTTCTTCTACTTTTTTGCTGTTATACTGCAGGGCTCTTTGGGTGAGGTAACAGATTCTCATAGATGGTCATAGTTTATGAAGACCACAGACACTTCGTCCACTAAGTATTTGTTGGCTATGCCAGTGAGTTGGGCTCTTAGGATGTGATAAGCAAGCCTCTACCATCTTCCCTCTACACTTCCATAATTCCAATGCCAAAGGAAAGGATCTAGGATAAGGAGTTCCAGAGAGCTATTTGGTGATGGTGATGAATATAAATTAAACTGTGATTTATTTTATTTCTAACTCAGGGGATATTGCCCAAACCATTGGATAGAGTTAGTCTGAACTGGACAAAGAATAGCAGGTTATATTTATCACCACTGAAGTCAGTCAGTCAATAAATATTTATTAAGCACCTACTATATGCCAGATACTGTAGTAAGCACCAGCAATAAAAAGAAAGGCTGAAGACAATCTCTGTTCTTGAGGAACTCACAGTCTAATGGGAAAGACAAAAAAACAAACAATCATGTACAAACAAGTTATATACAGGATAAACTAGAAATATTCAACAGAAGGATGGCACTAGAATTAAGAGGGACCGGGAAAGGCTTCCTAAAGAAGGTGGGATCATAGCTAGAACTTGAAGGAAGCCATGAAAGAGATGAGGAGAAGGGTGAGCAATTCAAGCATGGGGATAAGCCAATGAAAATGCTCAGAATCAAGAGATGGAGCATCTTGTTTGGGAAAGAGCTGAGAAGTTAGTGTCACTAGATCAAAGAGTGGATAGGGGAGCAGTGTAAGAAGCCTGGAAAAGCAGAGGGAGAGAGAGGGTCAGGTTATGAAGCCCTTTGAGTGGGAGAGGATTTTATATTTGATCCTGGATGTAAAAGGGAGCCATGGAAGTTTTATGAATAAAAAATCATTTGACAATTGAGTAGAAGATGAATTGGTGTGGGGAGAAATTTGCGGCAGGCCAAGCCACTAACAGGCTATTCCAAAAATCCTGGTATGAGGTGATGAGGGTCTACACCATCATGGTGACAGCATCAGAGGAGAGAAGAGGCATATGCAATAGAGCTTACAAAGGTAAAAACCAATAGACCTTAGCAATAAATTGGACGCCAAGAGCAAAAGAGAATGAAAGCATCTGATGATGACGTGATGTCCATCTGAGTTATCAGTCTGGGGAATGGGGAGGAAGTTTAGAAGGGTAAGAGGTTGGGGGAAGGCCATGAAAGGATGAGTTTAGTTTGGGACGTTGTAAGATGTCTAGAGGACATGCATTTCAAAATGTCTAATAGGTAGATAGTTGGGAGACGTGATACCGTGGGTAAGGAGAGAAGTTAAGGCTGGATAAATAAATGAGAACCATCAGCATAGAGATGACAATGGAATCCATGGGAGCTGATGAGGCTGCCATGTAAAATAGTACCCAGGGAGAAGTGAAGAGGACCCATGCCCAATCTCTGTGGAACAGCCATGGTTAAGAGAATGTGGCCTGAATGAAGATCTAGCAAATGGAACTGAAAAGGACCAGTCAGATAAGGAGAAGAACCAGGAGGGAGCAGTATTATGAAAACCTAGAGAGAAGAGAGAATCAAAGACCAGAGAGTGATCAAGAGTATCAAAGCCAGCAGAGAGATCAAGAAGGATGAGGACTGGGAAAAGGCCATTAGATTTTGTAATTAAGACATCATTAGTAACTTTGGAGTAGTTTCAATTTAATGATGAGGTCAGAAGCCAGACTGCAAAGAGATAAGAGAGAGAGAGGAAAGGAAGTAGAGGTTCCTATTATAGATGGCCATCTTAAGGAGTTTAGGAGAGAGAGAGAAAATAGCAAAGATAAATGGATCAAGTAAGGGTTTTTTGAAGATAGGTGAATTTCTGAATTCATTTTTTAGTATGTTTACAGGGAGTAGGGAAGAAGACAGGAAAAACATGAAGATAAATGAGAAAGTGGGAATGATAGAAAGGTCAATCTCCTGGGGAAGCTAGGACAGAATGAGACCACTTCTGGATGTATAGGGTTTAGTCTGGGCAAAGAGAAGGATCACCTCATCACATGAGACAAGGGTAAAGGAGAAGACAGTGGCAGAAGGCATAGCCACCTACCATGCAACTATGCTATGACCAAGGGCAATGAATTCTTACAGGTAAATCAGCCCCTACTAAACCTGGCATTTTACCCAATCATTGCCCAATCAATGCAAAAAAAGATACCTGCAAGTTCCAATTGGTTCAATTGACTACCACCTTAAATAGCAACTCAAGAGGACATCGACATCTATTTCGAGGTCATTTTCCTTCCATTTCAGCAACAGCGTGAGAAAGAGAGAACAAATAGGAAGCATCATCTGGTGCAGAGGTAAAAAGAGTTTGATTCAATTAATCTACATAAATGGAGGTGAAAATGAAACCTTCTTGTGAAAAGCCTATCCAGTGGCTTCTTCATTTTTACTGAATTATTAGTCTTTTAGAATTGTCCAATGAGAACTAGAATATCAGGGCTGATTGTACAAATACCCATCAATGGTTATAAAGAGCAAGGAAAAGAGGAGAAATTGAATTAATTTGTTCAGTTTGCATTTACCTCGATTTCAACAGACTCTTGGCATAAATTCTTCAAAGAAGGAATATGAGAGCACAGGCATTATAGTGATGGTAGCTTAGTTTAAATATTCTTTGCTTGAATAAGGACTATAGGAAGCTTTTAACTCAATTCTTTCTCTTCCTGTCATGTGGAATCTTATAGGGGCAGTACTACAGTGTCTAAAAAATAGATCTCACAGTCAGGATGATCCACATATTATCTATGCTAGTTCTGTGATGCCAGACAAGTCACTTAATGTCTCAGGGCTTGAGACAACTTTCTAAAGAGTATATATTGTAGAGAAGGTGCCAACCAGCATTGATAGAAAGAGTTTCCTCACCTGGGAGTTCCCTATATCAATGAAATCACAGGTCTAGTGCCTGTTCCTGTTCCCTATTCACTGACAATCTTGGGAAGAAATTGGGAAGTAGGGAAACAATTTGAATACTGTGTGCTATGGTCTACATGCACAAAGCCCCAGTGCTTTGATATGACAATGAATAGGTGATCTTATGACTATGGGCAGTCCATCCACTGGGGGAGAATGCAGTCTACTCCTCCTTACTCTCTCAACTTCTGTCATTCCAGATTTTTTCTTTCCATTAATTTCCATCAATGATCCACCCAAAGCTCTAGAAGCCCTCTTTCTAGAAGGATACCAATGAAACATAGGGCATATCCATTTCATATCCTTCGTTATTGTCAGTTGTGTGTGTGTGTGTGTGTATTTTTCTGGTTATATCTGCCTTTGCTCATGCCTTTCATGGAACTTTTTCTAATGACCAAATCATTGTCATGGTATCATAACACAGCTTACCCCCTATCCAATATTTCCATGTCTGAGTCACCCACAATTGTGATTCTTCTGAAATTGTAAAGTGTCATGATTCGCAGTCATATAGCATTATCAGGAGGCTATTTTTTGTTTAAAAAAGGAAAAAGAGATGAGCTTTCAGGGCAGTAAGAGGTTAGTTCCCCATACAGCCTAAGGTTTTCTTCTTATTCAACAGGCATTTATTAAGTGCTGGAAGCTGGGAATTAAAAGATTGGAAATGATACTATTCCTACTCTCAAGTGTCATATAGTATACTCAGGAAAATAAGACTATACTAAGTCTGTATCCTAAAGAGATCATAAAAACAGGAAAAGGACCCACACGTACAAAAAAATCATAGCAATTCTTTTTGTGGTGGCCAAGAACTGGAAATCAAGGGGATGCCCATCATTTGGGGAATGGCTGAACAAGTAATGGTATATGAATGGAATAGAATACTATTGTGCTATAAGAAATGATGAGCAGGTGGACTTCAGAAAAACATAGAAAGATTTACATGAACTGATGGTGAGTGAAATAAGAAGAATCAGGAGAACATTGTACACAGTAACAGCAACATTATGTGATGACCAGCTTTGATAGACTTAACTCTTCTCAGCAATACAAGGATCTAAGACAATTCCAAAAGATGCTATCCACATCTGGAGAAAGAACTAAGGAGTCTGAATGCAGATTGAAGCACACTATTTTTTTGTTTATTCTTTCTTGTGGTTTCTCCCATTGGTTCTAATTCTTCTTTACAACATAACTACTGTGGAAATATGTTTAATATGATTGTATATGTAGGTCCTATATCAAATTGCATGCCATCTTCAGGAGGAGGGAGCAGAAGGAGGGGGAGAAAATTTAGAACTCACATCTTATAGAAAGGAATGTTGAAAGTTAAAAACAAAAAAAAAATTTTAAAGAAAATAAGACATATATGCAGAAAAATCTATGTTTAGGTAACAGGTGATTAGGACACAAGAAACATCCAAACAAAATTCCCTAAGACATTTGAGGAAAGAAAAAATACAGTTCACCAGAGAAATCTAAGAAAGCTACATGGAAGAGGTAACATCTTCTGTGACAATGGTAAGGTGAATAAATGCAGGATTTCTTGTTTTATGCTCCCTTTTATCCCTGCCTAGAGGCAACTAGGTGTGACACAGTGAAGAGAGTCCTGTGCCCAGGATTAATCCAGCCTTGGAAATTACTAGTGAATGACTGTGGGCAAGTCACTTAATCTCTATCAATTTCCTTCACTATAAAATGGCAATAATAGCACCTACATTGATTTGAGGAGCAAATGGGAGAACATATGTAAAGTACTTACATAGCAAAATACCTGGAACACAGTATTGTTTTTCAGTGGCTTCAGTCTTTGTGATCCCATTTGGGGTTTTCTTGGCAAAGATCCTGGAATAGTTTACCATTTCCTTCTCCAGCTCATTTGACAGATGAGGAAACTGAGGCAAACAGGGTTAAGTGACTTGCCCAGGGTCATACAACTAGTGAGTGTCTGAGACTGGATTTGAACTCAGGTCTTCCTGACTGATAGGACCAAGGCTCTATCCACTTAGTTACCTAGATGCCCCAGTAGGCACTTAATAAATATTTATTCCCTTCTTCTTCCCTTGATGTTTTCAGTTGAACAGTTATTCCCATGGCCAAAACAGTTATATAATTTCATGGGATTTTAATGTATGCATGGGAAGCTCCTTGTTGGAAGATTCTTTAAGCTGCATTTTATTTCACTGAGTCAAATGCTTCTTTAAAATCCACAATGAATCCAATGGAATCTCTGCACTTCTCAGTTAGTTGTGAAGATGTAGTATGTTGGAGAAAATTGTCCTGGGAAGCCTGCCTATTTCTTTCTTGTGTCTCACTGAGGGTATCTTCAATGCTTGCATAGACCATTCACAAAGATTTTTATAGGGAGATTCATGGGGGTAAATATAATTAGCAAAACCTTCCTAGATGAGATGAACTTGATCTGTGCACCAAAGAATGGATAGGATTTAGTTAGACCAAACGGAGAAGCAAAGATCTTCCTTAAAAGTGACTTGATTGGGGCAGGGAGGAAAGGGCTAGAGGAAAAATGACTGAGTTTGGAAATTATTAGCCAGCAATGAGGGGAAGGAGAGAGCGACCTTAACAAACAAAAGTTGAGTTGATAAGGCTTTATGGGCTATCATAAAGGTTCCATCCAGCTACTCCGTGAAAGACCAAGGAAGAGCTTTTCAATGACTCTCAAAGCAGGTATATACCAAGGCTAAGCAAAACACATTCAAAAAACAAGTCAACTTACCTGGGGTCTCTGTAGAGAGGCAACAAGCAAACTGGGTTCAAGTCCCAGCCCAGCCATTTACTGTGTGATTTTGGACCTCTCTAGGTTTCGGCCTTCTCCATCTGTTAAAAAAAAGAGAGAGATGGAGTGGCTAGGGGCACAGTGAATAGAGCACCAGCCCTGAAGTCAGGAGGACCGGAGTTCAAATATGACCTGACACTTAATACAAGCCATATGACCTTGGGCAAGTCACTTAACCCTATTTGCCCTGCCCTCTCCACTGCAAAAAAAATTTTAAAAAAAATTTTTTTTAAAGAGAAAGAAAATTGGAAAAGATTATGTCCAATCTAACATCCCTTCCAGCTCTATGAATGGAGGGGAGGTGGGGGGAAGTAAGGAAGTCTTTAAGAGATCTGGGCAAAATCACCAGCTTCTGTTACATGAGGCACCCTCCCCCACAACAAAGTCCAGTACTGGGGGTCTAATTTAACACCTTTCATGTTAATAAAATTAAGTGAAAAGCCCCAGCTCCCTCCTCCAGCCCCAGGAGAAAAAGAAAACTTGTGGTAGGGGAAGGGGAAAAAAAAAAGAAGTGAGAAGATTTACTACAGGCTGGTCACCAAAGCCAGCTTTTCCTGCAGTGGGCCCCTTCACATGGGGCAAATGGAAGTTGCTAGTTCCTCTGGCAGTACTCAGGGCAGCTTATCTGTCCCCAGAGGACCTGGTTCTTGACTAAAGAAAACCATATATTTTCTAGGTCCCAACAGGCACCCAGACTCCCTTTGGCACCCCTGCTTTTTGCCCCCCCCACCCCGCCCCACACACACCCAGAGGCAAGATTTAGAGATTGTCTATATTCACACACAAAACCAGGACTGGAAATCAGAAGAGGGAAGAGCCTCACTATCGAAAGTTGGTCAGCAAAGGGCAACTCCATTAAGCAGACTGAGGGAAGAGAGCCTGGTCCCCAGCTCATGCCTGGATGTTGGGTGGTCTTTCTTCTAGGGCCTCTCTTCCAAGAGACAGGAAGGCCAAAGGGTCTGTCCTAGACCCTGAACACTAGGGAGGCAGTGGCACAAAGGTTCATAAACTATTGGTTACTCTAGGTAAGATTGCCATTGTCCCAGAAGGAAAACCTTGGCCACTCTGATGCTGGACCAAAGTCTAAACCAGCTCTAATATGACCCTTTACTCTGGGTTTTTTTGTTGTTGTTGTTGGGTTGTTTCTGTTCTTCCATTTTTCAGGCAGTCAAATGCCTCCTCTCAGCTTCTTTCTAGAGAGCCTGGGCCAAGCCCCAACACCTCCCTCCCCTTTCCCCTATATGCAAGCCAGTAATTGAAAACTCCCCCCACCAGGTCTAGTCAGCCAGCCTTCTGACCCCTAGCCAATCCCTCCCACCCACCCCCAGCCAGCCTCCTCCTTCTCACCCCCCTAGCCCTTTGTCACAGGTGGCTGACAAAGGAGAGGAAAGCAAAGCAAAGCCCTGGGAACAATAGCTTCTAGAAGTGGTCTGAGCCAAATGAAAGGAAACACCACGTCCCCAGCAAAGTTAAATACCCTGAAACTCCTCCTTGATAATGGTTCTCCCCAACTCGTTGGAGCACTCTGAGCTCCCATTGTTTATGGAGACAGGCAGTAGGGGTCTAGGGCCCCCCCCCCCAGCAATTGGCTGAAATCCCAGAGGCTGTGACCCACCTCCCCTGCCGTCCTTCCCCTGGACCCTATCCATCCCCAACATCCATACACACTGGGGACTTTGCCTCTTGAGGCCTCAATTTCCTCAGCTGTGGAATGGGGATCATTCATTCTTAACTATCCCCAGAGCTATTTTAAGGATTCCTTGACCAAAGTACCCACAATATGGTACAGTGGAAGGAAATTCAGAGGTACAAGAGTTGGGTTCAAATCCTGTCTAGGTCTAACCTTATCTGAGTGATTTGGCCTCATATATGATATCCTTTATATCATAGATATAAAATAAAGTTTAACTAGGTCAAGAGTTCTTAACTTGGTATCCACAGATCCCTCCAAGGAAAGACTACTTAACATTTCATTTCATAATTTTTTTTAAAAAGCCATTATTCTGGGAAGGGGGTCACAAGATTCACCAAAGCCTACCAAAGGGGTCCATAACCAGGCATATAATAAACTTTTGCAACTCTGACTCCTAGTTAGCCTGAACTGAATTCTTTCCAGACTGAATTGCAGGTTCTGGCCTTAGACAAGATGAGAGTTCCTGCTGAACCTATTGGGAGCCATCCCTCATCAATACCAAGGCAATGAGTGACCTTAGTGGTCCTGTGGTCCAAATCTTCCTTACAGATGAAAAAAGTGAAGCTGAAAGAGGTAGGAATTTGAGTCCTGGATTGAACTCAGATCCTGTAACTCCCAAGTTCAAGGTTCTTTCTACTGTACCACCCTACCAGTATTCTCTGGGCAATATGGTTAAATAAATAAAATTATTCTTCACCCTTTAAAAAATAAAATAGAAGAATGACATAACCAAGGACCAGAATGTATATTCTGATTAGGGACAGGGAGGCCAAGAGAACCAGATTGGGTCTAGAGGTTGAAGAAAGTTTCATGGAGTGGGAGAGACTTAGGCTGGGCATTAATGGATGAATAGGATAGATAGGTAAAGACAGGCACTTCAAATGAGGGAAACAGGAGCAAAGAGGTCATATCAAGAATAAACTGATATTTTCAAGAGGAGAACAGCTTAGGTGGCGGAGTAGAAGTGACAAATAATGTTGGATGAGTTGAGTAGTGCCAACCTCCAAAGGGCCTTGTATTCCCATGGAGAAATTTGAACTTAGTCTCATAGGTAATGGGCATCTAGGTATCTAAACAGGAAAGGACCAGTTTTGCCTTTTTGTTTTTAAGCAAATTATGAACTTTATTCAGAAGTTTTCTGATGTGGCCAACATTGACAGGGTCTCTGGATGAAGGAAGATACAGCAAATCCAGAAGAAAGAGGAAAGTAACTAGTAAGTGAGTTAACCCCCCAGCAGCAACACCCTCCTCCTTATTGTGTTAAGAAGTTAGAAACCCCCAGGGCATCCCATGATCCTCTGTGGCCATCCTGTCAGAAAGACAGTTCATGCAACTTCCAGTCCACCCCTCCTTCCTTGGTCAGCTGGGACCCTCATGAGATTACACTGGAAGTCTTTGCATATATAACATATAAGGCAGACAGCTCCTCCTTGGAGATATAGTAGCAATATTGGGTCTCGACTGAAGGGAAAAAAATGAGCTGTTGCCTAAAGCCAGGCTTAGCAGGAGAATTACTGCCTCTCTTCTGAGGGTGAATGGCTCCAGCTAAGCTGTAGTTTGGGGCTGCTGGGCTTACTTTGTACATTTTTACTAATATAACACTTCTGGTTCAGGGAAAAATAGGTTTATCATTATTAATATATTTGGAGGTTTATGTTTTCCATGTGAATGTGGAAGAAAAACAAAATGATGGTTTTTGTTGAGAACAAAGAAGGCACATAATATAATGGACCTAGATCCAGCCTCAGAGGCAAGACCACCCGGTCCCACCTCCAACACATATTGCCTGGGTGGCCTTGGGCAAGTAAGTCACTTAACCTCTTTGGGTCTCAGTTTCCTCGTCTGTAAAATGAAAGGGTTGTACTAGGTGGCCTCTGGGGTGTCTTGTACCGCGTTTCCCCGATAATAAGACCTATCCCGAAAATAAGCCCTCCCCTTACTGTGCAAGATTCCTCTAAAATAAGCCCTCCCCCGAAAATAAGCCCTATTGAGACTGCTACTGTAGTGAAGGTGATCCCCTGCGCTACACGCTACATTACGGTACCCTCTGTATGCACCGTCCCCCATCCCCCCCCCGTGAAACACACTCCGCTCTTCGAGCTGCATCCAATCAGAGCTGCAGCAGTGAGCGCGTCATCCTGTTCTTCCCCAGTGATTTGCTTATTGAATAAAGGTACATTTTTTTGTTCACATTTACCTGTTTATTAAAATTGCTGTCAATGTTCATTAAAATAAGCCCTCCCCTGAAAATAAGCCCTCTGCTGTTTTTCTGTCCAAAAAAATTTAATAAGACAGTGTCTTATTATCGGGGAAACATGGTAGCTCTAAAGTGGTGACCTTATGATGCAGAATTATTTCACTTGTCAATGCCCAAGACAATTCACTAACACTACAAGTTGTAGTGTACCTGTTCACCTGCATTGGTAGAGGGATTCTCCCTATGGGAGTTTCCTATATCAATGAATGAAGTCACAAGTTCTGTCTAAACATAATTATTGAGAAAGAAAAATAGAGATGGAGATAGAAAGATAGAGACAGAGACAAGAAGAGAGGGGGCAAGAGATAGACAAAGAAAGGGAGAGAGGGAGGGGGAAGAGAAAGAGGTGGGACATAGAGAGAAAGAGAAAGGGGGAGAAAGAAACAGAGAGAGAGGAAAAGACAGAGGAAGGAGAAAGGAAGAAAGACAGAAAGGAGGATGAAAGAGAGAAAAAGAGAAAGAAACACCAGGACATAACTGCATTCACTAAACAAATACATATTGCTTGAGTTCCAATGATGTACAAATCACCATGCAAAATACAAAGAAATTCAAGACACGGACCCTCCCTGGAATTGAGAAGGCAAAAGGTACCCACAAAACACTGAATTAACAACACAAGTACCAAGATGAGTGTTATAGGTAATAAATGCTGTAGGAGTTCCAGTGGAGGAGGTTAACATGGGTTAAAAGTGTTGGGCAAGGCACCCCAGAGAAGATGAATTGGCTGAACTAGCCCATGAAGGATGGGTAGAGATTGGATAGGCAGAGAGAAAGGGTAAAGGCAACAGAACAAAATGGATGAGTAATGTTTTTAGAGTTAGAAAGACTTGGGCTGGAATCCTACTGGTGACACTTACTGGCTGACTTTGTCCAAGTCTGAGGTCTCTCACCCTCAACTATACAATGGGGCCAGTAATACCTGTAAAAGCTACATCATAGAGTTTCCATGAAGTTCAGATAACATATGTAAAGCCCTTTGCAAACCTTAAGGTGCTTTAGAAATAGCAATTATCATTACTGTATAGCACTCCAAGAACTACACAGTGCTTTTCACACATTCTCTTTTATTTTTCCTCCTGAAACACTGGTATATAGTAAGGGTTTAATTTAACCCCATTTGACAGATGAAGAAACCAAGGTTCAAAGAAGTATGAGCTTAGATCTGAACCCATGTCTCTAACTTCAGGCACAGTGCTCTTTAAACTATACTATATCCACATCTGTAATTCAATGTACTCCAAGATTAAATAGACAGTTAATGCTGATGTGAGATAAGGCACTGAACCCAACCTGTAGACTTCCCTCCACCTGATTAGTATTTCCTCTCTCATCCCTAACTCCACTGATGACAGAGAATTGAATCCAGTGTTTGGGGTCCTGCCACACTCCTTCTGTCTCCCTTTTTCAGAGGTCTCTCATATTCTGCTGAAGAGAAGTTTTCATCATTAACACCCACCTAGAACACAAGCAGCTCCCAAACCAGCACCATATTACATTCAAGTCCAGAGTCTAAAAGGAATTAGACCAGAGGTGGGCAAGAAAAGAATTCCATAAACTGGGAAATGGAATTTCCCCCCTCCCATTCTTCCTTATCCTGATTGTATTTGCCGCCTTCATTTTCACTGCTTGGCAATAGAAAATGTGGGTCTGAGGAAGGGACATTCAATTCAACTCAACAAACACTTCTTAGGCATTTATTACATGCAAGACACCAGTAGATGCTAGGAATACAACAACAAAAAAATCATATCTTCTCTGAAGGAAGAAGTTTACATACTACTGAATGTAAATTTCTTATTAAAATTTAGTTAAGAAAAAAAATCATTGAGGTCAGACAGGCTTTTGAAACCTAGCTAGAAAGGCTGGAACCTTTTGGCATGTTGTGTTCCCTAAGACGTCACCTCCTAAGATAAAATGCCGTTGGTTATTTTTTCTGGCTCAGTAACAAATTTCCAAGCTGGTGCCAAGGTCCTAAATACTGACAGTGTCTTCCAGGTCACAAGGCAGAGACTTCTTGAAGACAAGAAGAAGATAAGGAATGTAAGGAACAAGAAAAAAGAAAGGAATGAGAAAAGCTAAATAGCTTCCTAATTATCTAGTTCCCCATTGTACACCCATCTACTCTCGAGTCAAGGTGAGGGTTCAGATCACTCCACTTCAAACAAAATTTGGGGAGTCCCAGCTCACCACTGACTGCTGACCTTTATCTCTGGGAGCAACAAAATAATTGGTGAGAGCTATAGACGCCAAGCTTGTAGACCCACAGAGCTATAACTAGGAATTCTAGCACCAGGGGAAAATTCAGTTCTGTGAGAAGCAGAGTGAAGGAAGAGAAAAGTCATAACTCACCACTGCCCCTGATCCAAAGGATCCTGGCTGGTGGATCACACTGGATTCACTTCTCTGTCATCAGTGGAGGTTAGAGATAAGAGAGGAAATACTAGTCAGGTGGAGGGAAGTCTACAGTTTGGGTTCAGTGCCTTATCTCACATCAGCATTAACTGGCTATTTAATCTTGGAGTACCTTGAATTACAGAAGTGGATATAGTATAGTTTAAAGAGCACTGTGCCTAAAGGATCCAAGGATCCAAAGGATCCCAAGCCTGGAAATATACCAGCAGCCTGCCCTGTCGGGTATAGTTATACCAATGCAACAATGGGGAAAACCTGGCCCCAGGGAAAGAAGAATGATAGTGACTGGACCTTGGTGGGCAAGAAGAGGTGACAGGTCAGCCTCAATGAGGAGTGAGGGATGCATTTTCTCCTCCTGGTTCTCAGACTTTCAAAGGGCATGTTTCCCAGTCCTCTACAATTCAAAGTTTTTCATAGACCCCTCTGGGTAACCACCATGGGGAGGAACTGTTTGTTCCCTCTCCACAATCACTTTAGACCCTTGGGAAGAGGTAGCATGCCTCTTATATTTTGGTACCCCGGGACAAAGTTCTGATGTTCCAATTGTAATTCTAGTTCTGCAGACATAAAGGAGCCCCACAATAAAACCTCATATTCCAGGAATCCCAGGAAAAATCCCTATTGTAAGTCAGTGACCTCATAATAACTCCCATTTGCTTAGTATTAAGCCTCTCACTCTGTACACCTTTGTGACTTTGAACAAATTCTTTCTCTGAGTTTCAAGTGCAAAACAAGAGAGTCAGGCAAATTGATCTTTCAGATTTCATTCAAAGCTTGATCCTATGAGGGAGGGTAAATCCTGATTTGGGCTCCTGATCACCACCTTTCTCAGACCCTCTAAAGGTAACTTTGGGTTATGGGTGTTCCCCATGCTAATTTCATTTTTACTTACTGGTGACTTTCTCACACCCCTCTGAGCAGAGAGTTTAGATACCCCTTCAAGATTCAGAGCCTCCACCAGATTCAGGGATACTCTTAATTCTGAATTTGACAATCAATGTTTTCTATACACACCCCTCAGCTTTCCATGGGCATGCACCTCATCTCCCTATCTGCCAAATCCAACTCAAGGCTCACCTCTCTCAGGAAGCCATCCTGGACTGATGCTTAATGCTTGCTGGTCCTTTGCCCTTGTACCACTCGGTTCCCTGGCCCACTTGTTCCTATCTTCACTGGACAGAGAGGGTAAAATGGGGTAAAGTGAGTTAGAGAAAAGAGAGCTGGATTTGCCATCAGGAGGACCTGGCTTTGAGTGCTCATTCTGACATTTATTATCTTACACAAATCCTCCTCTCACTTCTCTAGGTTTCATCATCCTTCCCTGGAAAAAGACTGGAATAGATGATAGACAGAATGGTATAGAGGAAGAGCCCTGAATTTGAAGAGCTCTCTGAGACCTCTAGAGAGATCCTCCGGTCTCCAAGGTGTCTTTCAGCAGGGTGTGCTGGTGGTTAATGTTTAACAACCATCTGAGGGAGGAGGGGAGCATGGCGCAATCCACTTTTAAGTTGCATCTGCATTATTAAAGCTTTTTCCATCATTTTCTCAAATCTAGACAATCAACAAGACAATACATTAATCCTCAATTTGTAGTGTTTCCAAAGTAAAAATGCTTACACTAAAAATTAAACAACTGGCTCTCATAAACTGGTTCCAGCACACCTTTTAGAGTTATGATCAGGAAGGATGTAAAAAGGTTAAGCGTCTGTGGCCCTCAAAAATAATCACACTACAAGCAGAAACCAGACTTGGCATTCAAACACTGGGTCCCCCCAAGGACCTGAGGTGCCTAGATTCATGTAACTATGCTGACCAACAAAATAAGTGGAACCCATAGGGGGAGGCTAGGTGGCACAGTGAATAGAGCATTGTCCCTGGAGCCAGGAGGACCTGAGTTCAAATCTGGCCTCAGACATAACACAAAACTAGCGGTGTGACCTTGGGCAAGTCACTTAACCCCAACTGCCCTACCTTCCCCCCTCCAAAAATCAAATAGAGAAATAAATAAGTGGAACCCACCTGTGGGTTCAAGTAATCCTCCACCCAAGGTAAATGACCAAACATCACTGCTCAAGATTGTATTGGTCAATAGAGACAGTCCATTAGCCCTGCTCTATCATCTACACCTGCTTCATCCCTAGGTGCCATCTACATTCCCACAGGATACAAGAGCTCAGTAGAGCCAGGAGAGTGAACATCTCTTCACCAGGCTGGCCATTTGTCTTCAGGTGCCACATGTATAGGGTCAGCCCTGAGAACCTTACAAGCATGAATGTTCTCATGCACTTTGAAAGCTCCATCAAATCCCATTTCCCTTCCTCTCGCCTAGATAAGCCCAAATGACCATTTATTGGAAGAAATCTTTCCTACATATGTCACCTTTCAATATTTTTGCATTTCTTCTGTGATTGATTTTAAAACAATTTGGAGTGATTGTTTTTCCTTTAACTCCATTCTCCCAAAATCATTTGACTTGGCATAAAACCATGAAGAGATGAAAATGGAGTCTTGCTTCAGGATTCATCCCCTATAGCGCAAACTAAAATATGGAGTCTCAGGTCCATCCTCCTTGCTTTGCAGGCCCAACAAGGCTGGTCCCAGTGCCTTGTGCTTGTTACGGCACTGTTTCTTGCAAAAAGTATTTTTGAAATGGTTGATGAGGCCTTTGTGTATGAGACCTTACACATTCTCAGCTTCATCAATTCAGCACCTACAGGTCAGCATGTCAAAGACAGGGTTTGCAGAGCCGGATAGCTGAGGAGAAAAAAAGAACACATTTTACCTTCCTGAAGTTAATTAATGCTGAATGGAGCAACATAAATATGAATCCAATCAAGCCTTCTATGACAGAAGACTTCATGTTTTACCCATAAAGTCAAATAAACCTGACCCTGGGACCCCCACAAATGGAGGTCAGGTCTAGCTGGGAGGTACAGGGGAACTAACACTTTTCCCTTCACACTACTTCTGGTGTTTCCCTTCTGGGTCTTATTTTTATTCATTTTTCCAGTTTATAAAATGCACTCACCGATAGGCCTTGGGGCACATGTGGAAAAGCTTAAAGACACAATTACAAAAACACATTGACTTGGAGTCAAGAACCAAAAACATAAGAACTTTCCTCAATCATCCCCCAGTTAAGTTCTATTACCTTCTCTACCATATTTCCTGAGAGTCATAAAGCTAGGCTTTTTCAAAAGAGAAAGGGGTAGTGGATTTCAGAATGATTGACTAATAACACAATCTAAGTTTTTCTCTGGATTCTAGGGTAAGAGCTCCTAGATGGTTTGGCAAATATGGTGGGTGGGGAAAACGGATCTTCTTTTGCCATCAATGGGAAACATCTATTATTACTCTGGGCATTATATTTTTTCTCATATAAACTTGTGCTCTTAAGGCTCTAGAGAAGTCTGTCTCATGCTGAGGATGGGTGAAAAAAAGAAGAAAGAAAAAAGGAGAGGAGAGGAGGAGAAGAAAGGAGAGGAAAGGAAGATCACCTTAGTGAAGAGTCTTTCAAGGAAACATGAAATATGTAGAACTGGTAACTTGAGTCACACAAACACATTGAGCCCAAGACCTATCTATCATTTTTTGGTCTGCAAATGAGCTGAGAGAAAGAGGGGTCCCTCAAATGAGAAATGGGAATAGCTAACATTTATGCTGCTAGTAAAGGTTTGCAAAACATGTTATAAATATTGCCCCATTTGCTCCCCACAACTATCTTATGAGAGAGGCACTATTAGTATCCCCATTTTACAGACTAAGAAAATAAGGATGAGAGGTTAAGTAGTTTGCTCAAGGTAACATAGCTAGTAAATGAGGCAGAATCCAAAATCAAGTTTCCCTGACTCCAGCGCCAGTGTTCTATTCACTGGGCAACATAGCTGCCTCTAGTGGAGAACCAATCTATCAAATCAATCAACATTTATTCATTATCTACTATATATAAAGTGACCCCAGGGAAGGTAGGTTTGAAAACATAATGGAAGCTTACATAAAAGAGTGGCATCTAATGGGGCACCAACCATCCACATAGAGATAGACTTATCTGTGGTTATATATATATATATATATATTATAAGTGGTTAGCTTAAAACAGTACTGTTTCCTAACTTCTAATCCATGGCCCAGCGGCAGTCCAGGACAAATTTTCACTGATCCGCAAAGCTGTTGTTACCAAAGATCTTTATTTCTTAATATACATTTATAAACTTTAAAACAAAAAAGTGGGAGATTCTTCCTTTCAGTCTGTTTCTCCCAAGCAAAGGTCTCCTTCTCTCTGACTTCCTGACTCTGCCCCCAGCCCTGCTAAGAGATGCTTGCTAAAACCACTAAGACAAGAGTGGTCTAGAATAAAGAATTTAGATAGTTTACCTGTTCATAACATAGTTTGGATTGAGAAACAAAAGCTACAAATACAAAGGGAAGGAAACAAGTTTTATCTGAAGGCTAGAAATAGCCATAAGAACCAGTTAGTGCATTTTCTTTGGTTAAAGAAAGAAAAGCTGATCTGGATATATGTATACTACTCTGAAATCTGCAAAGTGCGTTTTAGACATCATCTCACTTGATGCTCACAGCATCCCTGTGAGTTTGGAGCAATTGTTGTCCCAGCTTTGTAAATGAGGTTCAGAAAAATGAAATGTCTTGCCTAGATTCGAATAGCTAATAAGTACCTAAGTCGGGATTCAAATCCAGGTCTTCCTGACTCCAATCTAGCACTCTGTTCCCTGTACAACATTGCCTTTCCAACCAGGAGAGAGACAAATGAGTCAAGGCTGAGATGTTCGAAAGAACCACAGCCACAGAGAATTCCAATGAGAATAAGGTGAGTGCAAAGTGAAGCAGAAACCCATTTGAGGAAAATGTAGGGGCCAGATAGGAAGGATGTCTCTCTAGGAAGGGTCCAAGGAGATAAAGGTGAGGGCAGGGTTTCAAAAGGGGCTCCAGAGTTATTGAGATTTTCGATAAGAGAGAGAGGGACAACTTCAATTGTCCTTCAATACACAAGAGGAATCTTGGTGGACTAAGTAGGCAGAGAGGGCAGCAGATAAGGAGCACCTTGGCAAAGCCAATGCCACACACCCAGATATAAGATTGGGAGCAGTTTTAGAAAGAACTGAGAAATCTAATAGCCTTGCCAAACCAAATCTTCCTCAGGCTGGGATCCTGAGACCCAGACAGGATTGGGGCCAGCTGCCTCCAAGGACAGATATGGTCATAGATTCAAAGCTAAAAGGGGATTTTAGAGGTGGATCTAACTCAATCCCCTCATTTTCAAGCTGAGAAAACTGGAGTTGTAGAAAGATGCAGTGCTTTGCCAAAGGTCACATAGGTAGTAAGTAACAGAGCTGTCATTTAAATCCACTTCTCTGATATTATGTTCAATGCTTACCTCCCCCCACCCCCCCCCCCCGCCATTACTTCAGAACTCAGTGAAATACTCAACAAGTAAAGGCGAGAAAGGGAAAAAAAAATCAAGGCTTAACTTTCCTTATATTTGCATGAAAGTGCAGAGCTAACTGTTAAGACTTTGTAACTTTTCCTTTTTGTTTATTTTACATCCCTGCATGGTTTCCTGTAGTTCCTAGCAGTAAAAACACTTCTAAAACCTAAAGAGGTTGTGTGCTTACTTTCAAAGTCAGCAGGATAAGAGAGATGTTGGAAAGACCTATGTGGTTTCCCTTTCTCCACAGGAAAGAGCCAGGTCAAAGGATCACAGATTTAGAGTTGGAAAGGACCTTAGAAACCATCTAGTCCCAGGGCCATAACTAGGGTGAGACAGTTGGAGGCTTTATCCAGGGAACCAAAATTTAAAGGGTGCAAAAATTTAACACATACCCTCTTTCAACAACATAGATGCCATTATAGTAAACAATTTCCCTTCCTGCTCATCTAAATTTGTCACAGCTGCTTCTTGAGTTTTCACATCATAAATAACAAAATTGACTGAAGGGCATGATCAATTCCCTTCCCCAGTACCAAAAGTACTGGTGGTGGTTCAATCTAGTATAAACCTCTCATTTTATAAATGAAGAAAATGAGACCCAGACAAGGGAGTGGGTTGCTTAATATCAAATGGATAGTAATTAGCAGAGCCAGAGTTCAAACCGACATCTTCTGACTGTAAATGCACAATATTACACTGCCTTTGTGAGAGAAGCCCAGGGTCAGATAGTTCTGCTGGTAGAGATTATCAAAGGGAGCCTTTCAAACAGACCCTAAGCTTTCAGGCTGAAGAAGGGAAAGGCACAATGAGCCATCCTAAGAGCATGAAGTTGGGGAGATAACACAGTAGGGGGAAAGTAAGGGAATAAGCATTTACATGGTGCCTACTGTGTGCAGGACGCTGTGCTAAGTACGTTTTACCTTGTTTGAGATCATTAGAGTTCCTGTCTTCCTGCGCCAGGCCCAGTACTCCATCCGCTGCACTAACAGCTGTCTCTGATGCAGTAGAAAGAGCCTCTGGAGTGAATGGATCTAGGTTCACATCTGTAATGTTAATGAAATAGGAAGATCTTCCCCACTCATTAATAGACCTAACACATGGAGCTTGAGTCACATGGGGATCAGTGTGGGAGGAGTTTGCCCAATTGAGCAGAGATTCAGAGCAAGGCAGAGCAGAGAAAGAGAAGCTAGCTGTGAGTGGGCAGAGGCAGGAATTTGTCTAGGGGTACTTGTTTTGTGAGGAGGCCTAATGGAAAGAAGGCTCAAGATGTTAGATTAGTGATGAGCACCTTGTTAAATCTTACCTCCTGGTATCCTAATGATGTTCCAAATAAATATTTTGGTTTTGCCTTTAAGGAAGAGAGTTTATTATATTTTGCGAATCTACCCTGGAAATACACATGCATATTCATAGAGGCTGCTATGGGTATCTCATTGTTGTTACAACATCCTACCTCTGACACTATCTTTGTGGCCTTGGGCAAATCATATGACCTCCCTAGGCCTTGGTATCTGTAGCAGCAAGCACCCCAAGCGTGTCCTCAGGGTTTGCTGCCCATACAGGTTCTTGGATCTGCTTTGTTAAAGGAAAGCAACTCAAAATGGGTTAACAAGCTTACTTTAATCAGTCAGACATATATCGTTTACCTTGTTCAGGGGAAAAAGGTCAGCACCCCAAACTTCAAAATATACAGACAGAATTATCAAGACATTAACAGATCAAGTAGACAGCTTTCCAAACTGTCCAACCATTACATCCATACCCAGTCAACATCTGGGTTTTTCAAAGCCGGGGGACTCTCAACAACGGCTTCCCAGAATTCAGATCAAATCACAGAACACTTCTCAAAGTGAGTCCCAAAACAAAGCTACACATCAGGGCTTATATAGCCTTCTCCTGGCTCAGAAAATGTAACAACCTTATTGACTCACTGGCCAATCAAGAAGTATTTACTGAAAAACAAGCCTCCCACCCAAGGCTTCAGGTGCACTTTAGCCTAGGGGCAGGGAAGATCTTCCAAATTTGCATTTCCATTACAGTATCCCATCTATAAAATGAAAAAGTTGGGCTAGATCAGCAGTTCTTAATCTTCTTGTATGTCATACCTTTGGCAACATGGTGCAGTCTATAGACCCCTTCTCAGAATAATGTTCTTAAATGCATCAAGTAAATCACATAGGCGTACAAAGGAAATTAATTCCATTGAAATAGGGTTTAAAAAAAAAGGTTCACAGAGCCAGGTTAAGAACTGCTAGAGATGGCCTCTGATGTTCATCCTAGTCCAGAACTATAATTCTATGACCTGAGTTCAAATTGTGATATTGACACTTACTGTCTATGTGACCTTGGGCAAATCACATAAACTCTAGATCTCAGTTTCCTAAACTGTAAAATAAAATAGACTAGATGTTCTCTCAGACCCCTTCCAGTTCTAAATCTATGATTCTCTTATCCTAAAGGCAGTACAACAATTATTTACATAAGAATCTCCGGGAGATTAATGTCCAGAGGTGTTTCTACCACCACCTCCATCCCCAACTTCATTGGTCTGGTGCTTTGTACTGTTTTGAGAAGATGTTTGAGTCTTAAGCTGACTCCAAACACTTAACGACTTCCAAGATAAAAGACATTTCAGAGATAACCAAGATTCATACTGATGTTTGTCAGATCCTGGAATTTCTTCCCCTGAAGGAAAATGAAAATTTTTCGATATTCTCAGCATCATGATAAAATAATGTACTTTTGGTTTCATTTTTGCTTACCTTTGGAGTGATGTATGGTTCAGAGAATTTGCATATTTCATCTTGCCAACAAAAATGACATTCCATTACCAACATACTGACAAGTTTGAGGCTTGGAGGAAGGAGGGTAGACCGCTAGTGTAGAGATGCCATAGCAACACTGATTAGCATGTGCTATAAAAACGATTCATATTGATATAGTACTTGTCAGGTTTACAAAGTGCTTTCCTCACAAGCAGTCTAAAACCAGAGCTGGATGGGACCCAAGTCATCATCATGTAGTCTAAATGCTTCATTTGAAAGATGAGGAAACCAAAGCCTTAAAAAAATGAAATGACTTGACCAAAGTCTCACAGTCAGAATAGAAAGGAAGACTAATGGAAATCATGGAACCCTGTGAGATGGAGCAAAGCAAAGAGTGTTGAACTAGGAATCAGACTCTTCCACTAATTAGTTCTGTGATCTTTGGCAAGTTCTGTAACCTCTCTAGTGTCAAGATACCTCACTTACAAGGAGTTGATAGAGATGATCATTAAGGAATAAATGTTCCTTCCAGTTCCAAAATGTTAGTCTCTTTTGACTTTAAGCTCAGGCCAGTCAGTTGACCTTGATGCTACTCACTTTCCTCATTTGAAAAATGGGATGAACTACGGCATAGGGATAAGGACAGTGTTCTTTGAATCATAATGATAACTAATTTCTACAATTCTTCCTAAGTAGTGAAGAGTTTTCTTTAAAAAAAAAGTTTTCTTGATGATTTTGATTTTTCAAGTCAGTTATTTTTAGATATGCCCCCACAAGCCCCTAACCAAAACTGAAGAACATTCCTCTGTAACAAACAAAAAGAATATTATTGAAAAAAGATACACCGACCTAAGGTATGAAAAACGTTGCCCTCATAGTTTCCCATCTCTCTGCTGAAAGGATGGAGATACATTTCATTGTCTTCTCTCTAGGACAGTATTGGTTAATCAATTATTCAGAGTTTGAGTTCCTTAAAAGAACTTTCTTCACAGTACCCTGTGAAATAGATAATGTATTATTATCCCAACATTACAAAAGAGAAAACTGAGGCATATTTGCCATGACACCTTGGGCAGGTATCTCCTCTCCAAGCCTCAGTTTTCACATCTTTAAAATGGGGGTAATAATATATATACTACATACATTAAAGCATAGTTATGAAGAAAATGTTCTGTAAATTGTAAAGTTCATTTTAAATGTGAGTTATCATTACTACCTTAGAGGGTTGTTGTGACAATCAATTAAGATAATAAAAAGACCTTTGAAGACATTAAAAGCACTGTTCCAAGTTAAAGAATTAGGAATTTTAATGTCCTATCTTTCTAAATACATTGATATTTCAATAATCTATGTTTTCCTCTGAAGTGAATCTGTAATGTCATTTATATGGATATTCCATCCATCAATGAGGATCACAGCTACATTCATGCCTGCTTACACTATGCAACTCTTGTTAATACACTATTATAAATTCTTTACTGATAGTCTATGCAACTCTTGACATTGTATGGATAATAATGGAGCATTCGGGCTGTCCACTGGTTATCCCTCAGTCTTGCTACATGATCAGCCCACCCTCTTTTCTGGTCACAAATCCCTGTGATGATATCCTACATCATGGTACTTCTCTTACACAATTCTTCCTAGATAGTATACTGTAGCCTATCCATGACCATTATAACCATTTATTTCCATTTCTCTTTGGGTCACCCTCAAATTTAATTTTTCAGCTGTAAACCTAATTGAATTCACTAATAAAAATTAATGATGAAAGAGACACCTATAAGCACTATGAAAGGAAATCCAACCTGGCTAAATGATAAGTGATCAACAAAACTGATTATATCCATAAAGTCATAAGGGATATCCATATATCTATAAAGGGTCACTGATTTAGAAGTGGAAGACACCTTAGAGACCACCTAGTCCAGAGCCTTCATTTTAAAGGATGAGAAATTTATACTAAAGAAACTTTTGTCCAAAGATATATAAGTAGTAAGTGACAGAACCAATATTTGGACCCAGGTCCTATATTTCCAAATTCAATATCCTTTCATCACACAATTCCTTCTTTTTCTTTGTTTTTGTTTTTTTTTTTCCCTTTTGGAGGGCAATTGGGGTTAAGTAACTTGCCTATGGTTACATGGCTAGTGTTTTTGTGTGGGTGTTATGTGTCTGAGGCGGGAACCAAACTCGGGTTCTCCTGACTCTGGGGCTGGCACTTTACTCACTGCACCACCTACCTGCCACACAATTCCTTCTAAATAAGTTTATACATGTGTATTTTCTATATACAGACCTATAAGACTAAGGCATGTAAAGTCTGTTAATTGCAATAGTAACAAAGTAAGGTACTATTTTGGACAAGAATATATGATTAATTTTTAAAGTATATGGATAACTAAATTTTTAAAGAAAACTAAAATATATGAATATTTTCCAAAATGGATGTTTAACAGAAATAATAAACAAAAAACAATTTTTAAAAGAAGAGGAAGAGGAGGGAAAACATCTGGTAATCCCAAAGGTAAAACTCCTCTGTCTATAATAATAAGAGAATTAAACCTTAAAGAATATTTAAATAACTCTTAAAACCATAAATATGACTTGTTTTAAACACTAGTGTTAAACAGTTGAAACAATAATAGAAAATAAAGGTAGGCTTCACTTTCTCTACACTATATCTTTAACAATAAGAAGAAAATGCCCAAAACCATATCACTTATTACATTAAACACAAATGGTATAAATTTTCACATTAAAAGGAAAAAAAATACAAGGTGAACCAAGAAACAAAATCCATCAATATATTGCTTATCAGAAAGACATTTGATACAAAAAATATTTATAAAAGAATAGCTAAATTAAAATTAAGAAGATGGCCTAAAACCCTCAAGTCAATTAAAGTTCAAAAAAGCAGGAGTAGCAGTAATGATATATGAAAATATAAAATTAAAATTAGAAATTATTTAAAAAAACAAATAAGGGAATTATAGAACAGTGAATGGAAAAATAACTAACAAAGTTTTAACAATTCTCAATTGATATGCACCAAAGAACTTGATAGTTAAATTAATAAAATATTATGTGCTATATGAGAGAATATAGAAACAATAATAAATCATAGGGAACCTCAACATTCTTATCAGAATATGACAACTTTTAAAAAGGCTAATAATAAAGAAATCACAGGTTTTAACTGCTTACTTAGTTGGAACAGATAAATGGATGATTAAATGGGCAAATACAATCCTTTAAAGTATAACATGGACTGCTCACAAAAACTGATCTCATATCAAATCCTAGGAAAGCCCAAGGAAAAAATAATCCAGGTTGTATTTTCAGATCAGAATGCAATAAAATTAGAATCTAATAACAATAACATTTTAAAATATATAGGAAAAACAATTTATTAAATAATGATTGGGTTAAATAAAAATAATAGGTTATTTAAAAGGCAATGACAATGATAATAACCTGCTCAAAACTAAGGAATTTAGTCAAAACAGTCTTAGAGGTGAATTTATATCACTAAATGCCTGTGTTGAAAGAAGGAAAAGGAGAAAATAAATGAATTAGGTTTGTACCTAATAACCCTAGAAAAGAAATAAAGCAATAAGCCAAAGGAAAGAGATTTATTAATGTAAGAACTGAAATTAATAGACTGGAAAAGGGAGGAACAATTGAAATGACAAATAAAACCAGGAATTGGTTGTTTGAAAAAGTCACCAAAATTGACAAACCATTAATAAATTTAATCAAGACAAGGAGAGAGAAAAAGAGAGAGAATTCAAAGAAGCAAAAGTACAAATGGAAACAAATAAGTTGCAAAAAATACAAAAGAAATTTCAAATATCATTAGGGAATATTCACAGAGATATATTCTGACAAATCAGAGAATTTAAAGAAATATTGGAGATAATTATCTCCAATGGTATTAATTGCCAAAACTGACACAATGAGAAATTGGTCATTTAAATAGCCCAATTTCCAGAAAAGAAATAAGACAGATCTTCAAAGAAATACTATGTATGTATGCAATATATATAGCTTTTTAAAGTTCATGTTAAGTTTAATAAGATAGCAACAAAACTGCCCACTTTGATTCCCCTTCTAAAAATTTTTGTTTCTTTTAGGTATATTTCTTACTATTTACTATTTTATTGATGCTTCCCTCTCTCTGTCTCTGTCTCTCTGTGTCTGTGTGTCTCTCTCTGCTTCTGTGTGTGTGTGTCTGTCTGTCTGTCAGTTCATGTTCATATTAGTGTTCATAGATGGGTCAGGCTAATATGGTAAAAATGACAATAATCCCCAAAGCAATTTGCATATTTAGTGTAATGCCCATCAAAATATAAGAAACTTATTTAAAGAACCTGACAAATATAATAATTAAATTTACATGGTAAAACAATCAGGAAGGAATATTAAGTAACATACAGAAAAAAAAGAGCTAAAGAAAAAGATCTTGTACATTCAGATTTGAAACATTATAGATCAGTTACCATAAAAGCTGTCTGATGCTGGCAAAACAAAAAAAAAATAGCAATGGCTCAATTGAATATAATGTTCACAATAGACATCCAACCTAATTTATGCAAAGGAATAGTGTTTTACAACCCCTTAGAAAAAAATAATAAAAAGAGTTTACTATTTTAAAAATATACTCGATAAAAATGCTTGTCAATTCAGTGGAGAAGGAAGTTGGACCCATATCTTATATCATATGCCCCTATGAATTCCAGCTGGATAAGAAAATCAGACTTAAGAAAGCCAGCTCTTAAAGAAATGGAAGAAAATGGAATGAAATATTTATGTCAGTTTTTCAAAGGAGATGAATTTCTTTCAATTCAACAAATGAGAAAAATTTCCGGGGACAAGATGATGTTTTAGATAATAATAAAATAAAAACTTTTATACAACTAAAAATAACTAATTAAAACAAAAGAAAAACAAATTGAAGAAAAGGATTATAGAAAATATGATTTTAAAAAATGTGACATCCATCATCTATTTTTAAAAATCACAAGAATCACTTGGTCCATACAGTATAAATAATCAAAATATATGAAGATAATTTTTAAAAAAGAAAAAACAAATTAATATAACCTTGAAAAATGCTCATCCTAACTAATAACCAAAGAAATGTGAATCTCAAAATAACTTTGAGGTTCCACCCATCAAATTGACAAGAATAATTAAAGCAAAAATAGTCCCCACAATATTGGCAATGTTATAAGAAAACAAATACTGGTAATATTAAAAACTTGTAGAATATTTATGAGGAGTAATACTGTACAGTGATACAGTACAAGTTACCAATAATTATGCCCTTTGACCCAAAAATTCCTCTGTCAGTCACATTCCAACAACAGTACCAAAAACAATTTTAAAAGTTCAAGTATTTTCAATAGCAACATCATATGTACCTCTAAATAAATTGAAGCAAACAAAGTGTCCAACAAAAAGGAAATTGATAATTCCATTGTGGTATATTAACATAAAAGCATAATATATAAAGTGATTAAGATGGACAAATGTACAGATTATTAAGAAAATTGGGGGAAAACATTATGAAATAATGAAAAGAGAGAAAATCATATGGATGAATTACAAATTATCATTAAATGAGAAAGTAATTGGACAAAGGTTCATAATGTGGACTTAATTGGAGAAAGTGAAAATAAATAGTACTTTATACATTGAAATCAATTGAAATAGAGATAATTATTAATCAAGTATCATTATTTATACAAATATTTAATAATATTTCCATAAAAATTATTTTCTAAAACAAAATTTTAATTTTCCAAAACTTATTGTATTCCACATCTCACAACATACCCAGAAAAGTATTATTCTTAGAAAGGTGGGCCTTTGCTCCAAGGAGAAGTGAGGGCCATTAAAAGTACTGCACAAATTACCTAAGGTGTAAGAAAACTGTAAAGATAAGAGGGGGCTAGGTTATGTAGGGCTTTCTATGTCAAACAGAGCGTTTTGTATTTGTTCTTGGGGGCAATAGGCACTGGAGTTCATTGAGCCCTTGCCCTTTTTTTGTTCATTCTACTACTATCATTGCAAAAGGGGACAAAATTACACCAGACTAAGATCCATTGTTTCATAGATTGCCATGGCCAAAGAATTCATCATCAATTGACCAGATTATTGGTAACAGGTTCTTCCATAGCTGGGTTGCTCCATAGAAAATAGAGTCTGTTTCTAAGACTATACTTGAAGCCTTTCCACGTTGGTAGAACCTGCTAGATCAGGCACTCCACTATCCTAAGTAAGAGAGTTTGTTATATTTATGACCTAAGGGATAGCTTACAGTATTCTTTATTTTTAACACCATGTTATCTTTTGTGTAAGCTCCTCTACTGTCCAACTGATAAATGCTCAAAAGAGATGAAGTCAGTTTTTAGAGGAAAAACAAAAACTTTCAAAAACCATTAAAAAGTGTTCTAAATCACTAATAATTAGAGAAATGAAAATTTTAAAAACCTATTAGGTTCCATTTCATTCCCATCACATTGGCAAAGCTGACCAAAAGAGAAAATGACAAATGCTGGAGGGTCTACAGGTAAACAGGTACCTTAATAAATTGTTGATAGAACTGTGAACTGGTCAGGTCATTCTGGAAAGCAATTTGGAACTAGGCCCAAAAAGCTATTAAACTATGTATACCCTTTGATCGAGCAATACCATCAACTAGGCCTATACCTCAAAGAGATCAAAGAAAGAGGAAAAGGGCCTATGTGTACAATGTTTATAGCAGTTCTTTCTGTAGTAGCAAAGATGGAAACTGGGAGTATCCACCAATTAGGGAATGACTGAACAAGGTAAGATATATGAATGTGATAGAATACTATTGTATTACAAGAAATGATGAAGGGGATGGTTTCAGAAAAACTTAGGAGGACTTGCATGAACTGATACAGAATGAAGTAAGCAGAACCAGGAAAACAAGTCATATAACAATGCAATATTGTAAAGAAAAGCAACTTTGAAAGACTTAGGAACTCTGATCAACATGATGACCCACCACAATTCCAGAAGACTCAAGATAAAGCATGCAACCCACCTTCTCACAGAGAGATGATAAACTCAGAATACTTATTGAGACTTGTTTTCTGGACATGGACAATGTGAGTTGTCTTGCTTGACTATGCACATTTGTAATAGAGGTTTTGCTTTTCTTACCTTGTCGGTTGTATGTAGGGGACAGGGGAGGAGGTGGGAAGGAGAGAATACCTATGTGAGAATAAAATAAAACTTGACTTTTATAAAGAATGTAAGCTCCTAAAGCATAGGGACTGTCTTGTTTGCTTGTATTAATATTGCCAGCCCTTAGCAAGTGCTTGGCACACAAATGTAAGATTAAAAAATGCTTTATCTATCTATTTTAGTGAAATTATTTTGAGAGATACTATAAGAGGGTACAGAAAGAATGGAAATATAGTCTGTGCCCTTTGGTAGCTTAAGCTAATGAGAAGTCTGTGTAAAGTGCTTTGCAAACCCTTAAATACTATATAAATATTAGTTATTATTATAATTATTATAATTTTTAGTGGTGACAAAATATCCACTCATTAAGGCATATAGGTGGATAATCAGCTACTGAATAATAGACATGATTCCTAACAATTCTAGGAAAGTGGCTTCTTCCGAATCTGACAGACCCTCCCATCCATATAACTTTTTCCCATCAGCAAAACCCAAATGTGCTGCTGGGGGGCTACCCATTCCAGCTGGTTTTCTTTGGCATTTAGTGTTATCAACAAAAGGTTAAAAACCAAAAATCGTTCTCTCCCTCCACCTCCCCCATCCCCCAGTCTTGCCTCTTAATCAAATTACAGAGCACAGCAACTGTCAGGAAGCTGCTCTTCTGAGGACTGTGAACACATTCTCCTTCAGGCACAGGAGGCCAAGCAAATCCAGGCCTGTGCAGGTTTGCAGAGCTTCGGGCTACCTATCCTCAAAATGTCATCCAAGATGGGGATACTCAGACTCTTCTCTTGCCCAGGCGACCCTTCCCAAGGAACAAATTGTCCCAGTATTCATTGTGTGGTATTTTTCATGGAGGGGGAGGGATGGAGGGAGGGGTGGGGCAGGAAGCAGAGGCATGGAAGAGGGATCTGCTAAATACCCCAGTTCCTACTAAAGTCTCTGGTAAGATATGTTATACCTCCCTTCCTGCTTTTGAAACATGGTATTCCCAGACTTTCATGATTTATTAACCCTACTGATACCCTTCATGCAAGGAGGGAATGAATGAAAAAAGGAGGGGAGAGTCTGCTGAGAAGAAAAAAGAGAGAAATAAGATGACAAGTCCCGTCCCCCCCCAACCCCGGCAAAAACATGAAAAAACAGGCAATTTTTCCAAAAAACCATTGCATAGGTTAAAATTGCCCAGGGGAAAGTTTAACTGGCTCTTAGGTCATTTATTTGAGCTTTAGGCCACTGTTGGGCTGTGTTATTTAATGGAAAGGGAATTTTCCTTAACAAATGCAGGAAGCCTGGGCTACAGCAGAGAGACTTGAGAGGGCCGCAAAATACCTCCACAAAGGAGGCCATATGGGCCAAGAAAATGTCAGCATTGATATTTGGAGATACCACGAAGGAATTGCTTTCCCTGGTTTTTAATTAATAATTTGGGGGAGGAGGGGAAATTGTTGGGTCTTGGGGCGGGAGTGGGGGTCTTTTATCTTTCTGGTGTTCTTTTCTCAATCTCAGGGCAAGGAGAAGAAGATGGGGGTAATGAGAAAGAAGGAAAGGTCAAAGCCAAGTTCCTCCCCCATCTTTTCTTCTCTTCCTCCAGTTTAGCCAACCACCAACACGCAACACAGAGAGGTTAAATGTCACCTGTGGGGTGAGGGTGCACCAGGAATAGGAGGCAGCTGGAAAATATCAGTCTTCTCCTTCCTACCATCTTGCTGCTGCCGCCGGTCAACTTGCCAACAGGGTGCATGCCGACTCTGTGGAAATTCCTGATGCCCAACGTCATTCTCCCCACCTCCACCCCCCAAACAGAAAGGTGCATGCTTGGAGCCCCACAGTCCCCCCCCCCACTCCTCTTTGTATGACTCAGCTCTGGCTCCTCTTGGGGGCCAGGGCCTCATGGCTGTCTTCAAGAGAATCCACTATTCCAATGTGACTGATTAAGCCAAATGATGTGCTGGCCTGGAATGTAAAAGGCCAGTTCACAGAAAGTGTAGCCTCTGATATTCATACCTACTCCCTGGGGTCCGGGCCAGAGAGGCTCATGGGAAGCCCTGAGAGCAGCATCCAGATTTGTTTTTCAAAAAGGAGATACTCTGTTCCTCCCTCAAAACCTTACAAAAGCATGATTTAGATAGGAGAGTGATAGGAAAAGGACCAGTGATTATACTGATAACAGGGATAAGGAAACTCCCTTTACCAGCATAGATGAGAACCTTCACCACACCCAGTAGTCTTAAAAAATTGCCTTGAGTAACGAGAAGTTGGCTTGCCTGGCTATCACACAGTCAGTATGTCAGAGGAGCACTTGGACCCAGGTCACCCTTGCTTCAAGGCAAGCTTGCTAGTCATTCTGTCATGCTGCCTTTTCATTGAATAATAACAGTTTATATTTCTACAAATGTTACAGTTCACAAAGTACTTTCCACCTAGCCCTGTGAGGTAGAATTGTCCTTTCTTTAGAGATAAGCCAAAGGAAGGAAGGAAAGGAGAGGAGGAAAGGAAGGAAAGAAGGAAGGAAGGAAGGAAGGAAGGAAGGAAGGAAGGAAGGAAGGAAGGAAGGAAG
>NW_027187342.1:14213164-14229262 GCF_028583685.1 Petaurus breviceps papuanus | reverse complement strand
GGAGGAAGGGAGGGAGGAAGGGATGGAGGGAGGAAGGAAGGAAGGAAGGAAGGAAGGAAGGAAGGAAGGAAGGAAGGAAGGAAGGAAGGAAGGAAGGAAGGAAGGAAGGAAGGAGGGAGGGAAGGAGGGAGGGAGGAAGGAAAAAGCAAGGTACTATGTGCAAATTACTGGGGAGATAGGCAGAGAAGCAAGGTGGTGCCGCCCTCAGAAGCTGACAGTCTCACAGGGTAAGATACCACCTCTTGTTCCGCCACCACCCTGCATCTCCCAATGCACAAGTGTGTGTGCTAGGGAACAGGAGGGCAGGCTGCTAATGGCGTGACCTTGTGAGATCCTTACTTGTTTGAGTCTCAGAAGAAGGGCAATTCAGATTCATGAGAACTGCAGAGAACAACTTGGAGTTATCTTTTAGGAGACCCTAGCACCTGAGGATAGAGCATCTCCCAGACTCAAGCTGCAAGGGATTATGAATGAATGGCTGAGTTTCTAGAGGTGCCAAATGGAGATTCAGAAAAGCTGAGAGCTAGCCACGGGTTTTATTAATTTGTTCAGTAGCGGAAGCCACAAGATGATGTAAGGTTGTAAAGGACAGAGTGCTGGACACGATGTCAAAAGACCAGCTTCGCCACTTGCTAGCTAGGTAACCTTCTTCAAGTAATTTTAACAACTCTGAGTCATGTAGTGTAAATATTAAGACTCAGAGAGGTCGTGAGGGGAATGCTTTTTAACTGCAAAGTTCTACGTGACTATGAGTAGTTACTATTATTATTTTCAGGCTAGGAGTAAACAACAATGCAAGTTTAAGGGTCCCCAGGGTATTCGCTCCATGTCCCTACTGAAGATGTCCCTCTCCCTGGGCAAGATAAGGATAGACAGTCATATTTCAATACCTATTCCATTGTGTATTTCATAATTGTTGGACAAAAATGCTACTGCAACCTGAGACTCAGAAACTCCCACACCACCTACAAGACTCTGGATTCACATAGACTACATTCAGTCTGAATGGGCCTAGAGTCAGGAAAACCTGAGTTCAAATCCAGCCTAAACTTTTATTGAGTACATGAATCTGAGCAAGTCACTTAGCTTCTGTCTGCCTTGGTTTCCTTACCTGTAAAATGGGGATAATAATAGCATCTACCTGGGGCAGCCAGGTGGCTCAGCGACTAAGAGCACTGGCTCCAGTGTCGGGATGACCTGGGGATCAAATCCGGGCTCAGATACTCAGCACCACACCCAGAAATAACTAGCCGTGTAACCTTGAGCAAGTTACTTAACACCAATTGCTTAAAAAAAAATAGCACCTACCTCATTGAGTTGTTGTGAGGATCAACTGAGATATTTATAAAATGATTAGCATAGTAGGTGGCACACAGTAGGCACTTATGCTGATTTTCTTTCCTTCTTCCTGAGGGACTGACCAAAAGGTCAGTTTTTCTTTTGAGCTCATTGCCCCCATCTAAAAAATTTTAATGAACTCATGAAATAGCTCATTTCTAGGTTTCCCTAAATGTAATCCAAAGGGGTTCATAGCTCCTTCACAAGCACCTAAGGTACCAAATGCATATCATGTATAGAAAAGCTTTCATTTCACTCCACAGGAAGCACGAAAGAGACAGAGGATTCAAAAAAAGCTATTGAATAGAAACAGGAATCTATAAAGCACTCAAATGGCCCATCAGCTCCCCTTCAAACATGGGGTTGACATTCTGGTGAAATCTCTCTCCTCCATCCCTCTACCCTCCTACCTCCTGCCAAGGCTTGTGGTACATCTCTGAGTTTTAACTATCCCCCAGATGATAAATGCACTTTCAAAGCTGCTACACTTTAAGTAATTTGATGATTTTGGCCTCTAGGTAGGACACTACACAGGAGTTATGTAGAGAATCTTTTCCCTTCTTGAAGGGTAATGTTTGCATCAGGAAATCCCCTTCAATGGATTCAGTCTGAGAACTCTAATTAAAACTGGGAAAGTCTCAGCTTCAGATTGAAGGGTTATGCATATGCCTGCCTCTGCCATGTGCCTCTGCACAAAATCCCACTGCCCTGGGTGTTACCATATTTTCAGCTGGGAAAATCTACCAGAAGTTCTCTAGTCTCTGAACTTCAGGGGAATTCTCTGAATTTCAGGGGAAAAAAATGCAAAAAAAAAACCAACCCGGAAAGCAACCAGGAACCTGAGGTGAAAGAAATCCTTTCTCAGGTCACCAGAACAAGCACATACATTCTCCATGTATTTCTATTGCAAATCACCATTAATTATTCCTTAGAGGTGGGGAGGAAACAGAATATGGTCACTGCCACCCCCTGATATATATCTATGTTACTACTCTCCAGTCTGTCTTCCAAAGACAAGCAAACCCAAGAGAGTTCAACCAGCTTCTTTTCTCAGACCATGGAGAGATCTCAGCTTATCAGGAAGAAAATACAGTCTCTGAAACTCAGTGTGGGCTTGCCCAAACTCCATTGGGAGGTGTCCATTGGATATCCCTGAACAAAGACCTATGCCCTGCACTCTCACCAAGTTGATTGACTAACTCCTCAAATTGATCAGGGACTCTCCTGATCCATTCCTTTACATTACTGATATAGATTACAAAATGACACAGTAATTATATGTACTCACCCCATGGCACCTCCTAAATACAGAGAGACCACAACATTCCATTCAGTTCAAGTGAACAAGGATCATGAGTCAGAAGGCCAACACCCACTGGTAAGATGTAGTTCTTTAGAGGCATAAAAAGCTGGACAGGCAAATGCAGAAAGGGGGTGCATTCCAGCCTGTAGCCTGCACTGAGTTCCCAGGCTTAGCTTAGGCTCCCTGAGACCTTTAAGATAATTTCAGTCCTGATTCTAGTCCCTTGAACTTCAGAGGGAACTGACTTGGGGGCCTCAGAACTGAACTTCCCATGTGTCAAGCTCACAGGACTTCCCACAGCTCACAAAAGAGGGATAACTGAGTCAGATCTATCAGGGCCTGAACCTAACAGGACCTGGGGGATCCTGCAGACTAAACATTTTAAAGCCTGGAGTTTTCAGAGTTGTCAGTCTGGCTCACTAGCTCATTCAGACACCTCAAACCTCATTTAGCTCTCCTGACTGAAAATAAACAGAATAATATGGAGTTTTATTGGGATTTTTCAAAAGAAGGAATGACATTTCTTTAATTTAGAGGTCAGACACCACCCCTCCTTTCTCCATGCCTCTCACATACTCCTTCAAGCTAGTCCACAACCCCACCAAGTGATTTTTGTTCTTCAGTTATTTCAGTTGTGTCCAAAGCTTCATGACTCAGTTTGGGGGTTTTCTTGGCAAAGTAATGGGATGGTTTGCCATTTCCTTCTCCAGCTCATTTTTACCAATGGGGAAACAGAGGCAAACAGAATTAAGTGACTTGCCCAGGATCACACAACTAGGAAAAGTCTGAGGCTAGATTTAAGCTCAAGAAGAGGAAAACCCAGTGCTCTGTCCACTGTGCCACTTAGCTGCCCACCAAGTGATTAGGAGAGACGATTAAGAAATATTAATCCCCCCTATTCTGACAAGCCATATCTTAGCAATTCTTTGCAGTCAAGTCCTTTCTCTTCTGGAATGAATCTGGCCCACAAGATCCTTCCCATCTCTGAATCCCTATTGCAGAATTCCCAGTGCACACCACACAGCTCAGCATTTGGTTCTGTAATGCATCTTCCAGAGTGGGGAACCTGCGGCCTCGAGGCCATGTGTGGCCCTCTAGGTCCTCAAGCATCATCCTTCACTGAATACAAACTCCACAGAACAAGGATTTATCAAAGGGCCGCACTTGAGAACCTAGAGGACCACAGGTTCCCTACCCCTGCACCAAAGTATTCTCTCATTATTCTCTATCTGGCTAACATCTCCCCAACCATACCCTAAGCTAATGGAGGGTGAGGGCCCTGTTTTGCATACCCATTGCATTCTTTATAGTGCCCAACACAGTTCTGGGCACAATCATGTTAGTCTGAGTTGTATTCTCTAGGGGGAAGAAATGAGCTACTTGATGCCTCATTCTAGAGGCTGATGAAATGGTCTGGTTTGGGCCCTGTTATGACTCATCTTCTTCTTCCCCTGACCCCAACCCCCAGTCATTATGAAGTAGTTACAATGGAATCAACAGAGAGCCAGAGATAAGCCACTGCTCACCTAAGCAACAGCCTGCCTCTCTTTCTTTGGTCCAGGCCAAGGGATGGTAAACTTTGACAGCTTCCTGATCAGTCTGTGTGTGAACTCCCTTGTAGCTTTCTATCTCATGTGGCGCCAACCAAAGATCCTCAGCTGAGCATCTTAATTACAATGATTATGTGTGAGTCCATTTTCAAACTTCCTGGAATTCAGAGTAGTACAGTATGTACATTTTTAATTTAATTACTATTTATTATTTATCATCCCTTCACAAGCTTTGGCGCTTTTGAGTCTTTAAAGAATTAGACCTATTCTACTAAGATATGCAACACAGAGTATAACAGCTTAATCATTCTCTTTCTGCTCTGTGTGTGTTTTTTTAAACCATTCCTATTTCCCCTAGCATACCCTTCCCTGAGTTAACCTCATAGAGAGTAATCCCTCCTCTGGGGCTGGGGAAGAGGGCAGGTCTGTGGCAGGTCGACTCACAGCCAAACCCTCACCTCACAAGTCCTTTAATCAGCAGGATAGGATTTACCATACATTAAGTAAAAGTACAGGGGCCCTAGGCAGCTGGAGTTGCCTTTGTCCTCCCTGCTCTTCTTTCTTATCACAGAGCTAAATGACTCTTCTCCCCAGCATGGCTACCATCCAGAAAAGCAGCGTATCCAATGCTCTCCCGTCTCTCTGTGTCCCTGGGCAGAGAATTCTGAAGATTCAGGCAGTGGCTTAGGAGCCCTCAGCATTTCCTGTTTCTTCAAAGGGAAGGGTCACCTCTCAGCTTCCAGAAAGAAACAACAGGGAAGGAGGTGACCAACGTCACACTGTTCTTCCACCCCATCCCAACTAGGTAGACAGACCTGCCTACACACAAAAATGAAAAGGTGGTGGTAGACGGTAGGCAGACAGGCTATCATTTATGCAAAAGATCTTAGATATTTTCTAGGTTTCTCCAATTTTCACATCTGCCAGAAGATAAGGCATTAACTACAATATTTTGCAACTAAAAGATTGAAAGAGCAAGTAAGATCAATAAATATTTATTAAGCCCTTGGTAAGTGCCAGGCACTGTGTTCAAAGTGCTGGGGGTATAAAGGAAAGCAAAGGGGTAGCTAGGCTGCACAGTGAATAGAGCACCAGCCCTGGAGTCAAGAGGACCTGAGTTCAAATCCATCCTCAGACAACTTTACACACCCTACTAGCTATGTGACCTTGGGCAAGTCACAACCCCAATTGCCTTGCCTTTCCCCCTCCAAAAAAATATTTTTTTTTAATAAATAGAAGAAAGTCAGTCCTTGGCTTCACAAGAGTTTACATTCTAATGGAGGAGAAAATATGCAGACAGTTATGTATGTATAATTTGATGATTAGATGGATAGATATACACACATATGAAGACACACACACACATACACACACACGCGCACACACATTCTAAATTGGAGAAGGCACTGGCATGAGCAGCCAGGTGGCATGGTGAATACAGTGCTAGACCTTAAGTCAGGAAGACTCATCTTTCTGAGTTCAAATCTGACCCCAGACACTTACTGTGTGACCCTGGGCAAGTCACTTAACCCTGTTTTCCTCAGTTTCCTCATTTGGAAAACTAAATGGAAAATGAAGGAAATGGTAAACCACTCCAGTATCTTTGTCAAGAAAATCCCAAATGGGAGTCACAAAGAAACTAAACAACTAAACAACAACAAAGGAAAGGCATCTTGAAGGAAATGGGATTTGAGTTGAGTGAGACCTGAAAGAAGCCTAGGCTGATAAAAATAAAAATCTCCCCAGGTAGGGTAGGAGGTTCCACCCAGATGAATGAAATGTGTAAATTGTCATATACATATAAAATTACCTATAGTCTACATACCCATGCTCATACTTCAATACTTCAGAGCTCCATGATTCCAGAGCAGGTGGTCACTCCTTGGATGCAGATCCCAACCCTTTTATAACTTAGCAGAGGGCCTTCCAGAATTGGTTAAGCCAAAAAATAAAAATAAATCCAATAACTTGTGGATACCTGGGTGATGAACGTCATTAATCCAAACTGGGCTATTAAGCTGGCACAGACATACAGTCTATTACCAGCCCATACTTGAATTCTCTCCAGGTTATAGAACTGGCCGGAGTTTGCTTTCCACAGGCCTGGCCTTTGAGAACGCATAGTCACCTCCATGCAATGATGAGACATAAAAATAAGGCTTTAGTGAAAGATAGCAGTGCATATCTTTTAGTGTGCATATCTAGATAGGGTGAGCATTGGGAAGCAATGTGATAGAGAGAGACAGTCAGGGGCAGCTAGGTGGCACAGTGAGTAGAGCACTGGCCCTGAAGTTAAGAGGACCTGAGTTCAAATCTGGACTCAGACACTTAAAACTTACTAGTTGTGTGACTTTGGGCAAGTCACTTAACCCCAATTGCCCTCCAAAAAGCAGAGAGAGAGAGAGAGAGAGAGAGTCAGTCAGTAAGCATTTATTGAGCACCTACTATGTACCAGGTTCTGTGTTAAGTACTGGGCATATAGAAAGAGGTGAAATACAGTCCCTGCCCTCAAGGAGGTTGAACTCTAATCTATAGTTGAAAGACAGCATCAGGAAACCAGGATTTGACTCCTACCTCTGATGTCTACAGCTAGGTGACTTTGGGCAAGGCATTTAATCACTCAGTTCCCTCTCTAACCATCTCCACACTACTGGACACTTGGACTCCACCTCTGGCTACCTTCAGTCCTCACAGATGCATCTCCTTATCTAGAAGAGAACCAGGCCCCTGAGCGAGCTAGTATCTTTCCACCTCTCACTCCACATTTCCAGCACCCCTTTATGTGTTGTATACACCCACTAAAATCCCAGATCCTTTAGAGCAAGCATTGTCTTGTCTGCTTTGATATGTATTCCCAGAACTTAGCACGAGGCCTGGCACATAGGAAGCACTTAATAAATGCTCTATTTATCTATCTACTCATCTACCAATTTATCTATTTACTGATCTGACCTATACATAAGGAAATTGGTATTAACTTATACAATCAATCTCAAAGAAAGGAAAATGCTTCTTTTGAGGGAAGAAGAGGTGAGGACTCCCTGAACCTAAGTGTGATGGGTTTGTGGCCACTTGATAAAAGACATTTTCAACCTACTAGCACCTGATTAATCATCATGTGTACAAGAACTAAGGACTGTGTCAAAGCTGATTGGCAACTGATTCAGGAGGAACCTTGATGTTAGGCCTTCGTCACAGGACCTGGTCATTAATAAAAACCTAATAAATTTTCTCTCTCTCTCCTCTCTCCTCTCTCTCTCTCTCTCTCTCTCTCTCTCTCTCTCTCTCTCTCTCTCATCTATCATCACCTTTTGCCAAGACTACTGCAGTAGCCTCCTAATTGCTGCCCACAACTCTCCCCTTTCTCCAATTTAGTAGTGTCAAACTTCAACAGAAACAGGTCGCTAAACATAAGGATCCCTGTAGGGTATATGTAGACTTTAAAAAGCACATATTCACATTATCTATGTTCTGTTGTATTTTTACTTTTTCTGTTAAATATTTCCCAATGACATTTAATATGGTTCAGACCACACTGCCCAGCAACTGTAGGGGACACCTCTGCTCCACATAGGTGCCAAAGGTTTGTTCCAAAAGGTTGGTCTAACCACATCTCTGCCCAAGAAGATCTAGTACCTTCCTATTGACTCTAAAATAAAATGCAAACACTTCTGTGGCATTTGAAACCCATCACCATCTCACATCAGCCTTCTTTGCATTAGTCTATTACACATTGCTCCCCTCCCTACACCTTATTTTCCAGTCAAACTGGTCAATTTGTTGTATGTGACATTCCACCTCCCCTCTCCATGCATTTGCCCAGGCTGTTCCCCCTGCCTGGGATGCACTCCTTCCTCACTTCTGTCTCTCAGAATACCTGCCTCCCTTTAAAGTTCATCTCAAGGGCCACCTCATACATAATGCCTTTTCAGATCTCCCATCTTCTACTATCACCCAAATTACTATTTATTTACATGTATGTATGTTGTTTGTACCAGCTAAATGAAAGTTCCTTGAGAAAAGGGACTGTTTTATTTTATGTATTCTTGGTGCCTCCCTTAGCACCATGGCACTTAATAAATGCTTTTTGATTAATATGTAAATGAATGATATAAGAATATCTCCATGACTGGGAATAGATGAAAAGAAGGTCAAAGCAGGGTGAAGGTTGAGATGGGAAGGACACTATAGAAAGAAGTCATATCATAATGCAGTCATAAATTTAGGGCTATTAGAGACCATAGACGGGGCAGCTAGGTGGTGCAGTGAATAGAGTGCCGGCCCTGGAGTCAGGAGGATCTGAGTTCAAATCCAGCATCAGATACTTAACACAAAAAAAACTAGCCATGTGACCTTGGGCAAGTCACTTAACCCCAACTGCCCTGCCTTCTCCCCTCCAAAAAGCAAAAAGAGAGAGAGAGAGAGAGAGAGAGAGAGAGAGAGAGACCATAGAGGCCATGAGACAGTTAAGTGGTATAGCAGAAAGAGCCCTGGGCCTGGAGTCAGGAAGGTCTGAGTTTGAATACAGCCTCAGACACTTAATAGCTGTGAGATCCCGAGTAAATTGCTTAATCTCAATTTCCTCATCTGTAAAATGGGAGTTATAATAGCACCTACCTCCCAGAGTCTTTGTGAGATCAAATGAGATAATAATTATAAAGCACTTAGTTATATGTGGAAAATGAATCAGCTACTTTAAGTGACTTACCCAGGGTTACATAATGAGTAGGTGTCCAAAATGAGTTTTGAACCCAGATTCTCCAGACTGCACATCTAATGCCTTATTCCATTGTACCACACAGAAGGAAAAGAAACATGATTTAAAAAAAACAGCTTCACTTAATATAAGCTTTTCAGACTTCATAAATTTTTGGAGGTTCTATTCTGTCATGTTATAAACCAAGATATAAATGAGAACTTGTGTAAAATGAGATGTTGCTAAAAAAAATTAAATTCACAACAGTTCCACATGTAACAAATCATAAACCCCAAAACATTCATGTTAATGACTGACTCTTCATTTTTTTACTCTATTTAAATCACATGGTCCACATGGGAATGATCACCAATTCCAAATGAGTTGCCTCCGTATTCATGAGGTTGTATAAACATCATTTTAAAAAAATTAATGGCCTTGTAAATGCGGATCTAGGTGTGTCTACAAGTCATTCATATACAGAGATATGCTGCCTGCCCTCTAGGAATTTACTCTTAGCAATAGAGTCCTCTGATCTGGATGTAGAAGCTTAGAAAATGGAACGTAGAGTCAGGCCTTTTGGTTGCGTAGGGTGCCATGATGCCCTCAATGCATTCTTTGTGTCGCTGTAGGGCAAGCAGATTAATGGGAAGAGCCACAGAACAGTAGCCGCAATAATTTGGATCAAAATCGCAGCTTTGCAAACTCACTACCTCTGTGACTTTCGGCAGTTAACCTCCCCTTTCTAGGTTTCTATTATCTTATCTGATCAGAAGAAGGACCTTAAGCCAGTAGACTAAATCAGTGGTGTCAAACTCAGACAGATGCAGCCAGCTATCCTTGCTAATCCATATGCAAGATCCCTGCAGGGCTTTGACTTATTGAGTTAGTTTCAAAATGTAATGTTATCTATGTTTTGTCCTATTTTTATTTATTTTGTTTAAGTATTTCTTAATTACAATTTAATTTGGCTAGGACAGTGGGCCCAAGGTAGTATGTTTGACACCTCTGGACTAAATGATTTCTGTTGGTACCTTCCAGCTCCAATTCTTAAGTTCCTAAGATCCATAGATAGATAGATAAACAGACCCGACAAAGTAACACACTTCAGGATTCTTCAAGAAAAAAAGACCTAAACGTTAACCCTATAGGCTGAAAAACATAGTTTTAAATATGAAAGCAACTCCAAAGGAACTTTTTAACAACTGGAAATCATTTAACCTAATTTCTTTATTTTTATTAATAAGGAAAATGAGGCCCAGAGAAGTATAAGAACTTATCCAAGGTCATACAGCTGACTGGTGAGGCACTGTTCATGCTATCTTTCTCAAAGTCATTTGGGAGAATGGAGTCTTTTATGGCTAAGCAGGACTTACTATTTTGCAGTCTGTGCCCTGTCCCGTTCATCTCTGGATGAATGGAGATGAATAGAAACTATGGACACCTCCCTTCCACTTTAACTGGAAGAACTTTTGCAAGGGAGAAGAGTTTCCTTTTTTTTTTTTTTTTTAAACAAAAAACAGTAACAGAGAATTCAGGGTCTAATTGGGCATGCTCCATCTTGAATGAAATCTATAAAGGCTGTATTTAGGGGAGGATTAAACTACACAATCAGAGCAGAAAGAAGGAAGAAGAGAGAAGGGAAGGGCTTTCTATAGAAATAGAAGTCAACTGTAACTCCAGAGAAGGGAACTAGGGCTAATGGGTAGAAGATACAGAAAGACTAACTTCAGCTCAGCATAAGGAATAGGGCTGTCCAACAAAAAAAAATGCTGCTTACTTGTGAAGCTGGGAAATGTCCAAGAAAAAGCTAGATAGTCACCTATCAAGGACACCACAAAAGGAGATTTCTGCACTAAGTAAGAAGTTAGGCTAGATTACCTCTAAGGTCCCATATATTTTATGTGTAATTCTTTGGCTACCTCAACTGGACAACTTCACTCTACTTACCCATTCATATCTTTTCCTCCCCAGTAAACTAGGAATTCCTGAAAGGTAGTCAACAAGTTTTTGTTGGTGCTTGGCAAAATCCTTTTCATAGGTTGGGCCCCTAATGCTGGATTTGATTAGATTTTTTCACTTTTGCTTCACAGTCTGCTTTCCATCAATTTGGAAATTTTCCAAGTAAATACCCACTGATTGGCTGCCAATTAATTGCTCCCAAATTACTTCTAGACCAAATCCTACTGATTGGCTATCAATAAGTTAGATGAAAAAAATTAAGAAAGTCACATTCCTATAGCCCAGGTTTCCTCTTTGCTAATGTTTTCGGTGAATACTTTTAATACCTATAGGAAGTATCCTGAGAAGAAAAGCAGAGGATATGACTGTCTCCTCCTCCCCGCCCCCATGCAAGTTTTTCCAGTTCTATCTAAATCCTGCCAAAGTGAAATCAAGGTGTTTCTACCTTCTTCGAGACTCATTTGGTTAGACTCAACAGTTACAGCACAATAACAATAACAGCCTTACCATTACCATATGTGTATAACACTTTTCAAAGTGCTTCTAAATAATTTAATCTCATTTTATCCTTTATTTCTTATTGATAAGGAAAAAATAGCATTTGAGTCAGCTGAAGGAAATGCAACCTTAAAGACTCTCTTCCAACACTGTGTCTCCTGTGTATGTGTTACAATCATACAAAACTCTTTATAGATGGAACCACAGAGATAACTTTGTTCAACGGAGAAGGGATTAAGCATTTATATAGCTCTTAGTATGTGTCAAGAACTATGTTAAGTGATAAATGACATAGAGTTTAATCCTCACAGCAACCCTGGGAGATTGGTGCTATTATTATCCTCATTTCACAGTTGAGGAAACTTAGACAAGGATAAAGTGACTTACCCAGGGTAACTAAACCAGTAAGTGTCTGGGGTAGAATTTGAACTCAGGTTTTCCTGACTACAGACCCAGTACTCTATCCATTCTGCCACCAGCTGCCTCTATCAACATCAAGTGATCCATTAAATAGGGAGAAATAGACACCCCAAAGGGGTTCATCACTGCCATGGAGTATGTCCTTTCCAGGGTCCAAACAGAGGAAAGAATCTCTATAAATGATGAGGCCTTCCAGATGCCCCTGTTTCCCTAGACCAGGGGATTCCTAACCTGGAATCTGTGAACTTATCTTTTTGTTTTGTTTCATTTTTATTTTAATCCCCGTATTTCAGTATAATTAGTCTCCTTTGTAATCCTATGTATTTTATTTATTTGTTTAAGAATATTATTCTGAGAAGGTCCATAGGCTTCACCAGACTGCTACCAAAGAGATCTCTGACCCAAAAAAAAGGTTAAGAACACTTGTGCCAGACCATGGTATACCGTTAGATTGGAAATTGACTAACATATAGATCTTAGGCAGACACTGAAAATGAGCAATGAACTGGGCCTAGAATTCAAAAGAAGGAAGAGAGCAGACTAAATTGCTTTGGGGGAAATGATGTAGCATTTTTAGTCATCTCAACTGCTCCCTAAAACAAAAACTTCATCTTTTTAACACTCATATTCTTCCAGGGATGTTGTAGATTTATGAATGATGGGACACCAAAATCTCCAAAGAATTCTAATTACTAGTGACCCAAAGGACTATAGAGGCATGCACAGTGGGCACACAGAAACTGTTGCCTGTGACCAGTGATGGTTGGTATACAAGAATGGAGCTAAAAAGAAATCATCAAAGAAATACCCAGCGAGAAAGCCAGTCATGTACGAAGAGCATGAAATAAATGATGGGCAGTGGTCCACTGATGGCCATGCAAAATCAGAATACCTCAAGGGAGGCTTCCAAGTGCTTGGAAGATCCTTCCTAGCGGACTTATAGAGAAACGTAGACAAGAAATGTACAAAATGAAAAGGTGTGATTGGGTTGTGATAAATACCATTGAAGGGAGTACCCATATAGGAGAAAAAACTGAACCACCCCATTTTTCAGATAGGGAACCTAAGGACCCAAAAAGTTTAATTCAATTTAATTAACATTTGTTAAATGACTGCTATGTGCAAGGTATTGTTCTAGATGTAAAGGATATAATGAAGAAGGGATAAGGACTAGACTTGGGATTTCATTGGTATAGGGAACCTTCAGATGAAGACATTCCCTCAACCAAGTCAGGTTAGAGGTTAGGTATCGTGTCCAGGGTCACACAGGCAATTATGTAACCGAGGGAGAACTTAAAGCTAGGTGTTCTTGACTTTGTTTTAGTCTCTATCCACTAGGACTCGCTGATAATCAAAGGAAGGGGAGGGGAGAAGGAGTATCAGAACAAACACTTAATAGCCCCTGCCCTCTAGGAACTTACATCCTGCTGCCTAAGACTATACAACTTGTTAGCAAGAGAGTCAAGACCAAGGCTATATTTTAGATGCCCCTGAAATCTTCAGAAAGTCTGAGGAAAGGCCAGGAAGGTGTAGCAGCAAGCACCCTAGCATACCCAGGATGGCTGCTAGCACAGGTACTTAGATCTGCTTTTCTAAAGGAAAGCAACTCAAAATGGGTTAACAGTCTTACTTTAATCAACCAAACATACATCATTTACCTAGTTCAGGGGAAAAAGTCAGCACCTTGAACTTCAGAGAATACAAACAGAAGTTACAAGCAGACAAAAAAATACAGATAGAGAAACAGATCAGCAGACAGGGCTTCCAGCTGTCTGACCATTACATCCATACCTAGTTAGTTACCAAAGAGGGAAGCACCAACATCTGGGTTTTCAAAGCCAGGGGGCTCAATGTCTGCCCAGAGTCTCAACTGGCCAAATCATATAACTCTTCCCAAAGTGAGCCCCAAAGCAAAACCTCACATCAGGGTATATATAGCCTTCTCCTGGGTCAGAGGAGAATGTCAGAACCCTCTTGACCCACTGCCCAGTCACTAAGTAACAAGGTGTGGGCATTCCTGAAAAACAAGTCTCCTGCCACAGGCTCCATGTGACCACATTCAACCTATTAGGGGACAGAGAGTATATTTTCAAATCAGGGAAGGTTCTCAGAGTCACTTAAGCCTATCAAGAGGCCAAGGGGCAGGGAAGATCTTCAAATTCCCATTCCCATAACAGAAAAAGAGACGCATGGGGCAGTGATGAGAGGGGCCTGAACTTGAAATTCAAGGAGGAACAAACTTGGGAGCTCCAGTGGATACAAATTTGTGGCTTGGCATCTTCGATCTACAATGTCTTAGTCATGACGTTGAGACTGCCAACTCATTCCTCTTGTGATTTCTGCCAGCTTTAGAAGCCAAACCTCCGTCAGGAAGAGACCCAAGCTCTCCTGGCCCTGCCACCTAACCCTGAGACTAGTGCTTTTCTGTACGGTACTTATTGTTTGGTTTCATTCTATTCCTTCCTGGCATCTTACTTCATTATCCCAGCAGGTCATTAAGAAGGTAAAACAGTCTTGATCTGCTTGAGAGCAGCTTTAAAAGTGGAGAGGGATCCAAGCAGTGCATTGGACATTTTTGCTCTTGTCTCAGGGCACAGCTTGGTTTCAGTCCCGACGATTTTGCCACAATATGCCAAGGAATGGAAGCATGCCAGGAATTTGTAGTTCACCAAAATAATCAGGGCTGATCTTTGGCTGGGGGCACTTGTTCACTGAGGAATTCAAGACTGGGGAGCCCAGGTCTCTATTATGAGGGTGAATTTCTCCCCTTCTGCTTTCCAAATGGGCATCTATTATTATACTTCAATATCTCCTCTTACACTGTATTTTCGTCTGCGAGTAGCCTCAAGACTTTTCAGAAACAATTGTGGTATCAATCTTAAATAAAAGAAAGAAGTGGGTATTTTTTCCCTAAAGGGCCGAGGAAGACTCCTCTTTAAACAGAATTTTCTGTCTTTCAAAAGTAGGATAACATTTGCAAAAGTAGGAGTGGGCAGGGAATGAAAGCTTGTGTCGCATATAGGCCTATTTGTTGATAACCTATCATGTCCCTCTTTCTGGCTGATAGTATTTAAACATTTAGTGTTTCAATGTCTTTCAGCTCTAAAAAGAAAAAACAACTATAAGAATCCATTTTTGCCACTTTAAAAAAAAAGTGATTCCTAGAAAATAGGAGCAAAGAGACACCAGCTGACACAGAATAGACGAGCAAGGCCCGCAGGGGGTGACCCATCCCAAACCCAGCCACCCAACTGCTCTGAATACACAGTTCTAATCCCCAGCCTCTATTCAACCAGGGTCAGTCAGTGACGTGGACAGATGTCCACTAGGGCTTAGGTTAAGACCATCAAGCTTCAGTGACTAAAACCAGATGTGAACCCTGGTCTCCAGAGGTGAAAGGCTAGGGCTTCACCCCACAGTTTCCCCTCCTCACCTCCCCCAATGACTGGGACAGCAGACAAACCCTGGAGCCAGAGGCGTCCTCTATGTGCCTCGGAGAAGTCATAACTCGGCCACTCCTTGAAGCCGTTTCAAATGCTTCTGACTGCCCAGGTTTAATTAATCTCATTTGACGTTCCTGGGGACAACTCAATCCTGGGCAATAGATCCAAGACATAGAATCAGAAATACAATATGAACACTCTGCTCCCCTCTGGGTCACTCCCAAAGGCCCCAGACAAAGCCGAGGATGGGAAAAGCCAGCAGTGATGCATTTTCTGAGCCCAGCTTGACCAGGGAGGGAACAGAGAACATGAGCCTCTAATGCTTCTCATGCTGCCACATAATAAATATACTTTATAGGTCAAATCTCATTCATTTCTCAAAGTTTATGAAGAGCAAGCCTGAGAATTGGGAGGTTAGACAATATATAGGAAGGTCTGGAGTTAGGGGCGTCAGGTTCCTTAACTACCAAAACCCAGACAGAGTGTATGTGTTTTAACACAGTACTGTTTGACAAAGGTGTCATATGATGTTGAGCATGATCTCAAACCTGTGAACACTGACCTTTGCCCCCTTTCCTTCTCCACCCCCTTCCCTCTTCTCTATCCCAGTTTCAAATCTGAAATGTAGATTTGGCTTGGATACAAAATCCCTTCCACAGACCAGAACTAAAAGTTCGCTCACCAGTTTGAATTGAAATGATACAATTCTGGGGTCAGGGTAACACAAAATACTATGACCACTAGACATAACACAGACTTTTTATTTCTAAACACCATTATAGGAGTTTGGCAGTACCCCCCACCACCACCACCTCTCCCCCTTAAGGCTCAAATGTATGTGCACTGAATTCCTTCAGTCTTATTTTGATTTCACTTTTGTTATTCATT
>NW_027187342.1:14181663-14213154 GCF_028583685.1 Petaurus breviceps papuanus | reverse complement strand
TACAATGAATATTATTCTATATACAATGGTGTGTGTGTTGGGGGTGGGGGGAGGAAGAGTGACTTGTTCATACACATGCTTGAATAATGTGCTCGCCAGGATAATCCCCATGTAGGAGGATCAGTAGGTATGGGGCAGGGTGTATTCCCCCAGAGACCATGCAAACAGTATGGACAAGGCCTAGGGGTGAAAAGGGATTATCATTCATAAGGAGAATTGAAACTGGTCAAGGCGTGGCTTTCAAGAATCTTAGAACACTCCTTTGAGAAAACTAAATATGGTAGGTTTAAACAAGGCAAAAAAAAATTCCCTCACTAAAAGACAATGTTTAGGCCTTTGCAAAGAAGACAGAAAGCAAGGTGTGCCATACATAGAGTTTGCCGGACCAACCTTGATTCCTGGTTTTGTCCATATTAAAATATTTAATGAGACTTTTTCCAAATGTTGTGAGCTGTTCCCAAAAAAAGGAGACACACACAAACACACACACACACACATCCATGCTTCCAATCAGAACATACAGAGGTTTACACGGCTACCACTAACTAAATATCTTCTTCATTCACAGGTGCAAAGAAATGTTCACAGAATGGTAGCTGTAGAATCCTAACCATGAAATTGGAGGAGAGCTCAAAGCTGATTTGAACAAAGATGACTGACCCAACCCCTTCATTTTACAGAGCAGGAAAGCAAGCGCCATCACCCAAGCCTCAGGTGTGCGAGGTGTGACAGGACTGCAAGTGCAGAGACCTTTGTTCTAGTCCTGGCTCTGACACTCACTGACTGTGATCTTGGCCAAACTGCTTAGCTCCTTTGCAAGATGGAAGAGTGGACCTGAGATGGTCACAAAGGTCTCTTCCATAGCTTAAATTTGATCATTCTCTACCTTCAGGCTTCAGGCCTCCCACAGGAAACCTGTCTCCTGGTCCGTGGATTTTGTGTGCCAGCGTCTGGCCTCTCTGAAGGAAGATGCTAATACACACAGGGACAGTTAACATAACCGAAATTTAATCAAATAAATTGCTAATACTTAATTGTTAAGAGGGAGCCCATCTATGCCATCTGACAGATGGCACACTCCCTAATCCTACAGTTTATCGCACTGTTGGACTCCATCTGAAGGGCAGGGTGGGACAGAAGCAGAGAGCTCTCTTCCTGATTGGCTCCACTCGGCTCTCTCTCACACACTGGTGGAGACACTTGTCACCAGAAGGCACCATTTTGCTAACAAGCAGCCAAGTTAAAATGTATGACTATTTGAGAGAAAGAAAAAAAAAATCCCTAGTGGGGAAGGATTCATGATAAGAGAATCAGCCCTGCTGGAAACAGATGTCCTGGTCCTGGTACACAAAATGCAGTATCACATCCCCAAAATACATACCCTCCCATAAATCATTCGGGTGGGGTGAGAGGGGCCTGTTTCGTTTTCCTGTTCTGATGAAAGTGACCATGTGGGACTCTAGCCCAGGAGCATTGCCACACTCCACCGACCCCCAACTTCCCCCCAAGCCTATGGTAAAGGTGCTGACCTAAACTGCCAAGGACAGACCTGACCAAAAGTTTTCCTGGTTCCCTTGGGTCAGTGGTTGCAGATACTGAGGTTTGTTCATATATTTGCTTGCTCTCTCTCTCTCTCTCTCTCTCTCTCTCTCTCTCTCTCTCTCTCTCTCTCTCTCTCTCTCTCCCTCCCTCCCTCCCTCCCTCCCTCCCTCTCTCTCCCTCCCTCCCTCTCTCGCTCTCTCCCTCCCTCCCTCCCTCTCTCTCCCTCCATCTCCCTCTCTCTCCCTCCCTTCCTCTCTCGCTCTCTCCCTTCCTCTCTCGCTCTCTCCCTCCATCTCTCTCTCTCTCCCTCCCTCCCCTTACCCAGCCTTTCTCTCCCTTCTCTTTCTCTGTCTCCCTTACCCTCTGACTCTTTCTCCCTCCCTCCTCTCTCTCTCTTCCCTACTTTCTCTTTCCTTCTCTTTCTCTGTCATTCTCCCTACCTCTCTCCACTCCCTCCTTCTCCCATCCCCCTAAGCCCAACAGATTTCTTCCTTCCCCTGGAATAGATGTTCTCTCCCTGGAAATAAAGAACAGACAGCTTTCACTCACTCCTAAGCTCAACCGTCTCCAGTGTCTACCACAGAAAAGAAACTGACCTAGTTGGAGTACAGTTTTGCTCTTGGAGAACAGAGGGGAATGGTAAGGGTGGGGGAGAGGGGGAGACTAGGAGAAATTGCCCCAAATTATGAGAATCCTTCAATGACAGGATCAAGTTCCAAATCCCTTATCCTAGTATAAGATTGGAGTTGAAATTACCCCACCCCATTTTAACTAAATGTTGTTTGTCCTTCATTTTTTGAAAAGGACCAAGGACATCACAGGATGATGTCTTGACTCATGAGTGAATAGTGAGGCAGAGTCACACAAAGTCATCAGCCTCACTCTATCTGAGTCATCCAAGTCTGGTGACAGGTCAAAAGTCAGGACTACAGGCAATGGTCCAGGATGAAGTGGATGACCTTGTGTAATGTAATGCCAAGCAAAGGCAACTTCCCAAGGTTCAAAATACCAGCATAGGTGCTCTCCATTTTATTCAGTGACAAATTAAGAACAGAGAAGATCAAAATATGACATCATTCAAAATACAGCATTTACTAAGTGTGATTAAATAATCTCCAAGTCAATTACAGAGTCCCTGTTCTAAATACTACTTCACCCCTAGGCTGTACCTTCATTTAGTCCATCACAAAGCCCCTCTTCTCAAATGGAGATTAGTTTCCAATCATAAGTAAAGTACATTCATTTGTTCAACACAAAAAGGTCAAAAGTTCCCCACCCCTGGATCACAATTGAATCTACCCCAGAGTTACAACAAGTTTAAGCCCAGCACTTAATACCCAAATGGAGGTCTTTTCTTCATCTTGACAGGACGCAAGTTCTCAGCAATCTTTGTTCCTGCAATCTTTGTTCCTGGGGAGACAAAGCTTAGCAAGGCCACAAGATACATTGCCAGTCTCTTCATTAATTCATCCTCTGTCTGCAGAACAGTCCTAGGACCCCTGAAAAGATTAGCAAAACCCTCTTCCAGGATTTCTGTAAACATACAACAAGCAAATCCTTCTTCAGGGCTTCGGAACCAACAGCAAGGTTCCAACACTTCTGCAACAACAGCACTGTCCTTCACTAGTGGACAGTATTTACTCTCTGTCTGCAGAACAGTCTCAGTAGCTCTGAACCAACAGAAAGGTTCCCAGACCCCTGCAACAACAGCACTGTCCTTCACCAGTGGACAGTATTCACTCTCTGTCTGCAGAACAGTCTCAGGAGCTCTTAACCAACAGCCAGGTTACAGACCTTCTGCAACAACAGGACTGTCTTTCACCAGTGGACAAATCTGGCAAAACAACATCAAAACAGACAGACAAAGTACCAGCAAAACAGCCATGTCTCCTCAGTCCTTGGCAGCTCTGGGTGGCAGGTCTCAAAAGTCCTGGGTAATTCAAAGTGGCCCTCAGCAATCCTCTCAGTCTCTCTCTGCCTCCAAAGGTGCTGCTTCCAAAAAGTTCTTCTGCCTCTCTCTTGTGTCTCTCCAAATTTACGTCACCAGTTCCTCCCAGTCCAGCCCTCTCTTTTCACATCAACAAGTCCATCCCATAAGTGAGACTAACTAGCTCTGGGTTTTAACACAATCAAACCAAGAACCAAGCCAATACAGGGGGATCTTTATATTCCATTTCTATCACACCTTGGCATTTTTGATGTCTGAACAAGCTCTAAGTCCTTCACAACGCCTCCTTCAGACTCCTTCATGGCCACTGTAACACATTGTTCTCATCCTTCCCTTCCACTGAGGAAAGTCTTTACATAGACATCCCCCTAACTGACTGTTGGGTTCGAAGCCTGTCAGTTACCCTCAGCCTGGTTTAGCCCATCTGCCTAGATGGTTTACTGGAGTGTGGCCACTGTACATGCTACAGTCTCTTAGAGCCATAGGTGGGTGGTGGGTGAATCAGATGGACACCAAAAGTGAATGAGGAGCCCTGAAAAGGGCTCACAGCAAGGTCTCACACCAGCAGTGCTCATTTGTCTGAACACCCCATATATATTTTAGCCAAATAGCTTAAGTAGGTAAGAACCTCAATCAATCAGTGACCATAGACTAAGTAGGAAAAGTCTTTGAAAACCATGTGATGAAGTGAAATGATGCCAGGAGAAAAGTTGGTTCCAATTGCTGTGGAATTTCATTATACCCAATGGATCCTATATAAAAGCATTAAATTACTTGGAATGGGAATATTTTCCAAAAACTGGAACATGTGGCTTTCCAATACACTTTTGAGGAAGAATCATCAGGGGTAAAGAAGAGACTTCATCTTTGACCAAGTCTCTTTCCTTGATCCCTTTTGACCAAGGAGAATCTTCTATCTTTGCAGAGGCTGGAGGATGGGATATTAAACTTCCCATCTTCCTATAAGCGTCCTAAAGGGTGTTCTATTGTCTGTATCATCAGGAACCAAGAATAGACTGATCTCACAGCTCTATAAGGAGCCCACTTAAGAGATTATATATAGGGTTACCTAAGAGGAACTTCTTGGGTACTCCGTACATAGGAGAAAAGGACTTCCAGCAACCAGGGCCTGTAAGTCACCTCTGAGCCACATGCACTTTCTAAGCTTGAGTACACTTTCCCTTGGATTCTGTCTGTATTTGTGAGAGAGGGTGTCATAGATTTCTTAGGATATGTTTTGTTGTTGTTGTCTTTCAGTCATTTCTTAGACTTGGTGACTTCATTTGTGGTTTTCTTGGCAAAGATACTAGAATGATTTGACATTTCCTTCTCCAGTACATCTTACAGATGAGGAAACTTAGGCAAACAGGGATAAGTGACTTGCCCAAGATCACACAGCTAGTGTCTGAAGCTGGGTTGGAATTTAGGTCTTCCTGCCTCCAGGTCCAGTGCTCTATCCACTATGCCACCTAGCTGCCCACCTAGATGTTTTGTACCAACTTCTTTTCATACCATTTTTGTAAGTACCCTTTTCTCAAAGTTACTTAAGTTGACTGAATAAAATAATTCTCAATGATCTTGGGAATATCCAGCCAATGACATCAGGGAATGATCCCTGACCCCTCAGGTCTTCTACTATTGGTCAGTCTAGCTCCAGGAACCCAATTCATCCCTGGAGGTAGGTGTGGGAGTTGGGATAAGTAACCTCAGAACTTCCATGGGCTACACTGACATTGAAGAGTTTCCACAACTGGAATGATATCCCTCATATTCCCCCAAGGCAAAACCCTACTCCAGTCAGGTCAGTTTCTTTGCTCTCCCCTGAATTCCTCCTCTTTGTTCCTATCCTGAAGCACTTGCTGGTTCTGTTGCCTTTTCTTGTGTTGTTTCTCTTCCTTGGAATTCCCATTCATTCTTTCCCCATCCAAATGCTATCTACCTTCAAAGTCCTATGCAAAGAAAGAACCTGGGCTCTGGAGTCAGAGGACCAGTCCTGGCTCTGTTATGCTCTGTGCAACCTTAGACAAATCACTCAGTCTCTCTGGCTCTCATTTTGTTCATCTATACAAAGATTCCTAAACTTATTTGTTCTACCACCCCCTTTGCAAAAAAAAAAAAATTTGCTCAGCACCCATCTGGAAATTACTTTCTTTAACCCTTTAATGGTTTTTTTTTATTTGCATCATTTCAAAAATATAAAATTTTTTAATGGTGCATCTTGAATTTAATAACATTGCAAATTTGCAGAGTTTTTTTTTTTGCATTGAAATTTTGACAACACAATATTGAATCATGTAACTGTGTAGTATTATATTGTAAACAAGTAATTCCATGAACATATTCCTGCCAATGCATGCTGGACTTCCCAATAATGTGAGACACTCTAGCCTGCCAGCACTTGTTTGTTAAGACCTATTGGCCAAACTTGACCATTGATCAGTTATAACTTGCATTTTGTGTGTTTATTTGGAAAATAATGTAATCACTACAACTTTAACTCTGTTACTCAACAGATGAAAAATGTACCAACAGTTTTTAAAATTTTCTTCTCTTCTTTCCTTATGCTTCCACACCCCTTTATTTTTTTATTCAATGCCCTCCAATTGCACCCAAGGTTGCTACCCCTGAATCATTCCAGCTCCCCCCAGGGGTGGCATAGCCCATTTTGGGAACCTATTTTATAAAATGGGGAGTTTGAGCTGGATGAAAGGTTCTTAACCTTTTTGTATGTGGAATGGATCCCTTTGGATGTCTGTTGAAGTCTGTGGATTGCTTCTCAGAAGTATATTTTTAAATGCATAAAATAAAATATAAAGGACTACACAGAAAGTCAGTTATATTGAAATAGTTATCAAAATATTTTGTTTTAAAAATTCACAAACCCGGGGTGGCTAGGTGGCACAGTGAATAGGCACCAGCCCTGGAGTCAGGAGGACTTGAGTTCAAATCCGACCTCAGACACTTAACACTTACTAGCTGTGTGACTTTGGTCAAGTCACTTAACCCAATTGCCCTGCCTGCCCCCCTCCAAAAACCAAAAACAAAACAAAACAAAAAACAGAAATTCCCAGACCCAAGTTAATAGCCCCTGCTAGAGGAGGTCCCTTGTAATTCTGTATCTATGACCCTATGATCTCCTCAATTCCTCCCCCTTCACTGTTCTGCTCAGTCTCTACACAGTGAATGAGTTCACCATCAAGCAAATGTTTTTCTACTTAAGGACCTGGCCTACATGGGAAAATAGAGTAGCAAGATTAGGGAAAGTTTAAGAGGAAGCTGGCTAGACCTATGGAACTGAAGCCTAAAGTCAAAGCTGGGAATAAAGACAGAAGACAAATGAAAAGGAGCTCTTAGGTGATTATATACTATCCCACACTAGCCTTCATCAGAGAATTGAAAGAAAGTTCTAGGAAGGAAGAATTTCATTATCTCTCATGGTTAGGTAGGACTAACTCTGTTCAGGAGACAAGACAAATTTCCAGAAAGCCAGGAACCTGAGTGATGGTGAGTATAGGAAGATTCCTGCCCTGAAGAATTGATGGCATCTCTATGAGATGATGCTGGGGAAGAGGTAGAGTTCAGCAAATAGCAGCTGTTTCCCCTCCTCTTCCCCCCTCCCTCCCAAAAAGTGCAAGGAAATGTTTGAATGTCCTCTAGGATGACTGTCTAAGCAATCTTCTTCACAGCATAAGGGTAGAACTGTGAGGGTTTGTGGGGTGGAGTTCTATATCCAGGCTAAAGGAGGCCAGAAGAAAAACAAAACACAGATCTCTTCCCTCCAGCATCTCCTTTCCTGCCTATCCACCATGGAAGCCCTGAGTTAACTGATACTACTGCTTACGTAGCTTAGTGGTCACCCACCACAATCTCTGCTACAAACAAATCTCCCTTTTTTTTCTTGTTCAAATCAGACTTTGAGTCTACCTATTCATTACCAGATGAATGTGGTCTAACAAAGAGGGACTAACAGTCAAGAGACCTGGGTTCTGGTTCTATATCTGCCAATGACTTCCTACAAGATCTTGGATAAATGTTTAACTTCCCTAAACCTCTATTTCTTCATCTGTCAAATGGAAACAATAGGACCCACCCTACTTTCCTTGAAGAGGTTGTGAAAAATCATATGACATGATTTATCCTGGAACTGACTTTGAAAGTATAAAGGGCTATACAAATATAAAGTATAGTAAGGGCTGTGTTGATGAAGAGAATGCATTCAAATGACCAATGTCAGTGTCAGAAACTTCATTACCAGAGGCAGAAATGTCAGAAGCATCGGAATCAATTTCAGGGATTTCTATTCCTCCCTTCCCTGCAGGGGAAATGATCTGTGGCACCCCAGGATGCTTCCCCATCTCAGGACTATCCCCTTACCTAGTGATTCAAAGATTAAACACAGATGCTGCCTGAACAGTAACCCCACCCCACCCCCATCCCCATGGGATTGGGTTGTGTTAACCCCAGAAATTCCCTCCCCTCAACCAGGCCCCAACACTAGTCCACTCTCAAGAGACCTACACTTTAGACACTACCATTGCTTCTTCCTCCTCAGGGAATGTCAACTGCAACCACCACCCTCTCCACCCCCCCAAATCCCCACATGTGCACACACACACACACGCACACACACACACACACACACACACATAAATATAGATCCAATGCCAAAAAGGCTAGAATTCCTCTTAACTCCATCTTAGTAAAGCCACTTTTATTCAGGGGAGCATCCTTCTCAGAGAATTCATTGAATGAAGGCCTACTGACACATACAAAGCCTTATGACACAACTTAAAAGCAGTTGGACAGACCCTCAAAGGATCTAGGTTAAATACAACCCTTCCCACTTAATATCTATATGACTTTCAAACCTAACTTCTCAGGGCTTTCATTTCCTCCTCTACAAAAGGAAAGAGTTGGACTATAGGCTCTAAGGTCCATTCTATACCTATAATCTGCAGGATTATCAATATTATTATAGCAACTGGATGGCACTTGGGAGCTAGCAAGAGATAATTACCCACAACATACATCCTTAGGGTCAAAGACATAGAAGTGTCCTGAAGAGGTCATCTAGCCAAATCCCATGATGGCAGTCACAAAAACACTCTTAAAATTCCCCAACAAATAAGATTCTTTTCTTCTTCTAAAGAGATACCCCTCCCCCATAGTCTTCCTCACTCACCCATTCTCATGTTTGACATGACTTTTCATAGAGAAATACAACTATCTATCCATCCACACTCCCATTCCTTTTTTCAGTAGGCCTAAAAGTCAATATATATGGAATTGACTGAATCCTTTGCTTATCTCTCCTCCAGTGGGCAATTTAATTACTGAGTTAAGGTGATACTATTGTTTTACTCCATTCCCCGTTTAAATGATCAATGTTCCTAGCAGGCACTTAGCTCTTTCTGCCATCCCACACCCTCATTTCCCCCCAAGGAAGACCCAACCTGTCACATCTCTGTGTGAGTATGCCACATTTCCATGCAAATCATGTGTCCAGAGTGAAAGGGGTGGGGGCGGTGCCCAGGATTTCTCCATGGCTGAGTCGTCAGAGAATTTGCATAATGAAATGCATTAACAGCTTGGAATTAATCATCACCATGTACACTGTATATGGCCTAAGTACTATTTGCAGGGCCCTCTTCTGTGATAACCTGGGATGGCATTCAGAGGTAATGGGACTTTCATTTATTTATCTAATTGTACTTAGAACTGTTCTTCCTGCTTCTACAAATGAATCTCACAGTATTATAAACTAGGGATTCACTTCTAATGGTGCCTAGAGGGTTTTCTTGAGAATACAGCCCAAACTATCAAAAACTAAAATTCAACTCTTTGCAAATTGTGTGTGTGTTGGTTTCTAAATGTTTTACTATCCCCACTAAATTGATTAAATATACATTCAAAGGCCCAAAGAAATTACTGCCAGCCACTTTAATATCCCCCTTCACTAAGCATTCATTAAGCACTTACTGTGTACCAAGCAAGGCAGTAAGCCCTAGAGATACAATGACAAAAACATAATCCTGTTGCAGAGAAAATTGTATACCCCTGGGAAAGGGGGGAAAGACAAGATGTACATTTTTTTAAAAATGCAAAACCTCTCAAGGGTAAAAGAACTAGAGACTGGGCGGGATAGAGGTGGGGAGGGGGAACAATGAGGAGGGTAGATAATTATAACAGGCTTTCAATAAGAGGTATCTCTGGTATAGAGTTTTGAAAGAAGATCAGGGTTTGAAGAAACAAAGAATACATACTAACATCCAGATTCTGCTAGATTTCAGCTCCACAAAATAAGATGCCCCTCCCAGTTTAAACTCATCACTTCTGATCTCATCAGGATGCTGCTAACTCAGGCCTGGGCTGATACGGCCTCCCTCTACCTCCTCTCTGCTCTGATTGGAGGGCTTGAGGATAGGGTACCAAACTCCTCCCAAAGTCTTCCTTTATAGAGGGCAGAAACTGAACTTTTGAGCTCACTCCACCTTATATCTGCAGTTCTTCCCTGGTTTCAGTTCCAGAGAACAAGACACTCCCCTGGTATGTCCACCTCTCCTTTCCCATCACCTTTTTTGGTGTTATCTCCTCTCATTAGATTGCAAACTCCTTGAGGGCAGGAACTGTCTTTTTATTATTGTGTCTCTTAATTTAGCACTTGTGCCTTGGATTGGATTGGATTAGATTGGAAAAAGAAATGCATTGTAGGCTTTGGGGACTGACTATGTATGTATGCAAAGACTTAGAAAGAGGAGATGGAATAGTGTGTCTGGGGAACAGTAAAATTGACTAGTTCATATGGAACAAAGAGAAAATAATATACAATAAGTCTGGAATGGCAGGCTGAAGCTAGATTGTGAAAAACCAGAAGACAATTTTTAAGGTTTATATGCAGGGCCTTTCTTACCAATGGTCAGACTAGGCAGTGACCACTCCCCCTCCCTGAGGGGGGCGGGGGTGGAAAACCAACCCACATGACCTGGTGTCACTGATATAGCTAATTCTATAATTACAGTTTTATTGTTTTGACTTAAAACTTTTAAACCTAGAGAAGACATCAAGCCTTATCAATCATTAAACCCTAGTATGAGTAAGATTTACCAGATCCTGTTCTGAAAGCAGGGTGGGGGAATATCATCAGAGTAATGGTTTCAGAGGATGAATGCCACTGAGGAGATGAAAGGGTACCTCCTCCATAATTTTACTTAAGACTGCCTCTGGTTGGGCCTCCTGGGGTTTACATGCTTAATTATGAGGTCAAACTGAGTCTCACAAATCAAAGCCCTCTCTACCTCCAAAACTTGCCTGTTATATCTTAAGAACAAAGTAGGTCTTCACAGGAAGAGACCTTTAACTTAAAAAAAACAAAGGAAATTATTTTCAAAATGTGACATAAACTAGCAACTTGTTTATGGCGAACAATTCCTTGACTGTCCAACAATGCAAACAAATCACTCTTGAACGGTGTTCTGGGGAATCTCCGTTAGCTTCTGGCTATTAAACACTATATAGCCTTTTCTGACCAATGATCATGATTCTCAAGGACCCAGTTGTGGCTTTATTGGAAGTAAGAATATGGAAGATATTCTCCAACTCTTCCACCTCCTCCCAAAATAAAAAACCTGAAAAATAACACTTTCATCAATTCCAATTCTTTTTCTATGTACTGAAAACTTAATGACAAAAATGTTTTTTAATCAGGCTTCAAGAGGAAATATTGAAACTGAGACTGCATTTATATAAATAAAAATGGAGAATTAGGGAATACAAAATCATTTACATACACACACACACTCATGAATTTGGCCTGAATTATATAGATAATAATAAAAGCTAACATTGCTTTAAAGTTTGCAAAGCATTTTAAGATTTTCAAAGAGCTTGATATACTCTCATTTAACCCTCACAACAACCATGGGAGATGAGTGCTTTTATTATCCCATTTTATTGATGGAAACTGAGAGTTTCCTGACTATTGAATGACTTGCCCAGGATCACCCAGTTAGCAAATATCTGAAATATCTTGAACTCTGAACCAAACTCTACTCACCACACCATACTCCCTCTCATGATGATATTTAGAGGTGAAAAAACTGTTTTTTTAATATTTAGATATTTAAGGTTAAAATGAAAGTATGAATTATTTGGATAATTTCCATGATGCTCTACTCCACTTTGGATGCATAGACACAACGAAAGGGACAAATTTACCTTAGAACATTTAGATTCTGCTTTTCTGAATAAAAAAAAATTGAAAAACCTAAGGAGAAAAAGAATAAGAGAATGGAGGCTACAGGGGAGGGAAGAAAAAAAGGAAAGACAAGGAACAGACAGCGACTGTCAAATATTTGACTCGTGAGAATTTCCACTCTTGCCCTGAGGAAAGTCTTATCTCACTTCTGGAATTCTTTGAAAGGACATGAAATTTGGGTATGAGATATTAAGACTGGTTTTATTGGAGGGCAGGACAAATAGGTACCTACATTATGTGATTTTAGGTGTACTGAGAATCCCAAGAATGTAATTCCTTACCTTATTTCAAGAGGCTGAAATTCCACTATTAGAGTTTCATTCTTATGAATATTGACTTTATGATCCTGTTAAAATGAAAATAGCTCTACAACGGTTAACATTAAGTCCATCAGGATCCTATGACTGCTAACTGCCATGGTTCTAGACCTTTGACACAGGAATTCCTAAAAGAACCAGTAAGGGCTCAGAAGTTATTGTCAATAAAGCCGTCACTGACCTTGTGACACAAAATTACCACTGCCTAGCCTTTGGATACGTAGTCTAAGACCACAAGTAACTTACAGTACAACCCAATGCCCAAGATTTTTCCTAGGAATGTCCAACTCTGTGACCCCATTTTGGGGTATTCTTGGCAAAGAAACTGACATAGTTTGTCATTTCCATCTCCAGTTCCTTTTACAGAAAAGGAAACTGAGGCAGACACAGTTAAGTGACTTGCCCGGGGTCATATAGCTAATAACTATTTGAGGCCACATTTGAACTCAGGAAGATGAATCTTCCTGATTCCAAGACCAGTGTTCCATCCACTGTGACACCTAGGAGTTAGGAAGACCTGACTTCAAATCCCACTTACTGGCTATGTGACAGTGGGCAAATAAATCCCTTAACCTCCATCTGCCTCAACTTTTCTAAATTATAAAATGGGGATAGAGCTATTGTCAGAATCAAATAAGATAACATTTGTAAAGCATTTTGCATAATGCTTTGACACATAATAGGTATCATTATTATTATTTATCATTATTATGATAAGCAATCAATCAACAAATGTTTTTGAGTCTCTACAATCCATAAGGCCCCATGAGGAATGCAAAGAATCCTCTGTTAGCATACTTGTCCTGTACCTCAGATCCTAATGGACCCAGACTTGTGAAGTACAAGGGGATGGTTAGAACACCCCAATCTGCTGCTGCAAAGAAGCTGAGAAGGTCCATGGCCTACCCCTTTCTTCCTGACCCCCCTGAACTCTATGTATTTCTGACTGTTCTCTTCCAGCTTTCTTGTAATGGGCCTTATCTATCCTCACATCTCCATCTACCATTCAATAGTAGATAGAAGACAACCCAAACTGCAAAAAGAGGATGCTGCATCTCACTAATGAGCAGCTTTTGACTCTCCATAATAAGTATCAATAACAATAATAATAATAAATGGTTAACATTTGCATAGCTCTTGCTAACTACTAGGCACTATGCTAAATACTTTACAATATTTGAACCTGAAGACAACCCTGGGAGGTGGTGGTATTGTTGTTCATCCATTTCAGTGATGTCTGACTCAGCAAAGATAGAGTGGTTTGCCATTTCCTTCTCCAGATCATTTTACAGATTAGGAAACTGAGGAAAACAGGATTAAGTGACTTGGCTGGGCTCGCACAGCTAGCAAGTATCTGAGGTCAGATTTGAACTTCCTGACTCCAGGCCCAGTATTCCATCCATTGCACCACCCGAATGCCATACCCTAGGAGGCAGGCATTATTATTATTCCCATTTTGCAGCTTAGGAAACTGAGGCAGATAGAGGTTAAATGATTTGCCCAGGTTCACACAGCTAGTATACATCTGAGACTGGGTTTGGATGCTGGTCTTCCTGACTCCGGGCCCAGCACTCTATCCGCTGCTTCATCAGGTTGTCCCTAGGTTGGAAGAACTAGAGGTGTCACTGCATGATGACTTTAGGGTCCTGTAACAGCAACAAGAAAGACTCAGGACTCCCAATCCAAGATGATCCCACTCATTTCAGGACACCTAAAACACCTGAGATTAGCTGTAAAGAAGCCATGCTTATGTTAATAAAATTCAAGTCAACAATTGTCTACCATGTGCAGAGCATTATACTAGATTCCCATACAAAATTTAGTTAAGACCCTTTCCCTCCCCTCAGAGAGCTCACAGTTTAAGCATATAGATAGGCACAACACACAATAAACACATCAGAGGGATGGAAAAGGTGATCTATGAGTGGCAGAAGAAAAGGAATTCATCACAATGTGTCCTCATCTGTCAAATTCCTCTTCCCTTATGATAACCTCATCTTTGGTTAATCCAAAGGAGCTATGCCTGAAGATATCTTGATTTCTAGAAAAAGGAAAATTATGGGAACTGGGGAAAAGACCTGAAGAAAATCCTTCATGACTAAAGACTGTCAGCTTCTCAAACTTGTCACTCATGCCCTAGGACAGGCTTTGTCTGGATGGAGAAGTAGCATAGGAGGTAGAGATGTTCACGGTGATGCAGGAGCAATCAGACTAGGCCAACCAAACCTTCTGGAACAGGAAATATCTCAGCATCATAAATGCAAGAACCTTTTGTTACTTGCTTTTTAATACAAAGGTAATGGGGACTTACCTTTTTTTTTAAAACACCAAATACATACTAAGTCATCCAACATACTTTAATTCAGTGGTTACTGTGTGCTTAACATTGTGCTAAGCAAAGGGGGATGTACAAAGTTTAGATAAAATATGATCCCTGCCTTCAAGGAGCTTACATAGGACATCTGGTATATAGTAGAGGATAAGTTATAAATACAAATAACCATGGTAGAAAATTCGACAAATGTCTACCAGGTACAGAGCATTATACTAGATTCCAGTATAGAGTTTAGTTAAGACCCCTTCATTCTGTCATGTCTGACTTGGCAAAGATACTGGAGTGAAGTTGCCATTTCCTTCTCTAGTTAAAACAAAATAAATGAACTTCATTTCCTACAATGCTTCAGACCAACTTATTGGGAGAAATTTTCTGGACTTTCTCCCAGAAGGTTATGTGTGATCCTCTAGCATGGTAATATCACCTGACCTGTATTATGCTTAACTAAAGAAACTTAGAAAAATGAGCATTTTAAAAGAGAAAGAGAATGATTCACAGTGTGATGGACAACCTACAGGTTGGGATGGCCATTCTGCAGATGTGAGTATGCAGTAGAAATAGCAGTAGAGAGTGTTGTGGTCTACATGAATCTTATGAGGGGATCCTAATACTTTGACTTTCACTTTGTAACTAATTCCTCTACCTTACTACCAAGAGGAAGTCAGTGTTTACTTAATGGCTGTCCTGAGATTAAAAGGAAAATAATCAAAGAAGCTTTGGGCTCTAAACTTCAGTGCCCTTGCTAGGTGGCATAGTGAATAGAGCACCAGCCCTGGAGTCAGGAGGACCTGGGTTCAGATACAGCCTCAGACACTTAACACAAAAAATAGCCATGTGACCCTTGGGCAAGTCACAACCCCAATTGCCCTCCAAAAAAGCAAAACAATAAACTTCAGTGCCTTCAACATCTATGTTCCTCTTTTTCTATGTTGGAAAGACAGAGATTAGTTGGTGAGTTAACTAGTACTTCCTTGGAAACCTTTGGAGATGGCAGCTATTTGGTATAGGTATAGAAAATGTTAATTACTTCCTAGGTATCACTCTTGGTATTCTGTTACATTAAATGCCTTTTGCTTTGAATTCATGTGTTAAATGGCATAATTTAGCATAAAGATTCATTGATGGGGGCTCAGAGAAGTGAATGGGAATAAATTACCCAAACAGTACCATGAATTCTCAATACAAATGGTGAGGCATTGAGATAGAATACACAATTTTATATAAGTAAAATAAAGAGGTATAAGACAAAGCACAGGGAAAGTCAGAGAGGAGAAAGGTTCTTACCATCTGGGATAGAAATGCATATATACATATATGCACATGTGCAAATGTGTATCTGTGTGTATATATGTGTGTACGTAGTGTAGTGTGTGTTAATTTTTTATGAGGTCTTTGACCCTGAAGAATTAGAGATATTCCTTGGAGATACCTTCATAAGCACCTGGATAATCAATCCCTAAACTCAACATGAACACTCTATTTTGGTTCTTCTACATAAAAGTGAATCTATTGATTACACTGTTGATAAAATGTGTACTTTTAATAGTGGTGAATGATTTCAGTTGAACCATTTGTATCCTCTTTCTTATTTACATGAAGCAAGATGACTAGAATAAAGTTCAGAAGTTAGAATCTAGTACCTATCACTGTGCTTGGCTTGTGGTAGGCACTTTAAAAAATATTTATTTAATTTAATGTTTGAATGGAGTAAAAAAAAAAGATGTCCTCTACTCCATAAGTGTTAAACACCAGGTCTGTGGCCTGCAATGAGGCCCACAGCACTGCTTAGTACAACTAGAATAAGATTAATATGTAATTGGGAAATAACAAAATACCATAGAACATAGATAATGTTAATATGTGGTTTTCTAAGTCAATATGCTCCCACAGGGATCCTTATATATGGCCTTCTTTCTTTTTGAGTTTTCATCTATCATTTCAGGACAGAGTGCTGAACACATTTTCAGATGAAATCACTATTATCTCTTATTTTTGCATAATTATTTTTCTTTGTTAGAAGTGGTTTCAATCCTGAGGAGGTTAGGGGCAGTATCTATTGAATGACATTCACAGAAATACAAAAAGCAGTGATAAAACTTTTTAAAAATACCATCTTGATTACATATTGTTACCAAAGGGATTTATACCAGAAATGCAGGAATGGTTTAACATAAGGAAAACTGATGATATCAATAACAAAAGTAAAAAAATTATGATTGTGTCAATATACTCAGAAAAAGCTTTTGACAAAATACAATACCTATTCCTATTAAAAACACTTGAAAGCATAAGAATAAATACATTTTTTCCTTAAAATGATGAGAAGCTTCTACTCTAAAACTACCAACAATTATTATTTGTAATGAGGACAAGCTAGAAGCCATGCCAATAAGATCAAGAGTGAAACAAGGATGCCTATTATCACCAATATTATACTAGAAATGCTAGCAATAACAAGAGAAGAAAAAGAAATTGAATGAATCAGAATGGGCACTGAGGTAATAAAACTATCTCTTTTTGTCTATGATACGATAATGTATTTGGAAAACCCTAGAGAGTCAACTAAAAAGTTAATTGAAACACTTCTTAATTTTAGCAAAATAGCAGGATATAAAATAGAACCACATAAATTAACAGCATTTCTATATATCACCAACCAAACCCAAGAAAAGATAGTAAGAGATATCCCATAACTTCAGACAGTATAAAATACCTGGGAGCATACCTGTGAAGACAAACCCAGCAACTACATGAACATAATTATAAAACACTTTTTATACAAAAGTTATTTAAATAATTGGAAAAATATGAATTGTTCATGAGTGAGCAGAGCCAATATGATAAAAATGATAATTCTACCTAATCGACTTATTCAATGCCACCTCAATTAAATTACCAAAAAAAATTAGTAAGCTAGAAAAAAAATAATAACAAGATTCATTTGGAAGAACAAAAGGGCAAGAGTATCAAAGGAAGAATTAATTATTTGTTAAAAATTTGTTGGGTAAACTGGGAAAACAGTCTGGCATAAATTGGGCATAGATCAACATTTTACACCCTTTACCAAGAAAAGGTTAAAATGAATACATAACCTAGATATAAAGGGAGATATGTTAAGAAAATTAGAAGAACATGGAATGTATCACCTATAAGATTTATGGGTAGGAAAATAATTTACGGATAAACAAGAGGTAGAGAACATTGTGAGATGTAAAATGAATAATTTGGATTACATGAAGTTAAAAAAATTTTATACAAATAAAACCACAATGTAACCAAAATTAGAAGGAAAGCAGAAAATTGGGGTGAAAATTTGATAGACAGTTCTCAGACAAAGGTCTCATCTCAAATATATAGGAAATTTTGTCAAATTTAGAAGAATATGTCATTTCCCAATTGATAAATGGTCAAAAGATATGCCAGACTGCTTTCCCAGTATTTCCAAAAATTTTTACCAAACTATATGTAGTCCTATAAAAAAATGCTCTGAATCAGTATTGATTAGAGAAATGCAAATTAAAACAACTTTGAGATATCATCTCATAGCTATCATATTGGTTAAAATGAGAGAAGGGGAAAATGACAAATGTCAGTAGGGATGTGGGGAAAATGAAACACTGATACAATGTTGGCAGAACTATGAACTGCCCCAACCATTTTGGAAAGCAACTGGAAATTATGCCCAAAGAGTTATAAAACTGTGTATACCCTTTGACCCAGCAATACCACTATTAGATCTGTTTCCAAAAGTGACCACGGAAAAAGGAAAAGAACCAATATTTTTCTAAAAATATGTATAGCAGCAAAGAACTAGAAATTGAGAGGATGGCCATCAATTGGGGAATGACTATGCAAGTTGTGGTATATGACTGTGATGGAATACCACTGTGCTGTAAGAAACGATGAACTGGTTGATTTAAACATGGAAAGATTTGCATGAAATAATGAAAAGTGAAATGAGCAGTACCAAGAGAATGTTGTATACAGTAACAACAATATTGTTCTAAGAACAACTGGGAATAACTAAGTTATTTTGAATATTATAAATACTCAAATCAGCTACAAAGGACCTATGAAGGAAGATGCTACCCACTTCCAGAGAATGAATGGATAAATAGAAGTATATATAATATCATTTTACATATACATACATGTAATATATACATTTTTGTCTAATAGTAACCTTCTCTAGTGTGGAGTGGAGAGGGAGGAAGAAAAAAAACAAAAATAAAAGTGCACAGCAGAGAACAAAAGAAAACTGAGAAAACACAAAAAAAGCAGGGTAGTTTTGAAAACTATGTGCAATATTTATCACATTGGTTTTTTTTTATTAAACTGTGAAATGGAGATTTATGGTTTTATATTGAATCCTTTTTCATGTTATGCTTATACACATGGAAATGGGAGGAGGTTGTCATTTTGTATTTAAGTTCAAAATGAATTTTTTAAAATACCATCTAGTTCAATGCCATAGATGTACAGATAAGGAAAATGTGGTGAAGAAAGATTAAGTGACGTGCATAAAGTCACATTACCAGTTAGTAGCAGAATGGGTTAAAAATCCAGGTCTCTTGAAAAAATCCAGGTCTCTTGATTCTTGGTCCAATGCCCTTTCCACTATTCTATGTCAAAATTAGTATTACATTCTAATCAATATGCTTCTATAAATGACCAAGCCTAGCAATCCACCTCCAAATTTGTATGAGTCCTTTTGTCCATGGTAATCCCTGCCCATGGTAAAGGGAGAGAAATGCAGCAATATCTTCTGAAGACATTGGTGACTGAGAAAGTGCCTTACCTTCAAGGGCTATATCCTTAGAGACTTCACCCTGGAGTCCAAGGTAGGTTGCAAGTTCAAGATTATCCAAATCTACCAACTTTGAATCCCTAATTTAGACCCATAATCTTTTCATCTACTTCTCAACTTTATGCAGGACCTAGAGGAGGAGGAAACAAAAATAAAAGGAAGGGTCATGGCACATGGTGCAAAAGGATGTAGTCACCACACTGGAGAGCCTCATTAAATAAAGTTTAATTGGTACCTTTTAAAAAACAAAGGCAAAATATCTGGTTCAGTTTCGTTCCATAGAAATTCCATTTCCATGCACTAAAAAGATAAGTCAACAGCAAAGCAATCCCTCCCTACATCAATGATATACTTGGCCAGCAATATGGCATGCTAAAAAAGAAAAAAAAGTTTTTACCTAATTACAGTCAAAGAGAAGAGTTTTGCAACTAGTAACAAATAGCCCTCAGGGCCAAAGAGCTTTTAAGATGATTATTATTATGACTGCTCTTGCTATGATTTAAGATTTATTATACTTCATGCATTAAGCACTGTGCATTGGTAGTTGAGATATTGTTTTAGCTTAGGATGCTTATACTTAAGAGAGCTTTCAGAAGGTCTCACTTAATGGACAATTATTTTATATTCTCACCCCTCCTAGTTCTCTTCGATTGCTTGAGGAATTTTCTTTGTTGGGACAAGTAAGAGTGGGAATATTGTAATAAAGGTCATCAAAATTTCAATCAGTTCTTCTGATATTGGAAAGGATGTACAGCAGGGTAATGTGTTTGAACCCAAAAGGATACAAATTTACCTGGCACTTTGCAATGACAAAGGGTTTTTGCCCATATGATTCAATTTGAACCTCACAACTTTGTGAGTTAATATGCAATGCATATATAATCATAGCTTTTTATAGGTAAGGACTGTTATTGGTGTTCAATTGTTACAATCTTGTCTGACTCTTCGTGACCCCATTTGGGGTTTTCTTGGCAAATGTACTGGAGTGGTTTGCCATTTCCTCTTCCAGCTCATTTTACAGATGAAGAAAGTGAGAACAAACAAGGTTAAGTGACTTGCCCAGAATCACAAAGCTAGGAGGTGTCTGAGACCAGAGCTGAACTCAGGAAAAGGTGTCTTCCTGACTCCAGGCTCAGAGCTCTATCCACTGTACCACCTAGCTGCCCCTGGGTAAGGAGAGAGAAGATCAGAAATGCCCACGGTCAGAAAACAGATAGGAGCCTCTGATTCTAAGTCCAGCTTTCTTTATTCACTATGCCAAGCTACTTTTTGATAGGGGAGTTAAAGCCTTATTGTCCCTTGAACACCAGATTCTCATTCTCACCTCTTTAATTTTGTTTTTGTTTTTTCTGTTTTCCATGCTCCTCTCCAACCTCCAGGTCCCAGGAATGGCCTCTTTTTTGTTCTCTACCTATCCTAATTCTTCCATCTATCAAAGTTCAGGTAAGTCCCATTTCCATGAAGTCTTGGAATTGAAGCTTAGGTTGAATCTCTCCCTTTTCTGAGCTCCTATAATACATACAATTTGCACTATGCAATTTAGTATTTGATTACTAGTTTTCTTCCCTGTTCAATAATTATTTATATGTTTTATCATATTTTTTCCTCCACTAGATAATAACTATGTTGAGTGTAGTAACTAAATTTTTATAATTATAACAATAATAGCAAGCATTTATATAGTGCTTTAAAGTTTCCAAAGTGCTTTACATATGTTAATTCATTTGATTCTCATAACCTACCAGCAAGGTATGTGTTATTATTATCTTCATCTTATAGTTGAGGAAACTGAGGTTGAGAAAGAATAAGTGATTTGCCCAGGATAACAGAGCTAATAAATGTCTGAGGGAGGATTTGAATACAGGTCTTCCTGACTCTAACACTCTATTCTCTGCCTATCTTAAGCTTGTCTTGTATCCCTACATACAGCCTTGTATAATACTGGGTTCAATAAATTTAAGTTAGTTTATCAAGTTAGCTACCAAATGATTAAGTCATCTGATGTTTATACTGTTTATCTTGTTAAACTGTGACTATGTTGAGGATGTTTCTATTATAAATTGCATCCAAAGCCTGACCAACCAATGATGTATATGGTCACTACAGGCCAATCTCTGTCAGTATGAAATCTGGGGATATCACATTATCTTCAGTTTTTTTGAGAAAGCAATCCCTTCCTTCCCCAACCAAAGTCAGAAAACTTTAGGAAATATTGGTTTTATGTAAAAAGGCAATCTGTGGAAGAAGACGTACAGTGCAGCCAATACACTAAAATATTTCCTTTTTCGCTGGGTGGTGGGGAGGATTTTTAAGGGGAGGGGGGCAGAAGAGGACAGGGTTAGAAGATTATTTTTAATGCAGAAGATTTTTTAAAATTGCTCTATCACAAGTATTTTTTTAAATGAGACAGAACTCCGAAACATCTAACCAAAGCTTCAGCCAGAACAGCCCTGGGCCAAGAATTACTGAGCTAAGTCCTTTAAACCCTGTCTCATAAATACTCCTTGCCTAACTAACCTATGGCCCCAAATAGTCAACGAGCTGGTCCACTAACCACAATCCATGCAGGATTTATGATTTCCAAAGATAAAAGAAATTTAGATTGATTTTATTTTCCTTTAAAGAACAGAACAACCTATATTTCCAACAGATTCCATGAGCGTATTTACTAATCCCTAACAATGGACCACCATTTTTTGATACAAAGTCTTAAAGAAAAACAGTTTTTCAAAGCAAAACCAATGTTTCTCATAACAGACATCCTTCCCCAATGGTCCAGTGCCTATCTATCCTCATTGAATGCTGGTGGCCAACAATTTGTCACTGATAGTAACATTCTTCTTACATTTATACCTAATGAATCTCTTCCTGGTCACCAGTAGGTCCACAGCCTTTAACATTAATTGGAACCATTCATAAATTTTCTAGGTAGAAAATTGTAGATTTGGAAATTTAAAATATTGGCTACAATGTAGACCAAGCTCTTAATCTCACAAATGAGGAAATCAAGAGAGGTTAAATGTCTTTCTTAGGTTATAGAAAAAGAATCAGAGATAGGACTGTAACCCATGCTTCCCTATTCCTAGTTCATTGTTTTTTTTTTTCCACTATAATTTTATTTGTTTGTTTTTACCTATGGGTATCCTCTGAACCTACCTCTCTAAATACTTTTTTGTTGTGGTTGTTTTAGATCTTGTTTAATATTTTACTTTTTCAAAATTGCATGTAAAAATAATTTTAACTTTTTTTTTCTAATTTTGAGTTCTAAATTATTTCCCTTCCTTCCCTTCTCCTCCCCACTGAGAAGGCAAACAACTTGATATAGGTTATACATTTGTAGTCATGCAAAATACATTTCCACATAAGTCATTCTGTAAAAGAAAACACAGACTAAAAAAAAAAAGAAAGAAAAAATATCTTTGATCTGCATTCAAGTTCTACCAATTCTTTCTCTGGAGATGGATAGCACCTTTCATCTAAGTCGTATAGAATTGTATGGGATCTTTATATTGCTGAGAATAATTATTCACAGTAGATCATCATACAACATTGCTGTTACTGTGTACAATGTTCTCCTGGTTCTGCTCATTTAATTTTGCATCAGTTCATTTAAGTCTTTCTATGTTTTTCTGAGAACATCCTGCTCATCATTTTTTTTTTAAGAAATTGGGGTTAAGTGACTTGCTCAAGGTTACATGGCCAGTTATTTCTGGGTGTGGTGCTAAGTATCAGAGCCCGGATTCGATCCCAGGTCATCCCGACACTGGAACCAGTGCCCTTACTCGCTATGCTACCTGGCCGCCCCAAATTGAGTCACTTTTTTTTTTTAAGCAATTGGGGTTAGATAACTTGCCCAAGGTTACATGGCCAGTTTTTGTGGGTGTGGGTGTGTGGGTGTTAAGTATCTGAGGCTGAAACCCATCCTGGGTCCTCCCAACTCTGGGGCCGGCACTCTTACTCACTGTGCCACCTAGCCGCCCCCTGCTCATCATTTCTTAAAGCACAATAGTATTCCATTACAATCATGTACAACAACTTGTTCGGTCATTCTCTAATTGATGGACATCCCCTCAATTTCCAATTCTTTGCCACCACTAAAAGAGCTGCTATAAATATTTTTGTACACATAGGTCTTTTTCTTTTTTGTTTTTTATCTCTTTGGGATATGGACCTAATAGTGGTATTGTTTGGTCAGCGGATATGCATGGTTTTATAACCTTTGGGCATAGTTCTAAATTGCTTTCCAGAATGATTTCTTCATCATGTAACTTCACCGATAGTACATTAGTGTTTTAATTTTGCCACATCTCCTCCACCATTTGTCATTTTGCTTTTCTGTCATGTTAGTCAATCTGACAGGTATGAGGTAGTAGCTCAGAGTTGTTTTAATTTGCATTTCTCCCATCAATAGTGATTTAGAGCATTTTTTTTCATATACTTATAGATAGCTTTGAATACTTTGTCTGAAAACTACCTGTTCATGTCCTTTGACCATTTATCAATTGAGGAATGGCTCTTATTTCTATAAATTTGACTCCGTTTTCTATATATTTGAGAAATGAAGTCTTTATCAGAGAAATTCACTATAAAATTTTTTCATAGTAATGATTATCAACTGTGTATTTCCCTCCCACCCTATTTTCCCTGCTCATCCTACTCTCTCTCCTTTCACCATGTCCGTTCTCAAAAGTGTTTTGCTTCTGACTTTTACCTCCCCCAAAATACATTCCCTTCTATCAGCTCAGCACCCACCCACCACTTCTCTTATCCTCTTCCCTTCCTACTTTCCTGTATAGTAGGATAGATTTCTACACCCAACAGAGTATATATGTTATTCTCTCTTTGAGCCAATTTTTATGAGAGTAAGGTTCATGTGGTATCCCTCCCAGCTTCCCCCATTTCCCCCTCCACTGTAAAGTCTCTTTCAGGCCTCTTTTGTGTCAGATAATTTATCCCATTCTACCTCTCCCTTTCCCCTTCTCCCAGTGCATTCTTCATTCTCAGCCCTTAATTTTGTTTTTTTTTTAAATAATCATACTATCACATTCAACTCACACATCTGACTTCTGCCTATGTATACTCCTTCTAACTGCCCTAATAATGAGAAAGTTTTAGGAGTTATAAAAGTAATTTTCCCATGTAGTAATACAAACAATTTAACTTTATCAAATCCCTTATGATTTCTCTTTCCTGTTTACCTTTGTATGCTTCTTTTGTATCTTATATTTGAAAGTCAAATTTGCTATTCAGTTGTGGCTTTTTCATCAGGAATGCTTCAAAGTCTTCTATTGCACTGAATATCAATTTTTTCCCCCAAAAGGATTATATTCAGTTTTGCTGGGTAGGTGATTCTTGATTGTAATCTTACCTCTTTTGCCCTCCAGAATATTATATTCCAAGCCCTCGAATCCTTTACTGTAGAAGCTCCTAAATCTTGTGTTATCTTGACTGTGGCTCCACAATACTTGAATTGTTTATTTCTTAATGTGACTTCTTGTGATATTTTCTCCTTGGCCTGGGAATTTGGCTATAATATTCCTGGAAGTTTTCATTTTGGGATCTCTTTCAGGAGGTGATCAGTGGATCCTTTCAATTCCTATTTTACCCTCTGGTTCTAGAATATCAGAACAATTTTTGTGATAATTTCTTTTTTTTCTCTTAATGTTTTTTTTTTTTGCAATTACATGTAAAGATAGCCTTCAATATTTATTTTTGTGAGATTTTTGAGTTCCAAATTTTTCTCCTTCTCTCCCTTCCACAAGACAACAAACAAACTACTATAGGTTATACATGTACAATCATGTTAAACATATTTCCACATTGGTCATGTTGTGAAAGAAGAATAAGAACAAAAGGGAAAAATCACAAGAAAGAAAAAGCAAAAAACAAAAAAAGTGAAAATAGTATGCTTCAGTCTTCATTCTGACTGCATAGTTCTTTCTCTAGATTTGAAGAATATTTTCAATTCCTTGATAATTTCTTGAAATATGATGTCTAGGCTCTTTTTTTGATCATGACTTTCAGGTAGTCCTATAATTCTTAAGTATCTCTCCCAGATTTGTTTTCCTATTTTTTTTCATTCTTTTGATTTTGTTTGATTGTTTCTTGGTGTCTTATGAAGTCATTAGCTTCCACTTCCCCAGGGTAGGGAACCTATAGCCTCAAGACCACATGTAGCCCTCTAGGTCCTCAAGTGTGGCCCTTTGACTGAATCCAAACTTCACAGAACAAATTAATAAAAGGATTTGTTCTGTAAAACTTGGACTCAGTCAAAAGGCCACACCCAAGCACCTAGAAGGCCACATGTTGCTCAAGGCCACAGGTTCCCCACTCCTGCACTTGTTCAATTCTAACTTTTAAGGAGTTATTTTCTTCAATGAACTTTTCTACCTCCTTTTCCATTAGGCCAATTCTACTTCTTAAGGAATTTTTGTATATCTTCAGTTTTGTATATCTTTTGTTCCTCTTTTGCCATTTGGCCTATTCTGTTTTTTAAGGGTTATCTTCAGTACTTTTTTGTGTCTCCTTCACCAAGCTGTTGACTCTTTTTTTTTTCATGATTTTCATGCATCACTCCTATTTCTCTTCCCAATTTTCCTCTACCTTCCTTACTTGATTTTTAAAATCCTTTTTGAGTTCTTCCACGGCCTGAGACCAATTAATGGTTTTTATTTGTGGCTTTGGATGCAGGAATTTTGACCTTTTTGTCTTCTTCTGAGTATATGTTTTGATGTTCCTTGTCACAACAGTAGCTTTCCATAATCAGAATTTTTTTCTTATAATTTGTCCATTTTTCAATCTATTTCTTAACTTTTAACTCTATGCTAAAGTGAGGCTCTGCTTCCCAAGTGGAGGGGGCACTCTTCCAAGCTTCAGGTTTTTTATGCAACTGTTTTCAGAGATAATTCTAGAGACCTATAAGTTTTTGGCTCTTCCAAAGCGGTATGATCTAGGAACAGGTGTGTTGGCTACTCTCCTGTACTGCACACTGGTTTGCGAGCAATCACAAGCACTCTTTTCAACCCTGGAACCATGACCAGTGTCCCTGATCCCCTTTGGCCACAAGTTCTGCTGTGCCCTCTTCATGCTGGGACTAAGACCCAGGACTTTGACCCAGATGCAAGTATAGGCAATGCAATAGAGTCCTGCCCCTGGTGCCAGGTAAGGGACCATGTAAATCTCTTTCTGAACCATTGTCCATTCCCCTTGCCATCTGTGGGCTAAAAGGTCTATAAACTGCCACTGCCACCACTGATTCAGTTGTCCTAAGGCCTTCTCCTGGTTCTGCACTGGGTCAGCCTATGCTAGACTGCACTCCTCTCTCACCCTGGTGCAAAAGACCTTTCCTGCTGACCTTCTAAGTTGTCTTCAGCTGAAAAACTGTTTCACTCCTCCTTTTTGTGGGTTCTACCACTCTAGAATTTGTTTAGAATCATTATTTTAAAGTATTTGGAGAGGTTTGATGGAGAGCTTTAAACGAGTCCCTGCCTTTACTCTTCCATCTTGGCTCTGACTCCTGTGGAATTCTACATACTTATTTCTTATCATAAAATATTAAATTTGGAAGGGCCCTTGAAGGTCATCTCATCCAACCAGACCTGAAGCATTACTTCCCTCTTCAATATCCCCAACAAGAGATCATCCAGCAACCATTTAAGGACTTCTGGGACAGAGAATCACCACTTCCCACGACAGCCAACTTTACTCTTGGACAGGTCTGATTGTTAGAAAGATTTTCCTTATATAGAGCCAAAAATCTGTCTTCCTATAACCTCCTTTCATTGGTCCTAGTTCTGCCCTCTAAGGCCAAACAAAATATATCTAACTTTTCCACATAGCATCCTTTCATATATTTGAAGACAACTTATGTGGCCCACCCCCTTAAGTCCCCCCTTCTCCAGGTTAAACATCCAAGGTTCCTATAGCCAATGCTACTGAAGGGAGACCAACAAGATTTGTGTTAACCATAATGAAGCATAAAAGTTATTGGCAGATAGATACAACAAAAGCAAAAATGTGGGCCCTACCTGCTTTAAAAGTTGTTTTGGCATCTAATTGGATTTCTATGTCAATTAAAGAGGATCTTGGGAGTTGAGGAGCCTCTTTATTCCATATTCTTTTATTCCACATTCCTGTGAGAGGACTCAGAGAAGAGTGCTCAAAATGAGTATTGCAAATACAGACTGATGGTTAGGAATTTAACAGGAATTAAGAGGTTTTTTTTCCTTAATTCTACCAGTTATCTGGTACCAACAACCTTGAGTGTGTCTTAGAGAAAAGGATCGAAAGAGCAGATTTAATATTAATTTGGGGGCTTCTACTAGATTTTGCTGCTTGCCTGCTTGAATGTGGTAGCTTATAGCCTTTGGCTATGCATGGAAAGCATAGGTCATCCTTTGTCAGGGAGAGGCTTTTTAGCCACTGCTCCCTAGTAGACGGTAGCAATTATCACAGCAGATGACTTTCAAGAACCTAAATAGCTAAGGTCTGGCAAATAGTAGTCGCAAAAAGCTTAGAAACCAGGAGAACAGTAGAAATGACAGGACAGTTGGCAGAGATAAAGTACTGGAAGAACAGGTCAAGGAGACCATAGCATTGCCTATACCCACCTCCTACCTCCAGTTAGGCAGTCAATGAACATTTATTAACCACCTACTATGTTCTTTTTTTGTTTTTTGGAGGCAGGAAGGCAAGGCAATTGGTGTTAAGTGACTTGCCCAAGGTCACACAGTTAGTGTCAAGTGTCTGAGGTTGGATTTGAACTCAAGTCCTCCTGACTATGGGACCAGTACTCTATTTTCTGCACCACCCAGCTGCCCCAACACCTACTATGTTCTAAGCACTGTCCTAAGGGCTGGGTATACAAAGAAAGGTAAAAGACAGTCCCCCAATAACAAAAAATTATCAATGATGTCTTAATTGCCAAATCTAATCTTTTTTTTTATCCTCATCCTTCTTGACTATCTCTTCCTCCTGGATACTTTTTCCTCTCCTCCTGGGTTTTTGTGACATTGTTCTTTTCTATTTCTCCTCCTACCTGTATGACCACTCACTTTTTAATCCTCTTTGCAACTCATCCTCCTAAACATACATTTTATCTATTGGTGTGAGGTTCTGTTCTAGGACCTCTTCTGTTCTCTTGTTACTTCACCAGCTCCTATAGGATTAATTTTCATCTTTAAGCTGATGACTCCTATATCTATATAGCCATCTCTCCCTTGAGTTTTAGCCTGCATCACTAACTGCCTATTGGACATTTCAAACTGGATGTCCCAGACACATCTCAAACTCAACATTCCCAAATTGTTCGGTCATTTTCAGTGGTGTCCAACTTTTTGAGACCGCATTTGTGGTTTTCTTGGTAAAGATACTGGAGTGGTTTGCCATTTCCTTCCCCAGATCATTTTATAGATAAGGAAACAGGCAAACAGGGTTAAGTGACTTGCCCAGGGTCACATAGCTAGTGTCTAAAGCCAGATTTTAACTCAGAAAGAGGAGTCTTCCTAACTCGAGGCCCAGAGCTCTATTCACTTCGCCCCCCAGCTGCCTTTCCAACCCAAACTCATTCCTTTTTCAAAATTCTATACTTTAGTTGAAGCCATCACTGTTTTTCTCGTATTTACAACCATCTTGTCTTCTATTCCTCCCTCTCCTTCACCTCCTTTATCTAATCAGTTGGCATTTCTACCTCTACAACATTTATGGTATCTAATTCCTTTTCTCATCTCACTTAGTTATTATCTTAGCTCAGACCTTCATCACTTGTCACCTGGATTATTATAACAGCCTTCTAATTGGTCTCCCTGCCTCAAATCTTTCACCACTCCAATCTATTCCACATATAGCTATTAAAGTGATTTTCTTTAAATACAAATCTAACCATGTCATTCCTCTACTCAACAAACTCACAACCTTGAGAGTCAACTGGTAGTTCAGAGACTAGAGTGTAAGACCTGGAGTCCAGAAAGCCTGAGTTCAAATTCAGCCTCAGACATTTACTAAGCTGTGTGACCCTGAGGAAATAATTGAACCTCTGTTTGCTTCAGTTTCCTCAGCTGTAAAATGGGAATAATCATGGGAGGATAAAATGAGACATTTTTTTTTTCTAAAAAGCAGTTAGCATTATGCCTGGCACAGAGTAGGAACTATATAAACACTCATTCCCTTCTCCTTCTCCCCAGACCAACTCTCTTCTCTATTCCTCACTTGGCACTCCAAGTGTCTTTGCACTGTCCATCCCCCAAGCCTAAAATGCACTCTTTCCTCACTTCTGCCACATAGAATCTCTTTTCCTTCAAGACATAACTCAAGTACTACTTTCTACATGATGCTTTTCCTTACCTTGTCCCCAACTGCTAGGATCCTCCATTCCTAATTACTTTGTTTATCCACATTGCATTTATTTTCATTCATTATCTTTATAGTAATTCTGTATATGTTTTTATGTCCATGCTTATTATATCCTCCTTATAATGTAGGCCCCTTGAGAGTAGGGACTGTTTCATTCTTTATATTGGTAACCCCAGGGCCCACCCAGCATATAGTAACTGCTTAAAAAATGCCTGATTGATTGAATTGCATGGCATAATTTTAGTTTACCGAACATTTTTTTTCCAAATCTGGGATTTCATGTCTAGGAGAACTTCCAGTACATCGACACCTCTTCTGAAACTTCTGGTCTTAGAGTTTCCTACAGAAAGGTCAATGGATATCAAAGGCTAGAGTCACACCCTGGTCATCCTGTCCCCAAAACCAGTTCTCTGTTTACTACACAATGCTGCTTCTCACTTCCACAATCAATGTCCTTCCTAAATTGTACACACAGAACGGGATGTTATACTCAGTCATGGTTCTAGCCAGGGCAAAGTACCTTGGGACTATCCTCTATCCTGTTCTAGACCAGTGTAGGGAACCTGAAGCCTTGAGGCCACCCCTGGTCTAGACACTAGCATCATAGATTTGGGGTAGGACAGAACCATAGGGTTCATCTAATCAAACTCCCTCATTTAGAAAACTGAGGTCTGAAAAGTAAGAGGCAAATCGCTATAATAACCATTCTAAGGGAAACCAGGGCTTAGCACAGTAATTGGCAAGTAGTAGGTACTTAATAATTGTTTATTGGTTGATTGATTAAAAGCAGAATTGGCAATCACGTGGTGACATCACTCGCCCAGTATTCAATATTTCCAGTAGGAAGATAAGTGAACCTTTGTTCATCAGTGCTAACCTATACAGACCAGCTCTTCAGACCCAGTCACTCAGTACCCTGAGTGCCTGAGATGCTTTGCCTCTGATCCCTATCATTCCACACATCATCACAGCAAACCAGGAGTCTACACCTATTAGGCCAAGTGGACAAAACAGAGACAACAAACCTCAGACCCTCCCCAAAAGAGAAAGGACTCTAGTCAGATAGCCTCAGTCCTGAGCAGCTCTGTAACCTCTTTCATTGTCAATTAACCTTTTTGTCCCTCAGTTTACTCATCTGTTCAATGGAGACAGTGTATGGAAAGGGTTCTGCAGACCCTAAAGTAGTATATAAAATTGAGCTGTTGTTGCAACTGCTACCATTACTACCCCCAAAGGCAAAATGTAGCTGTTACCACCTGGAACAGCATGAGGGCAAAATGAGATCATGGCAATACTCTGAAAAGGTTTTTAAAAAATCATTATTGTTCAAAGCCACTGGCTTTCCCCTTTCCTAGAGATATGTGTCAGTTCCCCTTAAAAGCCTCTCAGAGAACTCAATTCTATTGGATTATTTTGCAAGTTTCCCACCTTCTTGCTCCTACTCTGCTTCTACAGACCAAAAAGGACCAGTAGGGAAGAAATCTCCCATTCCTCAGTGATGAAAGGAGAATTTCAGATCTCTGCTTATTACTCTTAATCAACAAAATTTATCAAATACCTACTGTGTGCAGATCACTGTGCTAGGCACTCAATAATCTCCTCTGGTCTGGGAACATAGTCTTTAGTCTTGAGCTATAAATTAGGGGGTTCTGCAATTTCTTTTTTTTTTTAGACTAATTCTTGACCTTCAAACCTTAAAGAATGATGGAGACCAGACAAAACACTTCTAGGCACTTTATTTTATCTCAGCTGTCCACACCTTGCATTCCAACTCCTTTCTATCTACAGACTTTAACCTTCAGTGTTTGACAAACCGCAAGATCTAAGGCAAGGGCAGGGATTATACCATCTTGTAATTTTGAGAGAGAGAGAGAGAGAGAGAGAGAGAGAGAGAGAGAGAGAGAGAGAGAGAGAGAGAGAGAGAGAGAGAGAGAGAGA
>NW_027187342.1:14160940-14181653 GCF_028583685.1 Petaurus breviceps papuanus | reverse complement strand
AGAGAGAGAGAGAGAGAGAGAGAGAGAGAGAGAGAGAGAGAGAGAGATTCTAGAAAAGCACAAATCACCAAATGAAATGAGGCATAGAAAAGATTTTTTTTTAACATTCTCTGACCTAACTAGAATAAATGTTTGAAAACAAGATTATCCTCTTGTTTTAACGAACAGTTAGAAAAAATCTAAACTTTTAAGATGCATAAGGGTAAATTTTACAAATTCAAAGAGTCTTGCCCTGAGGGTGGGAGGGGGGGAAAGCATGTCTTCTGGTTTGGGGATGTACCCCAAACTTTGAGGGGCCTCATTGTTCCTTCCTTCTGAATACTCTGGAATTATCCAAAGGTGGGAATATAATTACAGAGGGAGGAACAACCAGGGAATTCATGTTTCCTCACTTCCTTACCCCCAATTTCCTCCCAAGCAGAAAACCTTCTACTAAAGTAAATTACCATTGGGGTGCAGTTCACCTAGAAAATGATTGTTTTAACTTTGAGCTTGAAGATGAATGTAAATCTAAAGCCAATTTCATAGTCATTTATCCCACTCTGGGGACAAAGTACATCAATGAACTAAGACCAGACAGGTCTGCAGGTTTGTGGACAAGATCCTCTCCTATGGGTGCTTGAGGCCTAACATCAGAAAGTAAAGGAAAATCAGCCCCTTTATGGCTGACTGGAGATTAGGTTCAACCAGTGATTAGGGACAACTTTAGCTACAGGAACATTTAAGGGGGAGAGGGGGCAGAAGGGGCCCTGAAGTTCCACAGGCGCCAAAACTATCCACACCCAAAGATGGGCCCCTCTCCTCTGAACACTTGGCTTCTTACCAGGAGCAAGTTCTACCAAGGTGTGTTGACCCCTCAGGCAGAGAGTTCTTTGGCACTCTTCCAAAAGGCAGCCCATCCTCTTTTTCCTTTTCCATTCTATAGAAAATACCATTCTTTACCGCCAACCTCTACCTATTCTCTCCACCCTTTCTCTCCCCTCCTTCCTAATCTCCTCATATTTTTTTTCTGCCTTTTTCCTTTGATACCAAGTGGAATCTCCTAGACCCTGGGCCTTTCTGACTTGGTCGCTGAGAAAACCAGAGGATATTGTTCATTACTATTTATGAGAAGCATCCAAAGGATACCAAATAGGAGTTAAACTGACCTGTTGCACAAGTAGGGAGGGTGGCGCAGAGAAATGATTTAGATTGCATTACTACTTCATTTCTTTGGTATTAATTTCCTCAGTAGGAGAGGAATTGTACTCTCCCAATATCTGAATATCCTAAAGAGTTCATTTGGTCCTGACTTAGAGTAAAGTCTACTAATATGGTTCTGCTGACACAGTGGCTAAATTCATCAAATACCACTGCAGTGATTATTCAGTTTTAAAAATCAAGTTTTTCCTGTAAGTAGAAGGGGAAAATGTTTTCCCCACTTTGGACTGATTCTAAAAAAAGAAACTATTGGAACATTTAAAAAGTGATACATGAATTAAGCAAAAGAGAAACTCAAGATAAGTTTGGGATAAACCCTAATATTTTCACTGTCAGGATGAGGGTTTCCACGTCCACCCTAGTTAAAAGTAAACACAGAAGTCCCAGATATTGTTCAAATCAATCAATTAGTCAAAAGTATATTATGTGTGAATTAAATCCTTAATCAATTTCAAAGTAAGGGGCTTCTGATCATTGTATGAAAGCTATAGGATAGTCACAAAAGAAATATCTTATGATTGAAAGAATCAGAGACACCTCTAGGCCTATGGATAACACAGAAATTCAGTTTGGAATCTTGAATTTCAGAAGCAGGACAGTTCAATTGGTCAGCTTCAGGGTAAAGGACACCTGAGAAGTAATTGCTTTTGTGAGGGGAGGAAAAGAGAGGTTATTTTTGTTTCTGTGTGTCTCTTTCTATCTCTGTTTCTCTGTCTGTCTCTCCTCTCCTCTCCTCTCCTCTCCTCTCCTCTCCTGTCCTTCCTTCCCCATTGACCAAGTGAAAACTTTGTGAACTTCAAAAAATGGGAAGATCTGAAATTCCCAACAACACTGGCAGCAATATCCATCAAGTCGGTAGCAGTGTCCTCAGAGCAGTGGTTACTAACAGAAGCATCTGCTTAAGAACTGAGGGCCTATGTTGAATTGCTTGTCTTCCCAGTGGAAGCAGGTGAGGAGAGAAGAAGGGAAAGACTCTGGAACTCAAAGTTTCAAAAACAAATGTTAAAAAAAAAATTGTTACTTACTAGCCATGGGACTTGGGCAAGTTGCTTAATAACCCCAATTGCCCTCCAAAAAGCAAAAAAAAAAAAAATTTTTTTAAACATGCAACTGGGAAATAAGATGTACAGGCACTTCAGTATAGAAATCCATCTTGTCCTACTAGAAAGTTGGGGGGTGGGATGGAGGAGGATATAAGAGAGAGCAGATTGGGGGAAGGGGTATTCAGTAGGCTCAATATTTTGGGGTGGGAGTAGGGGAAAGATGGGGAGAAAAATATGTAACTCAAAAATCTTGTGGAAATGAATGTTGAAAACTATAAATAAATAAATTGAAAAAAAAATAAAGTACCAAGCAAAAGGGAAAAAAATAAATGAAATTTAAAAAATCTTCTGAGGGGAAAAAACACAAAAAACAAAACTGAGGGCCTCTCTAAGAACAAATCATACAGTTTCAGGACTCTACAAAGGCACTGGCCCTAGCTATGCCCAGAAGAAAGCTACACCTAAGAGAAACTAAATGAAGTTCCATAAAGACAAAGATTCTGGTCACCAAGAATTATGCTTTTACCTTTTGATAACATATTTTCTAAGTTTGATCCCACCCTCCCCGTGGACCTTGTGTTTACAACGGGAAGTTGTGCCCCCGGTTTGGTGTCACAAGAGAGAGGTGGACAGAGGATGTCTCTGTCACAACAGTCTTTGTTTTACATGCTTATATACCCTTTCTAAAAGCCAAATGTGACTATTAATCAATGGGGAGCATCTGGGAGGGGTGTTTGAGCAACAGTATTAGAAATCTCAGTCCTTCAGAATTGCCCTTAGAAAACTATGAGTAAATGGCTACCCTTTGGGGGCATAGATAATCAGTGTGACTGGCATTTGGGAAAGTAAGCCATGCTACATAAGTTTCTCAGGTTGGCCTAGATAAAACATATTGTTTAAATAAAAGTCATGCATTTGTAATTACAATAGTTCTTTAAATGTATGCAATTTAACAGTTTTTATTACAATATTTTCATATGTACTTCTGTTGAAGAAAAAAATCCAGATTACATAAGCATTAGTTTAATTAAATAAAACAGCACAAATATCTATTGTTTTAAATGTGTTATTCTCCTAATATAACCCCAAATATTTATAGTTATCTTGCTGAATTGAAGATGATTCACAACATTATTTTGTTTATCAAAGCTAATTGAAGAAAATAATCAGATAATCAATGTCTTGATAAATCTGCAAAATTAATCTTAAAAATAGACTATTTTAAATTTAGACAAAGTTATATTGGGTTTCCACCCTATTTAAGTTGTTCCTTTTATGATGAATAAGGACCAGAGTACATAATAACAAAAAAAAAATTATGCTAATGTGAACCTGAGTAGGATTAAAGCTGCCCCTGTGCTTCCCTGTGTTTCTTTTAAAACCAGAAATTGGTGTTGTTACCCAAGCATTTCTCATCAATGTTAATGAAAATTAACATTGATAAGTTCTTTCTCCAAGGGTGGGAAACCTGTGGCCTTGAGGCTACATGTGACCTTCTAGGTCTTCAAGTTCAGTCCTTTGACTGAGTCCAAACTTCACAGAACAAATCCCCTTAATAAAAGGATTTGTTCTGTAAAACTTGAACTCAGCAAAAGGCCTCATCCAAGGACCCAGAAGGCCACACATGGCCTCAAGGCCACAGGTTCCCCTTCTCTTTGTCTAATCCCTGGAAAGTAGATCAACCCAGTTACTTACAAGAGCTCAGAAATGAAAGGAGTCCATCAATAGCCTGTGTAAGGTACTCTGCTTCAATGTGAACACTTGAAAAGATAGATGCGGTCTTGAAAAATAAAGAGGAAAGCAAACTGAGTCCATAAACAAGCTCTATAACAATGGTAATAACATACACGTTTTAATCCAAGGCAACTAACTAGAAGTTAAGTTACAAACATTTTCTAGTGGAAAGTGCTTGGATTTGAAGTCAGATGACTCAAATTCAGTCTTAGGCTTTGCTTCTCATTACTTTACATGATTTATTGGGCCCCAATTTCCTTATCTGAAAATGAAGGTATTGGATTGGATTAGATGGTCCCTTACTGCTCTAAATGATTCCTTTGAAAATCTCCTGTGGTAGACAAATGTAGATGTTTTTTAAACTACTCAGCTACAAGGGCATTTTCTGACCCCCTTGCCTGTCCAAGTATCCAACTACCAACATAGACCATCAATCCATTCAAACCAGTCAACAAGTATTTACTAATCATCTATTGCTGAGGGAGGTGAGATATCAATTACTCCAAAAAAAGAATAAAAATAAAATCTTTGCCCTTAATGAGCTTACAATCTATGATTCTTTGATTAAAACAAGATGGTGCCTACCCTCAAGGAGTTTCCATTCCACTGGGAAAAGGCAACAATAAGTCATTTAAAAATATACACAAGTTAATAGAATATATTTTGGGTAGGTGAGGGTGGGAGGGTCCCCTATAATTAGGAGAATGAGGCTTCCTATGGAAGACTTTAGACCTTTAGTGGTCACTTTTTTTAAAGCAGAGAAGGCTCTAGTGCAGAGGTTCCCAAACTTATTTGACCTACCACCCCCTTTAAAAAAAATATTCAGTGTCTCCTGGGGCACTTTAACCCTTTAACGTTTTTGAAATTTGCATCATTTCAAAAACGATATAATTTTTTAAAATTATGCATCTTAAATTTAATAATTTATTGTAAATTTGTGGCTTTTTTCTCGCATTGAAATTTTGATGATGCAATATTGCATCATGTAACCATATAATATCATATTGTAAACAAGTCATTACACACACATATTCTTGCTGATGCATGCTGGACTTCCTGACAATGTGCAACACCCTCACCTGCCAGCACTTGCTTGTTAAGACCTGTCAGTGGACTTGACCACTGATCAGTTATAACTTGCATTTTGTGTGTTTATTTGGAAAATAATGTAATCACTACAACTTTAACTCAGTTACACAATAGATGAAACATGTACCAACGGATTCTCAAAATTTCCTTATCTTCTCTTCTTTCCTAATTCTTCTACAGCCCCCTTATTTTTATTCAACATCCCTCAATTGCATCTGAGACTACTACCACTCCCCCCGCCCCCCCACCCCAGCCATGAATTGTTCCAGCGACTCCCAGAGGGTGGTATTCCCAGTTTGGGAACCTATGCTTGTTGATTGCCCTTCACCTGAAAAACTTAATCACACTAAAGTGTTACTCAACTAAGCATTTGCATTTTAAGTCTTGTGTCACAGAAGACTTTGTCCCTTGGTTTAAAGAAAAATGTAGAATTTCAGCAGCAGAAGCAGCAGTCAGGAGTTGGTTTTTCCTCCCACTGAAGGAAAGGAACCCAAGAAGTTCCACTAAGTCTATTAAAATGGCCTTGACAATAAATCAGATAAGAGTCACCTTAGAATGATTTGGAGGGAGGGTAGGACATTTCCTGATCTTCCAGATCTTGATGAAAAGCTGATTCAGGCTGCTGCAGGGATAGTCCCAAGAACTGCTGGCAGGTTAAAAGGAACCTATGGATCTTCCAGCACCTGGGGCCTATCCTGTTGTAGGTCTATTCTCCTTTGTTAAAATTTTCTCCTTCCTCTCCTACCTAGCCTTCACCTAATACCTTCATTTCTTTCATTTTGTCCCAAAGTTTCTAGTGGCTTTTCATGTTGTGACTCTTTGATTTCTGGCTTTGGTAATGAAATCTCTAACAGGGAAGTTTGCTGTGGGGATACATTTTCTTTGCAAACCAAGGTATCACTACACCCACGAAAATTCACAATTCAAAGTGGGGTTTGCCACAGTGTGAAATAAATTATACGGACAAAAAGGAAGAGATCCCTTCTAACCGGGTGACTTAATAGACCAAATCGGAACTTGCTAAGCATTTCTCTCCCTTGCTGTGTTGCTACTCTGTCATTTGGAGTTTTGTAAGAGAGTTTTTAGTTATCAGAACTTTCACCCTGGGTGTGAACCCAACTTCACCAACTTCCAATAGTTAGGGTCCAAAATAGGCCCAAACTGCTACCTATCTTAGTTGAGAAAAGAAGAAATAAACAATCTCTCTCCTGGGGAAGAGCTTCTTTTTGATACCCAAACCCCAAGATCACAAATCACAGTTAACCTTGAATGAAGAGTGCCTGATGGTAATGGGGCGTGGACCCTTTTCCTTCTGGCCATGGCCCAAAAGAGCTTCCCAAACCACCCCAGTCAGCCAAGGAGGGGCACCCATTCCCAGGCCCCATTGTCTCAGGAAAGGGAGGGTCACAGTCTATTCCACCTTTCTGCTACAATCCCACTCACATTCCACACTTGAATGCAGTCTCCAAGTCCAAGCAAGTTAAGAAAGCTGTGTATCCTGACACTTAAATTGGATCCTGGTAATTATCTCTCAATCCTAGCCTGCCCTGTGCTTCTGCCTGGCTTTTTATAATAGCTAAAGTTACTCACCCTCTTTTTAAGTACATTGTGCAAAAGGCATAGGCCAACTTCTGATATATTCCCACAAGAAAAATTAAATACCAGTAACATGTGTTTTAGTGAATTGGGTCCCTCAATTTGCATCTTATAATAAGGATGTTATCGTATTGGTTTATAGCTCAGCTCTTTAGTTTTTATCTCTCTGGGGCTAGATTTCCCCTCATGAGTTCAATATAAGTCTGTGAACTAATGCAATTTTTAAAACACTTTTCTTCTGTGTTAACATTAACACCCTTATGAGTAACAGGGTTTTACTCTCTTAAGTATACAAAATGTTTGCAGTCACTAGAGAATGTGGTGGGATATTAGCCCTTAGTGATATCCAGAGCCCTGCTAAGTAAAGGGAGTCGAAGTACTTGTCTGGTCAGAGAAGAAAGGAAAAATCTTTTTTTCACCTCCATGTACTGAGCCATAATCTCTTGTGTGTTCATTCTCTTACATTTAGATTAATTATAAAACATTGTCACCAGAATATTAAAGTAATGTTTAATACACAAAAGGGAATAAGGTATTCCAGAAAATGCATAATTTCCCTACCATGATTTCACTGGTAGCATATAATATAATCTTTTGATTGCCAGCTATAGAAATATTGTGACTAAGCTTTCACTCGCGTTTTATTTTTGCAACCATCTTGTCATAGCACTCTGAAAACTGTAAGCTTGGCCCATCAAAAAAAAAAAAAAAACCCAACAACCAAGAATGCCCATGCTGGAGAGTTTCTCAATTTGGTTCCAAAGGAGGCAGTAGTAGGGGTAAGAATGGATCATAAGACAACAGGGCCGTAAGGGTTAGAACTGGAAGGGAGAGCAACCATTTAGTCCAACCAGGCAAGACAGAAGAAAGAAGAACGATGTGTCTATTTTACCTTGTACTTCACTCTTCCTAATTCTGAGCAGGTGTATGTTAGGTTCAGATATGTTATTTTACTAAACAAACTAACTCTTAACTCCTCCTCTCCTCCCTTCCCACAGTACCCAATGCATACACCAAATGTATCTTTTGAAGATCAGAAGATGTCAAAACTCTTCCTTACTGGAAATTAAAAATTCTCTCCCTAGATTCAGATTTTCCAATCTCCAGACATCCTGGAGGAATTGTTTGAATCAACACAATGTTGTGGTAAGTGGAATGTTCCTCTCTGTCAGCGGCTGAAGAGGGACCTGTGCTGCTCAGGGTATTGCTTCTGGGGATTGTTGCCTCAGCGATTTCCCTCTAGGTCACTGCATTTGATCCCTGCCTGTGTTGGTTAACGACCAAGTGTCGTTGCCAGCGGAAGGCTGACGTCCTTCGAGGTCTCACTCCAGGTCCTCTGCAGCTGAAACTTTTCAGCCTCTAGAAAAAAAAAATACTCTTGGCTCATCAGCACTTAAGTTAGATAAAGTTCCTGCCCCATTCCCATCGGGCAGCCTCACTCACAGCCATGATAACTTAAATTTGAGGCTTCCTTATTTTTTTTTCCACTGGTAATAATAATAATCCTCACTTACCCATGGCAAATGAAGGGGCTGCCTCCAGCCTTGTTTATCTTTTTTCCACTGAAGTTTTCTCATGCCCTTCTCCCTGCCACACCTATACCCCTAGGATCCTAGATCTGAGAACCTAGGAGTTCCTACCCTATCTGTCTTTATCTGACAAGCTAAATCCTGAGGCTTATTAACCTCCTTTATTTTCTTTTTTTTTCTTTTTCTTTTTTTTTTTTTGCTATTTGGAGGGGGGAAGGCAGGGCAACTGGGGTTAAGTGACTTGCCCAAGGCCACACAGGTAATAAGTGTTAAGTGTCTGGATTTAAACTCAGGTCCTCCAGATTCCAGGGCCAGTGCTCTATTTACTGCTGCCCTCCTTTATTTCCAATCTGGCCTTTTGAGTCAAAATTAAATCTGGTTTCCAGGAGGAGGTAGGGGAGGTTTACCCCATAATTGGCTATCCTACAACTATCTTGTAGACACTATCAGTTACTCAGGCTAGAAAAGAATCAACTGTCTTGACTACTTTTTTTCCTTCCTCTTTGCTTGTAACTAGAAGGGGAAAGAAAAAAAAAAACACAGCATTACCCTTCGAATTGTTGAGGAAAAATGTTGAGGAAAAACAAGGGCCAAAATGAACAAGGCTTATTTAGAGAAAGTTCTGGAAAATTATCCAATACTGAATACAAGTGACATTTCATTGTAAAGTTCTAACTCTCTTCTCTCTTTCTTCAGAGTAGAAAAATAAGGCAAGAAAAATGAGGGCCTAGTAGATGATGGGCATATGTACCTTCATAAATATAAATAACCCTACCAAGGTGAAAATATACCATAAGTGAATTTGTAGTTAAGAAATATAATTCAATTCAATTTAATAAATACTTATTAAGCACCTACTATGGCCAAAGCATATGCTCGGTATTGGAGAAATACATATACAGAATAGAGCAGCTTCTATCCTCAAAGAGCTTAAATTCTTCTGGAGAGTGAATGACTTCCAGAAGAGAATGTATAGATAGAGAGTAGTAGGGACAAAGAAGGGGTTAGGGTCCATGCTCTAGGAAAAATCTGAGGAGGAAGAGAAGAGTAGGAAGGAAATCCAGGAGGGCTTCACAAAGAAGTTAGCACCTGAACTGATCCTAAAAGAAAAATAAAGTTTCTAGAAGGAGAAACTGAAGGGGTACGTTCCAGGAAGAAGGGAAATACTACACAAATTAACAAAGGCAGGAAACAGCATGTAAGATTTGGAGAACAGAAAATGCAGAAAAAGTAGTGATGTGAAGTAAGCCTGGAAAGGTAGGTAGGTGATAAGAGTGTGGAGGGTGTTAAGGTTATATTCATATAGAAGCTAGAGTTTATCTCTAATATCTAAAGCTCAATATTACTCCACCCAACTAATGTCTAACATAAGTTATTACCCAACTAATGCCTAACATTACCCTGGAGGGCTAGCTAATGTCACACCTAAAACAAAAGACAAGAAAATCTGCCCCATTCAGGAGTGCACTGTTGATGAACCTTATTACCAACCACTGGAAAGAATGTGCCAGATCAGTAATAATAACAAAAATAGTTTTTGAACTCTAAGGTGTCACCTCACACCAGCCATATTGGCAAAGATGAGGACTGGTGAAAATGGCATCAGTAAGAGGGGCTAAGAGAGGATATGTACATGAATGCACTACAGTTCAAACTATGAATTGGTTTAGCCTTTCTGGAAAAAAATTTGGAACCATACCTAAAAAGTCACTATCCTTTGGTTAACCCCTTATTATAACTACAAGGCATAAATCTCCAAATGGTCAAAGACAAAAAGAAGAACCTGACAGGTACAAAAATATGTAGAATTCTTTGTGGTGGCAAATAATCAGGAACAAAGTGGGCGTGCATCATTTAGAGGATGGCTGAATAAATCATGGCACAGAAAGGTAATAAGGATATTGTACTGTAAGAAATGCTAAATATGAAGAATTCCAAGAAACCTGGAAAGATTTTGTATGAACTCATGTAGAGTAAAATGAGAACCAGAACAGATCTATACTAAGACCACAATAATGTAAAGAAAAACTTCAGAACTCTGATCAATGCAGAGACCAATCTTGACTTCAGAAGATTGATGATGATGATAGCACTTATCATAGAGAGATTAAAAGTGCAGAATAAGATAACTATTTCCAAATACAGTCAATGTGATGATATGATTTTATTTCTTTGTTGTAAGATGTGGAAGAGTCATGAGGGGATAAGTTAGTGGGAAGTTATAGAGAAATAAAAAAGAAAATAAAGAGCATCAATTTTTAAAAATTCACAGAATAAAACAGAAAGAGGTTTAGAAAGGGATACCAAAAAATAGAGCAATGTTGTTACTACCTTGCTCAATTGTATATATACTTTTAAAATCAAATTATGTAACAAGGTCAAATGTAAAACCTCTTTTTTTGTTCCTTATATATCAGAATGTTTCTGATGACTGTTAAGTTCATAGTGAAAAAGGATAAATGAGTGAACAGGTGAAAACACTAAAGAAAGATATAATCATTAATTCAAAAATGTATCCACAGCAAAAGTCAGTGTGAATGCTGATTATTTCCAACAGGCATACCATTTCTAGGTATACCATTGACAGAACACATGAGAGTATGTATAAAAGACACACAGAATTCCCTATAGACTCTACAGTGTAGTATTGGTCCATGCCAAGAAAAAAAAGCTAAAGACCAAAAGGGGAGTCCAGGGAGACACTCCTAAGAGAAGAGGAGAAAAAGTAAGTAGCAATTTCCATTATAGACCAAGAACAGAGCATAGAACGGTTTAGCAAAAAGAACACTGAATTGGCAGTCAAAGGACCTGGCTCTCATCCTCCCTCTGCCACTAACTGTGTGACCTTTGGCACTTCACTCACATAATCTAGATCTCAGGTTTCTGGTCCATAAAATAAGGGAGTCAGACTATGGAATGTAAGTTCTTTGAGAGTAGAGCTTTTTTCATTTGTATTTGTGTGTGTGTGTGTGTGTGTGTGTGTTTGCATTCCCATCTGTAGCCAGACACATAGTAGGAATATGAGAACTACTTATTGACTAATTGACCAGATGATCATTAAGCAATCATTTGTAGCTCAGATGTGCTATTGATTCTCTGAAATGGATACTTGGTGTCACATATAACTGAACATCGTCAGTTCAGCCCTGTATCTGGGAATAGAGGGAAAAGGAGGGCAGAAAGACAAAGAGAAAGTTGACATCGGTGAAGTAGTGAATTCTTAGCTTAATTATGCTAGATTCTGCTTTCAAGACATGCTGTCCTCTGAATTTCATTTTAAGCTGCTGCAGAAGGACACGAAGTGAGGCCTGTGGTCAATCAACCCAATAGTTTTCAACAGACTTCTTGAAAATACTTGAATGGAAAGGAGGAAATGCCTAAATCCTTTTCACAAAACTTAAGTTATTTGGGGGTCTCTGGTCCTTATAAATTACTCTCAAAAATCTCTGGCCTTTTTCAGCTTGATTCCACCATTGACAATGGTTGACAATGAATCAATTCATAATCAATTATTAAGTGCCAATTCTATACTAGATGCTGAGAATACAGAGACAAATAATGAAACAATCCCTGTTCTCAAAGAGATTACATTCCGAGGAGGGGGAGGGGAGGGCAAGGAGAACAACACGGACATAAGTGAGTATATATAGAACAAATGAAAAGAGAACAAATACAAGGTAGTTAGGAAGGCAGAGTACTAGATCTTGCCCTTGACCAGTGTCTTATATAGGGGTTGAAGGGTGGGGAGTGGGAATGGCAACATTTACTTTTATTACTCTTCTCCCTCCTCACCCATCCAGTTGGAAAGATCAGAAGGCCAGGGGTGATGAAAGCCCTGCCCAGGACCCTCTGCCAAATTTACCAAAGGGTTAACATCTTGATCAGTGGGAAAAGTCAAACATGGCTTGCCAGTAAAGAGTAAATTTCTAGTAATTAACAGTTTCTGGCCTTGCAGATTTTTTAGCTACAGTCAATTCCTTTGATGTATTGTTTTATATTAGAGAGGTTCTTACCCTGTAGTCCATGAATTTGTTTGTTTATTTTGATAGCTGTATTTTAATATAATTTGTTTTCTTTGTAATCCTGTGTATTTTATCTTATGCATTTAAAAATATTTTTCAAGAATGTGTCCATAGACTTCACCAAAATTCCAAAGAGGTCCATGACACAAAAAAAGTAGAAGGGACTTTGATTTGTTTAAAAAAAAAAAAGCAGCCATCCAATGAAGTTATTCTTTTGTTGATTTCCTTATATAGCCTGTGATCAACTATCCCCAAGCAAGTATATAAACTTGGTATATTCCTGTGAGTAGTAGGGTGCTTAGAACATAGGATTTTTGAGTCAGAAGAAAACTTAGAGATCATTGAAGGCAAAACCCACGTTTTACAGAGAAGAAAACTAAGGCCCACAGAGGTTGAGACCTCCCCAAGGCAAAGCTGGCTTTTAGCTAGTATGTTCTTTTCACCCCACCCAGGGCCTCAAAAACCCCATATCCTTGAGTAGATATGGAATAAAGAGGAGGAAAATGCCTTAATAACCTTGTCGAGTTGCTATTATCGTATTCAATGTGCAAACCAGCTGTCAGTGCACAAAAGACAACTTATGGTTCACACTAAGCCAGTAACTCACTCTGGACCTCTAAAGCTGGTTGCTTGGTTCTTTTATCTACACAGGTAAAGTAAATTATTTATTGGGAAGTCTTGGAAATGCCAAATGTCCTTACCAATCTTAGCTGCTCAGTGGGATTCTAATTGACTTAATCCTCTGTTGATGGCATAATTCCTAGAGGGCAGGGACCTTATTTTGTACCTTCTTGTATTGCTCACTGTACCTAGCCCAATAACTTGCACATAGTGGGTGCTCAGGTAATATCTATTGAATGAATGAATGAAGTAATAACTTGCACATAATTGGCACTCAGTTAATATGATTGAATGAATGAGTGAATGAATGAATGAAGTACTTAGCCCAATAACTTGCACATAAAGCGTGCTCAGTTAATATCTATTGAATGAATGAAGTACCTAGCCCAATAACTTGCACATAATTGGCACTCAGTTAATATGGTTGAATGAATGAATGAATAAGTGAGTGAGCAAATGAATGAAACCTGATACAATATAACTCACATAAACAAATTCTAAAGGCAATGTGAAAAGAGGGCTGACAGGGGCAGCTAGGTGGTGCAGTGAGCAAAGCACCAGCCCTGGAGTCAGGAGGACCCGAGTTCGGTTCCGGCCTTAAACACTTAACACACACACACACACACACATACACACACACACACACAACTAGTCGTGTAACCTTGGGCAAGTTATTTAACCCCAATTGCCCTCAAAAAAAAAAAAAGCAAAAAATAAATTGGGGCGGCTAGGTGGTTCAGTGAGTAGTGCCAGCCCTGGAGTCAGGAGGACCTGAGTTTGGATTCGGCCTCAGACATTTAACACACACACAAAAAAAAACCCAGCTGTGTGACCTTGGGCAAGTTACTTAACCCCAATTGCCCTCCAAAAAGCAAAATAAAAAAAAAAAAGCTGACTCTGGAATCAGATGGACTTAGATCCAAATCCCCCCTATTGCACTTACTATCAATATGACCTTGAATAAGTCCCTTCAGTCCTTTGGGCCTCAGTTTATCTGTAAAATGAAGCAGTTGGACTACATGGCCACTAAGGTCACCTCCAGCTCAAGATCTGGGATCTTATGATCCCCATCTAGGGCAGGTGATGTTATGAAGGGAAGCACTCTGGGAAATAGCACTGGCCACAAGTCCTACTGAGTAGGACATGGGAGGCAGAATACTCTTTGCAAAACATCTCATGGGTGGTCTGTCTACACATGATGAGCAAGAATTCATTTCCAGTGCCATGAAAGTGCTTAATAGACGTTTATCAGATTGAGTTACCTTGACTTTCCAGCCACTTAAAAGAACATACTATTTCCCCATGTTTTGATGCTTACTCCAATGGGCCAGTGATCTCATCAATAGAGATACTTCCTCTAATGTTCTCAAACACAGAGTAGGCATATCTCCTCTTCCTTACTCTGACCTATATCTTATACATCCTTTACAGGGCATCCACCCATTGTTCTGGGAACCTTTCTTGAGATATCTTGACTTTGTGGTATACTAATAGAAAGCTGCCCATCAGCAATCCCTCCATCTTCCTACTCTCCTACATTTGCATAGTGTTTCACTATTGGCAAAGTATTTTCATATCCACTGTCTCATTTAGCCCTCACAACAACTCTGTTAGGTAGATTGTTGTCATTTAGTCATTTCAGTCATGTGACTCTTCAGAGTTTTCTCAGCAAAGATGCTAGAATGGCTTGCTATTTTCTTCTTCAGCTCTTTTTTACAGATGAGGAAACTAAAGCAAACAGGGTTAAGTGACTTACCTAGGGTCACACAGCTAGTAAGTATCTGCGCTCAGATTATCTGTGCCTGGATTTGAACTCAGGGATATGAGGCTTCCTGTCTCCAGGCCCAGTACTCTATCCACTGCACAACCTAGTTTATTAGACCCTTTTTATAACTGAGAAAACTAAGGTAGGAAAATGGTTTAAAAAACTTGCCCAAAGTCACAAAATGAGTAGAAGAACCAGATTCAGATTCCTATCTTGAATGAATAAATAAATGCTTATTTGGTGCTACTATGTGTCAAGTACTGGGCTATGGGCTGAGTATACAAAAAGAAAATCAAGGCTATCCCTGTTCTCAAGGAACTCTAATGGGGGAGACATACATCTAGGAGAGTTTCACTGTAAGGTGGATAGAAAGGCCCAGGGTCCTTAGGGTACAGCAACAGGGCAGTTGGTAAGGCCCCGTGGTGTTCTGTATTACCCAAAGGATTTTCATTGGTGATTTCTATTCAAGATGGTAGTCCTGGACTATCCTAGCTACCGTTCTCTCACCACAGCCATTCCAAAGTTCCAAGCCTTGAAAACCCAAAAGATCACAACAATCTAAAATGAGATAGTATTCTCTACTCACTTCTTCCTCTTACAAATGCCTAAAACTTTATTGTTCATCAAATTCCCTGCCCCTGCCTTCTGCCAATCTAGGGATTAAGTAACTCTGGAAATAGGCAAATATTTTTGAACAAGTCCTGGCCCTCAGTTTCCCACTCATCTTTCACTCACTTCTATGAAAGCTCCTAAACTCCCAATCCAATGGAGGAAAAGGTTCTTTGGTCATAGCCCTCAGAGAAATGTAAAGGAAATGGGGAAGAATGGAGCCTCACCTCAGGAGCATAGAGCTAGATACTCTCAGTGCCTTTTCTTCAAGAGTAGAACTACCAATCCTAAGATAAAGTATGGCCAAGATAAAATCCACCCTAGAGCAATGCAGAATTTAATCACTGGAAAGGTTGGGATCTTCTTAAACGTTATGAGAACTTTAATTTCCTGATACTGTTGCTTAGAGGTTGTTTGAGTTGGTTTGTTTTTTTTTTCCTGAGACATGAAGTTATGAGGAAAAGCAATTTGTCTGTGAAAAGCAAATTCAATCCTCAAGATGGAAAATAAGGAATTATTTCCTTGTCCACATCCAGTCATCTTCCATTTACCATTATTTTGTTTTCAGGTTCTCTGTATCCAGTGGGGCAGTGATCTCAGAATTTCTTATTGCCAAATAGACCCATCCTCACAGGCTATCTTTTACTCCTGGGAAGTAGATGGAAGGTTGGAGTCATTATCCTCATTTTATGGTTCAGAGTTACTGAAGTAAGAAAGGGAATAATATTAACACATTTACATAGTACTTCACAGTATATAAAGACTTTTTCTCCCAACAACCCAGGGAGGTGGGCTGTGGGAGTAATTTAACATACCCATTTTACAGATGGGGAAACTGGGACTCTGATAGATTTACTGATTTTCCTAATGGTGACACAGCTGATAAATAGCAAAGCTATATGCAAACCTAAGTCTTAGGACCTCCAGGACAGAAGTAGTGTTGAGATCAGGGAACCATAAATGTTGAGGTTTAAGGTTTAGGGGTGTGTGGGACCCCAAAATACCAATACACCGGGTCCTGCCAAATGAATTCGACTCAAGTCTTCTCTCAGCCAAAGAAAAGCAAAATTTATTAGAGATTCTCCATAATGGGTAGACTCTTAAGGAGCCTCGGTACCTGTGATGCTTGTACTGAACAAGTGAGCCAGAATAATCTGAATAAGCCTGCTAGATAATTCTCCAGGCTCCTTCATGGAGGCAAGATGGAGCTTATATACAGAAAGTTTGTGGGAGGGTTCTAGGGGTGGTCTGGAGGAGGAGTTTAGGGAGGGTCTTCAGTCAAATGAGGTCAGACTCCAGTAATGAGAGATTAAGGGTGGGAAATAGCTGGAAGCTACAGAAAATGGAGAGCTAGGTTAGTTTAAGGGTAACAGATTTGGGCCTAGATATTTTGGGAGGATCAAGGGTGGGAACTAGCTGGACAATGGAGGGCTAGGCTAGTAACAGAGATTTGGGCTAAGCTATAATGAAATGCTTATGGCCTCAGGCAAATGCCTCGTGTAGGAAGATTCAAGGAAAGCTCTAGGGGGGTTCCCAGAGTCTGTACCTCATCAGTAGGTGGTATTCTGCTAGCTTCCCATAAATCTAGATACATTCTGGCCCCATATTGCCACTGTTAAAAAATGGGCAGTAATTAGAATCCAGCTCCTCTGGCTCCCCATATCAACTGGCTCCAAGATCACTATTCAGTTGTCTGGGCAGTGATGCAAGGGTGGGACTGAGAGAGAGGGAGGAGAGGGCAGAAAGAGTTATAACTATCCCACTGACACATGAACCTCAGAAAAGTTATTCTCAAGAACTTTCAAAATTTGAATGATTATACATAAAGGCTGAAAGATAGATATTGGTGTTATAGACAAAGACCAGGAAAAAAAAAAAACTGTATTTGGGGAAGGCTTTAAGAGAAAACTATTTCCATCTCTGTTAGGAAAGAGCTTTCAGTCAGTCCCTTTAAGAGGGATGTCTACATTATGACCTTCCCCCTTTGTGTGCTAAGACAAGCAATAGACCAAATTAGTGACTCTGAAAATGGGCCTGAACAGCTTTCTGTAAATACTGGAGCAGAAAATTTTCTGTGCAGCTCTGGGTTTGCTGGCTACATTCTGAAAGGGAAAAGACAAATCAGCAGGGAGAAAGGAGCAGAAGGGACAGAAAATCCAGCAGGGGTTGACTGTTTGCATTACTGTCTAAGGAAATTCAAGGAACTATCACTGGGAAAAAATCAGGCAAATTACTTCCGATCAGACCATCCTCAACAGGGATATTTGATTTGCTATTCCTCTGCTGGGCTTCACGCTGTCTCACTCCTATTTCGGCCTCTACCTTGTCTGCTCAGCTCTTAACAGCAACTGCAGCCCTATCAAGTCTTGAGAAATTCAGTCAGCCCATGTCCACTCAAAGAAGTAAATTTGAATCGAAGTATTGGGAGAGAAGGATGGAGATGAAGGAGGGGGGGAAGGGAGGGAGAGAGAGAAGAGAGAGAAGAGGAAGAGAGGGGGGTGAAGGGGGAAAGAGGGAGGGAGAAAATCAGAGAGACAAAAAAAGAACAAATGATGGAGAGGGAAGGAAGGAAGAAAAGGAAGAAGGAAAGAAAGGGAAAGAAAAGAAACATAAGAAAATCATAATAACAGCAATAGTAGATCCTATAAAGGTTGTAGCTAAATGCATATACATCTCTAAACAGAGTAGAACTCCAAAACAGAAAGGAAAATATCATGTTCCTTCCTGCAACCAAAAAGAAGATCCAGCATCTGTAGCATATTAAAAGGAGTAATCTCCCCAAAGCAGAGTGATACACTATTTCAATTTAGCCTTCCTTGTAGTTGATAGTTGTTCTGCCACCTTTGAACACAAAACTAAATATGCTACATGACAGGATCCCAGTACTGCTATTGGCTATTTGGATTACCTAACAGGATGTGATGTGAAGTTGGAATTAAAATAAAGTGGGTGTTTTTCTTCTGTGTTTTTTTAAGATCCTGTCTAGAGAATGGAACAGGATGTTAGATCCGTTTAAGTTATTTGAGCTAGCTTGTTTTGATGAGTAGCTCTTTTTTAAATGCCCTTTTCATTTTAACCTATTTAAAAGGCCATCACCTGGCGGATTCTTGATCCCCAAATTCATTTCCACCTCTGAACCATAAAGTGAAGCAAAGCCCCTCCCAGGTACTGACCTAAATGCCCTCTGGCTTGGGGAACATGGCTTGGAAGCAAATGACATAAAGGACAGGTTAAATAAATGCTCCCAAAGGAATGAAAATCTAAACCTGTTTAATTCATTCCTCTTCTGTATATTTGCCTACTGCAGGCCAGAACCACTGCCCAGACTGGCTTTTTTTTTTCTTTCATCCCTTTCTTTCTTAAATTATTCTGTAATTATGTTCAATAGCTTCTGTATCTTTATTAAACATATTGTTGAGAAAGATTTGCTCCAAGTAATCCAGTGTTGTGGGAAAAAAAGAATACTGGATTAGAAAATCTGTGAGTTCTGGTTCAGAGTTTACAACTTTCAAGCTTATTGACCTTAGATAACTCACTTAACTTCTCTAAGCCTCAGTTTCCTCACTTGTAAAATAGAGCTAATGCTTGCCTAGTCTGCTTCACAGACTCATTACTTCAATTTTTCCATGTGTGAGATCCCCTTTTCCTATTTTATCCTTTCGCCAATCTCAGTTGGGATTTGAAGAGACTGATGGAGAAGTAACATTTCTTTTAATAATGGGAAATTTGACCTCAAAGTCAGAGAATAGACCAGAATGGCCACAGGCAGGGGTGTGCTGGAGCCAGTACATTCTGGCTTAGAAAATCCAATTATTAAATTTACAGTGTGAATTTAGGCCTTGGAACCTGGCAAATGCTACAGATCAGAACTTGATTTATTGTTTTATTGATTGTCTAGACTTAAGAAAGTGAAGGAGAAAATGTTAGTAATATAGGTTAAACTTAAAAGTGTGTCTTGCATATGCTCCTACCCACCCACCCAAGCCGGTTGTTAAACATTAGCCAGTATATCCTTGGCCAATGGTTTTCCTTGCCAGGATCTGTTTCTTAGTCTATTTTCCTTCTTCCATAAGTGCTGCCCTATGTGTGGAAAAAAGCAGTCAGAAGTCCCTGGTAAGGACAGAATACTAAATATGAATAGGAGTGCATAAGCCTTAAGACCTGGCAACTAAGCAGCACAGTGGATAGAATACTGGCCCTGAAGTCAGGAAGACTTGAGTTCAAATCCAGCCTCAGATACTGTAGCGGCAAGCACCCCAAGCACGTCCTCAGGGTTTGCTGCCCATACAGGTTCTTGGATCTGCTTTGTTAAAGGAAAGCAACTCAAAATGGGTTAACAAGCTTACTTTAATCAGTCAGACATATATCATTTACCTTTTTCAGGGGAAAAGGTCAGCACCCCGAACTTCAAAGTATACAGGCAGAATTATCAAGACAGAAACAGATCAAGTAGACAGATTTCCAAACTGTCCAGCCATTACATCCATACCCAGTCAACATCTGGGTTTCCACATCTGGGTTTTTCAAAGCCGGGGGGGCCCTGGACAACGGCTTCCCAGAATACAGATCAAATCACAGAATACTTCTCAAAGTGAGCCCCCAAAACAAAGCTACACATCAGAGCTTATATAGCCTTCTCCTGGCTCAGAGAATGTAACAACCTTATTGACCCACTGGCCAATCAAAAAGTATCTACTGAAAAACAAGCCTCCCACCCCAGGCTTCAGGTGCACTTTAGCCTAGGGGCAGGGAAGATCTTCCAAATTTGCATTCCCATTACATTGGGCCCCAAGATCTTTCATGCCCATAGCATAGACAATTTACTTTTGAATCAGCACTAAACATCTCTTAGGTCACATTTTCAAAGTACAGAACTAAAGTTACCAAAGTGGCCACTGGGCCTTAAACAAACACAAAGTACATTGAATCATCACCTCAATTCAAAACAAGAGTTCAAACAAAGCTCTCTGGGGAAAGGGGGAGGGGGGGAGGGGTATTTTTCCCCTCACACAGCTCCAGCCCCTGCCTTCAAGCACAGAGAGGGGGCTGGGCAACAAAACCAACAAGGTGGGGTCCCTGGGGATCCAAGGCACTTCATCCCACCCACCATAGTCACAAGTCCATCCTCCCCCAGGGTCCCAAACTGTGGGAAGCAGCCAGGAAACACACTCAGTGCCCCTGCTTTGCTGCTCAGTTCTTATCTTTTCCTGTGGCTGAATTCTGAACTCCTGGGCTCCTTCTCCTCCCGCAGGCGGCAGCCGCTCCTGGCTTCTGCCCAGGTCCCGATGCAGGCAGCTCACCATTCCTGCTCTCAGCTCAGCGAAGTCTGCATGCAGGCCATTCTTCTCTCCTGCTCCGCGGCTCCACAGAGTCACAGCTACCACAACTGGGAAACAAACAATTATCCCAGCCCCCATACTTTCCTTTTACTCTGCAGATCCTGTTCGTGACGCCATTTTGTAGCGGCAAGCACCCCAAGCACGTCCTCAGGGTTTGCTGCCCATA
>NW_027187342.1:14150649-14160930 GCF_028583685.1 Petaurus breviceps papuanus | reverse complement strand
TTAGCCTAGGGGCAGGGAAGATCTTCCAAATTTGCATTCCCATTACAGATACTTACTAGTTGTGTGACTCTGAGCAAGTCACTTAACCCCAATTACCTCAAAACAAAACCCTGGCAAGAGCCCAATGGCACACAAAAATCTAGGACTGTAATTGTGGAGGAATCAGTAGCTGAGTTGAGGATGCCAATGATTTTCTTGTGAAGATTTACTAATCCCTCCACTAGAGAGTGTTGATGGTGCCAGCACTGGGATCACCTACCACTCTGAGGTGCTGGGCTGAATTGAGGCATATATCCTGGAACTCTATCCTAGAACTTTATCCTAAAATTCTTGTGTTCCCAACTACTATTTGCAGGTTGCTTGATTTTAGGGAAAGCTATGGGCAGATATTTTATCCAATGTTGTCTTGTTCTTTTATTTGGTTCTATGCTGAAAGTAAAAAACACTGTATACAGTTAATCAAATTCATATAAATGACCATTATATCAAGGCTAGGAATAAATAAAACATAGCAGATTCAAGAACAAAGAAAAGCATTTCAGGAGGTAGGAGCTCAGAGCTATTCTGATTGGGTAAATCTACATCAACCATACCTCTTAGACTAATGAGATGAGCTCAGCTACCCAGAGGAGGGTAGACTTAGGGGATAAAATGCTATCTACTCTCTGAGGATCATAGAGAGCATGGCACTCAATCTAGAGAGTATCTGAGAGAGCTTGGGACTTCCTAGGGCCCAGCTCTTTCAATAAATAAGGTTGGATGCTAGCTACACTATCTGGTGACTAAAAATGTGCCTGTAATTTCATCAATCTGGACAATCCCACCAATGGTGCAGAAAGAAACTTTCTCTTTTTGTATGGTTCTTGTACAAGTCTTCCAGAGTGTTGCTAGGGGGTCTAGCTCGAGGTCTTTTCTATTAGATGTGAGTGCCTATCCAGTAAACATGTTTTTCCATCTGTCATAAATCATTCTTGGCAGTGGAGTCAAGATGGCGGAGTAGAAACAGGACTAGCGGGGGGCTCTGGCTTCCACCTCCTCCAATTCATGTAAAAGGTGACTCTGAAGAAACTTTAGAACTACAGAACCCACAAAATTGCACAGAGAAGCTAACCTTCTGCTGAGGACAGCCTGGCAGGCCAGCAGGAAGTGGCCAGCACAGCTCTCTGGGAGCCGACCCAGCCCCACAGAGCCGGAGGTTTTAGCCTCAGGGCAGGCCTGACCATCCACTGGCTGGAGGGACTTCAGATCACCAGCAGATGTGGCAGTTTCCAGAATTATCAACCCACAGATACTAAAGACAGAGTGAAAGGTCAGTGCAGTGTGGACTTTGGAATCCAGCAGTTCGGGAGTGTGGTAGGCCTCTGCCCCCAGGGCGAGAAGCGGCTGAGGAATGGCGGCTGCATCAGCTTCTGACCTGCAGATTGTAGGGGGACAAAGTGACCAGTTTGAGGGCTAATTGCTCTTGCTTTAACTTGCTTGAATCTGGATTGTGGTCTAGGGTAGAGGTCCTGGGGTGTGTGACCAGCTTGCCAGAGCATGTGGAGGCTTCAGAGAGGGCACCCAATTAATACCTTCGGCAGCTGAGAAAACCCCAGCAGTTGGGATAAAGCTCCCCTGTCTGGTAGCCTAGAAATCATCCTTCAAGAAATCCTCAAGGAAAATTGCCCTGATGTTTTAGAACCAGAGGGCAAAATAGAGGTTGAAAGAATCCACTGACAACCTCCTGAAAAAGATCCCAAAAAGAAAACTCCTAGGAATAATACAGCCATGTTCCAGAATTTCCAGATCAAGGAGAAAATATTACAGGCAGCCAGGAAGAAACAATTTGAATATTGTGGAAACACAATCAGGATAACACAGGATCTGGCAGCTTCCACACTGAGGAATCGAAGGGCTTGGAATATGATATTCCAGAGGTCAAAGGAGCTGGGATTAAAATCAAGAATCACCTACCCAGCAAAACTGAGTATCATCTTTCAGAAGAAAATATGGTCATTCAGTGGAATAGAGGACTTTCAAGCATTCTTGATGAAAAAACCAGAGTTGAGTAGAAAATTTGACATTCAGATACAAGAAGCAAGAGAAGCATGAGAAGGTAGACAGGGAAAAGAAATCATAAGGAACTTATCAAAGCTGAACTATTTATATCCCTACATGGAAAAACGATAATTGTGACTGATGAAACTTTTCTCAGTATGAGAATAGTTGAAGGGAATAGAAATGTGTGTGTATACACACACACACACACACACATACATAGTCTGTACAGGAGAGTATATGGGCATATGAATACACATGTGAATGTGTGTATATATGTGTACAGGCATACATAGAGAGCACAGGACCAATTTAATAAGAAGGTATGACACTTAAAAGGTGAAATTAAGAGGTGAGAGAGTAATATAATGAGGAATTCGAGAGAGACAGAATGGGGTAAACTATCTCATAAAGAAGAGGCAAGGGAAAATGGTTACAATGGAGGGGAAGAACAGGAAGGCAAAAGGGAATGGGTCAACCTTATTCTCATTGAATTTGGCTTAGGGAGGGAATGACATACACACTAAACAGGGTATCTCACCCTACAGGAGAGTAGGGGGGAAGGGGATGAGAGGGGGGATGATGGAAGGGAGGGCAGGCTGCAGGGGAGGGAAGTTGGAAGCACCCACTTTTGAAAAGGGACAGGATCAAAGTAGAGAAAAGAACAAGAGGAAGGTGGGATAGGAGGGAGGGAAATATAGTCAGTCTTTTACAATATAACCACTATGGAAATGTTTTGCATAGCTACACATGTACAACCTATATTGAATTGCTTATCTTCCCAGTAAGGGTGGGTAACAAAGTCATCAACCTCACTCTCTCTTTCAGAGTCATCAAAGTCCAGTGGCAGAACAAAAGTCGAAATGACTGGAGATGGTCTGGGATGAAGTGGATGACCTTGGGATCTTCAATGTCTGACCAAGCTCTAAGTACTCCACAGCACTTGCTTCAGCCACCTTCATGGTCATTGGAACAAATTGTTCTCACCCACCCATTGCACTGGAGGAAGTCTTCACATGCTTTGGGTAGGCATCCCCCTAACTCACTGATGGGTTAGAAGCCTGTCAGTTACCCTCAACCTGACTTAACCTGTCTACCAAGACAGTTTTAATGGTTGCTGTTCATGCTACAGCTTCTTGGAGTGACAAATGAGAACTGGGTGACAAATGCACACCAAAGGTAGATGACAAGCCCTCACATCGGAGGGGCTAGTCCCCATGAACACTCCATATACCCCATATTCCAACATATATATGTATATACACATAGATACATGTGTATGCATCTATGTATGCATATGTGAATATACCAATATGTATATTAATGGATCAGTGCTACAAGTTCTCCATTGAACTACATAGCATAATCTAGACAATAGGCATTCATCATCTCTTTTGTTTTACCTGGATGAATTATTAAGCTAAATTCTTCTGACAAGTGGTGCAGTGGATAGAGTGCTAGACCAAGAGTTGGGAAGATCTGAGTTCAAATCTGACCTCAGACAATTACTAGCTATGTGACCCTGACAAGTCATTTAGATCCTCTCAGCCTTAGTTTCCTCATCCATAAAATGGGAAAAATAATATCACCTACCTGCTAGGGACATTGTGAGGATTAAATGAGATAATAATTGTAAAGCATATTTAACTATGTAAAGCATAAGTAACTATAGAGATATGATTTGTTATAGCATATTGTTTATGAAAGTCTGCCTAGTCCTTTCTCATATTTTCATCTAGGAGAGCCTCAATACATGTATAGATTATTTTTCAAAGATGATGTAGGTCCAAAAAAGTAGGTATATGGATCAGTAGTCACTAGTGTCCTTCAAATCACTTTCTCTTAATAATAATAGTGTCCATGATTTCCTGCCCTCTCCCCAATCTTTTGCTATCTTTCCCTTCTTCAGATATAAAAATTATGAATGTAGGGGCAGCTAGGTGGCACAGTGACTAAGAGTGCTGGCCCTGGCATCAGGAGACCTGGGATCAGTTCCGGCCTCAGATGCTTGGCACCCACACAAAATGATAACTGGCCATGTAACCTTGAGCAAGTTACTTAACCCCAATTGCTTAAAAAAAAATTATAAATGTAGAACTGGAAAGGAAGTCATAGGTCATCCAATCTAAGCCCCTCACTCTACAGATAATTAAAGTAGGGCCCTGTATCAGCAATGCCATATTCACAATGCCTATAGAGATTACAAATATGCTGATATAATTATCCATTACAAAATACGTCATGTTTGCCATATGAGGAAATAAACTAGAAAATTTATTAAGATACCAAAAGACTGAGTCCCAAAACCAGAAAGTGAAAGCCATCAGAGTAGTTATGATATTGGCACAGGTAGATAAAGTAGAAAGCACCCACATTCTCAAGCCTTTAAAACAGAACAGGCTACCTCAGGCAAAGGTCCTCCTCTCCCCACTCACAGCAACCACCCAGCGTCCTGGAAGCGCGCTCCCAGCAGCTCCGGCCCCTGGCAGTCCTCAGCAGGAGCCCTTAGCAGAAAGTCCTTAGCAGTCCTAACTCAAAAAGGGCTTCGCGCTGCCACTGCCTCTGCTGCTGTCGCCGTCACCACCACCGCCAGCCAACGCAGGAACGCTAGCTTGGCTTCCGCTTCCTCTTGCTCCGCCCCTTCCTGCTACATCAGCAAGTCCAACGGGGCATGGAAGATCTTTAAATCCCATAACCCTTACAGGCCCAGAGACATTACAGGACTTGCTTTAGGTCACCCAGTAGTAAATTGGCAGGTTGGAATTTGAATTTAGTTGCTGTTCCTCCAAATCCAGTGCTCTTCCTACCACACCATGAAATAGGCCCTCGATGCCCTCAAAATGTTATCCCTTCCATCACAGACCTCATCTGTGCATAATTAACTCTGTTCAGTCACTTTTCTTGGCTTCATTTTCTTTAGTTTTACTTCCTTTTCCTCCTCATATAGCATGCCAGGGAATGAGAAGTTAGAATTTGGATGTGTTAGATCCACCATCATTATTTTTTGTGGGGAGGGCAACTGGGGTTAAGTGATTTGCCCAAGGTCACACAGCTAGTTTTTGTGTTAAGTATCTAAGGCCGGATTTGAACTCAGGTCCTCTTGACTGCAGGGCTGGTGCTCTATTCACTGCACCCCCCCCACCATAATTATTAAAGAAAACGCTTTGTTATAGAAATCTTATCACATTCTTCTGGTCTTTTGCCTGTCTTCCACTTGGTTTCATTGTGAAATGCTCTTAATTTGCTCTGTTTTAATCAAGTCTTAAATTGAGCATTCTACAATTCATTTATCCCTTACCTGCTTTTCCCTTTTTCATAATATTGCTCATAATCTTTGACCATTCTCCTCCATAAGATTTTGCAAATTAGTTTGTATTCTAAATTAATGTTGACCTTGGATGTTACGTCTTTCCATGTGGAGAAGAGATCAAGTATCTGCTGTCTGAGGCAATTTTATCTTCCTCATGGTAGCGATTGCTTTATTTCAGTTAAACATCTGTAGGAAACGATTATGCAATTCAATTAATTCAAACAAACATTTGTTGAGAATCCACTATGTGCCAGGTATTAATGGTAGGTGCTGAGAATATAAATAAAATGAAAACAAAGCATTCCTCCCCTCAAGCAGTTAATGTTCTGCTGGGAAAGAAGAAGACAACATGTACACTGATAAGGAGGTAGCATATTACAGTAGAAATAACCTTGGTTTTAAAGTCAAAGGACCTAAGTTCAAATTCTGGTTCTACCACATCATGCCTAGTAACTTTAAACAAATGACTTGACCTCTCTGGGCCTCAGTTTCCCAGTCTCTAAAATGAAAAGTTAGATAAAATGACCTCTAAGGTTCCTTCTGGTTCTAAATCTATAATCCTATAAAATAAACACAAAATTTTTTACACTAATGTTTATTCATTTATCCATTTCCCATTTTTCAGAGTCAGTAGTTTTTTAAATAGGTCAAGTAGGAGCTGTTTTAAATGTATGTCATATTATCTTCTCACACTGATCCTTTTTTCTTATTGTTTATTTTTAAATTTGTTCTAGAAAGGTCAGTGCTCTAAATCATGCAGACAGGTGATTTGGAAATGACTTTCAATTCAGTAACCCACCACTTCCTGGTATGATGTAGTCGATTTCATTTTGCTATACCCTCTGCTCCATCCTAGGTCTTCTACAAGCTTTTGGCTCCTTTGATTGATTTCTTGATACTGAACTATGTTTTCTTGAATATTTTTTTCACCATCCTGCCTTATGCCCACTTTTCCATTGAAGTTATTAGGTACTAAAGTATATGTTGACTAATTGAGAGGATGTCATTGACTTCTTGTAGAACTTTTCTACCTTCACATTCTCTGAAACAGATGTTTTGATGTGTGAGCTCTAGTGATCTTCATAGTACTTTTCATATGCCAAACACCCCCACAAAATGACGTTTTTTGTTGTCTTTAGACATGTGATCAAATCAAATTCTGCCAACTTCTTTATACTCTTCCAAGAAAACCTGTGAGCCATCATTCCACTTAGTTACAGCTTCCCTATATTTTCTGGTTTTATTTATAGCATAAATGTCAAAATTTATATCATTTATTTCCTCCAATAGAATGTAAACTTACTGGTCATTGGACAGAATCTCACATTTTTAATACCAACAGTTAAAGTAATGGTTATAGATAGCTTAAAAACTGATTTGTAGAACTCTCTATTCCCTTTTCTGCTATTCTTCCACCATCCCTGCAAAAGCAAAGGGAGAGAAAGACAAAGATGAGGCCCATTTTGTATTTTTTTGTGTGTTTGCCCAGTTAGCCTACTGGTGTGGAGCTTCTCAGTACTTGGCTAGGCTGATTCTTGGATAGCAGAAAGTCTGTAGCCAGCATAAGTGAATCTTTTTCACCAGGAAGGAACCCATCAGAGTCACTTCCATACCAGGGTGAGATATTAGAGTAAGAATTTTATGAAAACATGGGATTCTTGTAAAGATCAAATGAGAATACATGTGAAGATATTTTTAAAATTGTGTAGTACTGTGTATGGCATTATTAAAATTATTAACTAAGTATCTGACTGCTATCTGTTTGTACTCAAAGATAAGAGAATGTACCTCCTACTTGAAGTTAATACCTGCCTTTACTTGTTTCCATTGGAGTTTTCCATCTCAACCTAACGTACTGCACATGTAACTGAACAGCATCTGTTCTACCTAGAGTTCAGTGAAAAAGTGACACAACATCGATTCCTTGTTTAACAAGTATTCACTCTGGACTGGCTGTGGAGGTGGGAAAATATGGAAATGGCCTACAACCTTTGTTGTTCCTGAACTTCAGACTGGACTAAAAATCCCAAAGTCTGACTCCAGCAGGCTTAATCCCAAAGCAAGTTGGGGCCACGCACTAAGTAAAAGATCAAAACAAGAGACAAAGAAATGTTTACATTCTAATCCTTTATCTGCCCCTACTTTCTGAGATGCAGCTGGCTCATTTATAAAATGGAAAGAACTCATATCTCTCTGAAGAACAAGTCATAGTTTAAGCTATATGGATGTTACTAACCACTAATCTCAATTCTTCCCTCTTCCATGACTCCTCCACTAATCACCATACTATATTAGAAACCAAAAAGACTTTTAAAAACACTTAAAAGGCTTTACTCTGATCTAATGATCTTTGAATGGCTAACTATGTAGGAATAGACTCTATCCAGATTAAATGTTCCTTTAAATACACACATATTCAAAAATCCAAGACAAAAAAAAAAAAGGTTTATGCAGTGGGGGGATGAAGGCAAGAAGTACAAATTCCACCAAGATTTTATGGAGCTCCCCTATATTGGGTAAATGAACTGATAGGGCATACAACTTTACTCTTCTCATTGAAAACATTTTCTTTTTAACTATCAGGTTTTTATTCTTAAAATTCTAGTGGTCTTATATGAAGCAACTCTAGAATGGTGTAGCAAGCACTGAATTTAGAGTTTTGGGGTTTGAGGTCTGGCTTTGCCACCAAGTATCTAAGTGACTTTGTACAATTTATATTTTTCTGAGCCTCAGTTTCCTGATACATAAAATAGAAATAATATCTAGCTCTCAACGTTGTTGTGAGGATCTACTTCTTGTTGTTTGTCTTTGGATGAGGACCCATGACATCAGGAAGTTGATGTCATGATCTGCAAGTGAATTGGATTCAAGTGAGGGAGAGCTGTGGAAATTCACCAGCCTCACTTTCTCCTCTGGAACTATCTGGGTCCAGTGGCAAGATGAGGCCAGATGCAGTGAGAGACCTTGGCCTTTTCCCAAGACTCAGTTGGACTGAGGCAATGGCCATTGAGTGATTAAGGCTAGGTAATAAATGAGCCAAGAAATGGCCCCTTTTACCTAATAAAAACAAAATTAATCTGGAAGGGGAAGACCCTCAGCGTTTCTAACCAAAATGGAAACAGTTGTTATTTATATTTACTCTGAGTCATCAGGACCCAGACAGTGACCAGGTGGTGCTTGGGCTAGGATCTATGGTTAGCCAATCAAGGAAAGGAATGGACAGGAGAGGATAAGAGAGATGAGGAGAGGATCAAATTATGTTTAATATATATATATATATATATATATATATATAATATTGTAAATGTACGGTAATACTATTATAGAGAGGTAGCCGGGACATAAAGAAGACAGATTCAAGTCTTGCCTCTGACACATACTAGCTGTGTGACCATGGGAAGGTCACCTAACCTCTCTGTTCCCCTAGGAAAATTTGTAAAACTATAAATAGCAATGGAGTTGCTGATCTGCATCAGTGGAAATAATTTCAACACCCAGAATTACTTTGAATGTGGAAATCATAGATCCAGACCTTACCCCTTCTAAAAAAAAATTATTTTCATAGACCATAGCCACCTAGATGGATTCATCAAATTGGTTCCCAAAAGTCATTATCAGGTCAGGAGGCTCAGAACATGTCCAGAGGAAGAAAGCATAAGCAAGTTCCCCAAAGGGTAGGATTCTATCTTCTATTTTTTTAAGTCCTAGCTCTGCAGTCAGCCAGCTATGTGCCCTTGTACAAATTATTCTCTCTGAGCCAGTTTCCTCATTTGTAAAAAACAAACAACAAAAAAAAGAGTACCTCCCTCTCTAAGTTATTGTGAGGATCAAATGAAACATTTTGGATACTGTTTTACAAATAGCTTGACAAATGTTTAATAACATATTAATCCATCTGAAATATGAAGCATTTCTTTCCAGGAAAGCTCTGCCACTAACTTTCTTTATGACCTTGGGTATGTCATTTAACTTCTTGGGGGACTTGGTTTCCTCATCTATCAAAGGAGGGCATTAGATAAGATGAGCTCCAAGTTCCCTGTCAGTTCTATCATTCAGTGACTTCTGACTTCCTTCTCTTGGTCCCTTCCCTTGTCCTGACCTGCTTAAATATAGCCTGAACACAGGGAACCACTAGCATCTTGAAGAGTCAGACTCCTACAGATAAGCAGGTTCTCAAGTCACAAATGCTAAATGAGTTTTAATTTTAAAAGCCTCCTGCTTTTGCTCAACAACCCATCTTCTATCTAAACAAATTTGAAGGTGCTTAAGATTTGTTTTGATTTTTCTCCTATGATCAAGGTTTGCTTTTTCTTCCAAAAAGAAAAATAAACATGAAGAAGTACATACACCCTTTATCCAAGCAAAGCTTCCAGAAAAACCAACCCATTTACAAACTGTTGAATACGAGAGGAAATGCACAAATCATGCAGGCCAGCAAAATAAATACTAAGTCCAGCAATAGAGCTGAGCTTGTCCTAACAGCTAGAGGCTGGTGGCTCTGGGTTGCTTTGGTCCTACCTTTAAAAACCCATTCACTCTATACAGTGATATAAGAGCACAGATGGATTGTGGGTGCACAGGGCAGGAAGCCCTTGGTCGTGATCTTCAAAGGTCTGGAGGCAATCTGAAGCAGGAGCGTTGCTGTGAAATGTCTTTATGTCCACAATCCTCTTCTTCTCCTGGCTCAGTAGAACCTAAGTATGTTACCCTTGAGGATAACCTGCCAAGACCCCTTGTTTAATCAAGGATATTCATCTGTCATGGGAAAACCACTCCTGGTGAGGCAGGGGAGGAAGACCTTGCCCTGGGCTCTCTCATGAGATGCCATTTCCTGTGCTTTTTATAGAGAAAAATAAATACATTGAGTCATATCTAATACCCAGGAGTGTGTGTACACATTTATACAACTTATATATGTATATATAGTGCTTATG
>NW_027187342.1:14116735-14149235 GCF_028583685.1 Petaurus breviceps papuanus | reverse complement strand
CCACTCCCCCTACCCACCCAGTGGTTATCTGTAGCGAATGGATATGGCAATACAAAGTCATAACCAGCTGCATTGTCTTTTAAGCATTAAAAATTAAAGAACAAGCAAGCAGAACCTAAAGCTCCAACATTTATTGTGTCAATGTTAAGCACAAGTTTTAAAAGACAACGTAGAATGTATAGAAACAATGGGTTGGGGGACTCATGCTTTTTTCCACAGTACAGGTAATTAAATTGGCTGGTTTCAAGAGGGCTTGGGCGTCACCCAAAGACAGTAACGGCCAATGGGCCCTATAACATGGGACTGATTCACTGTTCCAATGCGATTCTGGTTGGTTTTTTTTTTTTTTTTTTTTTTTTTTTTTTTTTTTTTATTAAAAAATATAAATAAAATGGCGCTGCAGGCCCCGACGGGAAGGACTCCGCAAGACTCTGTCTTCACACGACGGCTTCTTGGAGGCTACTGTCAGAAAACATCACAAACTAGCAGGATGACGGACCACGCTCTGATGTCGGCTGGGCGGCAGGACATCCCACCCTGCCTTGGGTGGGGGGAAAGGGCATCAAATTTTCTCAGAATTTAAGGGCTCTCGAGCTTCCATCCGAAAACTGCCACACATCTTGAGCTCTCTGGGCACTACGCCGAATGGGGGTGTGTGAAGAACCTAGACAGAGGACGGGGACAGAGAGGGGGGAAAAAAAATACAGGTGTAACTTGGCCCAGTGCATTCCATCATCTTCCTAGCCTGTTTTGTTTTTTTGTTTGTTTTGTTTGTTTTTTCCAATTAACTTGAATCAGCCACAGACCTGAGCTGCTGGACTCTCAGGCACTGATTTCAAACCCAGGCCCCCATACTCTCTGGTCTCTGCTTGCTTTCCCCACAAAGGTAGACTGTCCACCCACTCTTGCCCACCCGGGGCATATCACATCACAGTCCTAATACTCTTCAGGACACATATGGTGGGAAACATTCTTCCCCCTCCCCCCCCCACCTCCAGTGGAAAAAAAAATGCAGGTAACAAGTCATATGTACCCCGGTTCTTTCTTTTCTATCTTTCTTTCTTTCTTTCTTTTTTGATTGGAGGGGAAGGGGAAAAGGAAAGGAGAGTAAGGGAGGGGGGGAAACAAAACAAAAATAAAACAAAAATAAAAATCAATGTAAAGCAGCACAACAAAACATGGAATGTCATCAAGTTCAACGTCAAAGCAGCCAAAGATTTACAAGAGTCGGACGAATCTCTGCAGAGAAAATCAGAACCCCAAAAGGTTACCCCCAAAATTCACCAAACCTGCCTGTAGTTTCTTTGGAAAAGCGCAGTTCAATTTTGATGGGGAAGGGGGAAGGAGAGGGAGGAGGGGAGAAAGAAGCGTTGTTGAAGAGAAAAGGGGAAGGGAAGAAGGGGATGGTTATTTTCTTCCTGGTTTTCTTCCCGTCCTGTGTACATTGACTTGAAGCTGCAGGACTGGGAATCCGGATGTGCTGAGGAAGACCACCACTGTGGTATTCCAGGCCTCGTTGCCATGGTGACCCGAGGCAGGGGCTTGGGGCCTCTTCTCCCCTGACTTGGCGCTGGAGGCCCAGGGTCTAGCACTCAGCTGCTCTTGTGCATCCCCTTGGCTGAACCACAGGGACCAGACCTGGGCCTGCCATGTCCAGCAAGGACCAGGCAACACTGAGAATCCCACAATCACACCTCTTTTTTAAGTAGGATTCCCAGGTCCCACTGCCCAGACACTGGCATTGCCTCTCTTTAAGACGAGGTTGTCCGAATCAAACCGCTTTTGTCATCTCTCTTCCCCCATTTACCAGTATTTTACAGCCCTCACTGGAAATCAAAGTACAATTTCAGGTTGAGCACTTAACTATTTACAAGTTCATTTAGTAGCACTTTCCCTGTCCAATATCAAGGCCCTACTTCAAATGAAAGGATTTTACGAAAATCCCTATTTTCGGCCATTTCTGCTTTTCCTGTGGAAGACATACTTTGTACTTTTCTTTTTATACTTCCCACAGGAAACTCTTTGTCATTTTTACAGAATGGAAAAAAAAGGTAGTTGGATCCACCATTGCGTTGTGCTTGGGCAAGGTCATACACTTCCATACCACAGCCCCAGAGCTCTGAACTTTTGCTCTTCCTTGCCCCATTAGGGAAGAAGAAATCAATTGCATCCTAGGACCATGGATAACAGTGTGCAACACACAGAAAGAGAAACCCATCCCCCAAAAGGCTGATTCAACAACCATGTGTTTTTAGCAAACGAAACAGCAGGCTAATGAGTGCCGATAATATCAAGCAAGCACACCCAATAATCCAAGCATAAAACTGGCAGGTAGGGTAAACCCTGTGAAACAGGCACCATAATCCCAAATTCAAGCCCTGTGGCCTGATGAGTTCATTTCTTTGGAAATGGACCCATTTATTCTTCACTGGGGGTATCTGCAAGGGTCTCAAAAGCCACTGAAGAAAATTTACTAAGTAGCTCATTTTTTTAAGTTAAAACTCTTTTGAAAGGAAAAAAAAAAGCCAGTTTGGAGAATACTATCACATCTTCTCGACACCGGCAAAGTTTCTACTAACTTTAAGTTGTTTTTTTTTTAATAGAATGGCCAAATAAGTACTAAAGTACAGGCCCTCTCTTGAATACCTCAGACTCAGAAACAATGGCATATAATAGAACCATAATGGATACACAGTTACAGCAGGCTTATAAATAATTTTAAAATTATATAGATGTTGTTTAAAGACAAATGAAATAAATCCATTTCCCTCACTTACTCTCTCTGTCTATCCAGTGCTTGAAGTAAGGCAGGATGAAGCCATCCAACTTCTTTCCAGGAAGGCCTGAAAAATCCTGGCTCTTCTTAGTAGACTTTTGTCTATGATGGATAAGCACGCCATCCTACCTCCTTGTTTCTCTATTTTAAACTATTTCCAAATGGTCCTACTTCCCTTACTTTTCTCACTTCAAGCTTTATATAAGTATAACACACATTCAGGGGAAAAATAGCTACACAATGACACACATTCATTCTTCTGGGATAAACTCAAAAATTTCACATTTCCCAAAATTGCAAAGATAACTTAGAGGCTATATACTCATATTACTTCTTACAGGCCTTTAAGTGTGGAACCTCTAAGGCTAAAGGACTCCATGTTGTTTTCAGTCCCTTTTTTTTAGCCTTAAAATTCAGAGGACATTAAAAGTCTTTTGAGGGGGCACAGTAGGCATCCCCCCTCAAAAAAAAATTCTGGACTAAAATCAGTGGGCAATGGAAATTTTAACAAAAGCTCTTGTACTGTCACCCCAATAATATTCCTGTTCATTTAAATATCTTTTTAAGTGAAGATAAATAGCAAGGTTCTTCAGAGAGGGATGTGGGAAGGTCAGGTTTACAGGGACACATTGCCTTGTAAGTTCCTACAGGGACATCACTTAAGTCTGTTTCAGAATTCTTAAAAATCACCTTTAAGTGGTTTCTGATTTTAAACACCATGCATTCATTACATTGTTAAGAAATGTATAGTTTGCATTAAGATATGCTTAGCACTTGGAATATAACATACATGTTCTTGTTGTTATGTTCTTGTTGACTAATCTTTGATGCATCTATTACTGAGGCAGCTTCGGAAATAATCTCTTAAAAGAGGGCTTAAGCAAGTCAGGAGACTAGGTGAACTGAATAAGCTGTCATGCCTCTCACTAGATTTATTTAGCCTTGTAAAGGCTTAAATCAAACACAATTTCTCATACATCAGAGGGTGAATCATCACTCCCCCCCACCATGATTTAGAAATTCTGAATCTGAATTATAAATATATACATGTAGTATTATATTAATTCAATACTATATATCAGAATGCAAACCTAATTACACTAAAACATTATACATGGAGAAACTAAAATGAGTACCATACATAAAAACCTGTTCAGCTGCAGTTAACAATTTCCTATTAAAAGAATAACAGGGATATACAGACTTTATGGACATTTAATAGTGGTAGAGCTGAAGTCATGTACTCCCAAAAGAGCAAAGCACTGGTTATGATTTCTGCCTGGTCCCAGCACTGTGTTAATGTCTAATACTGCCTTCTCTAAAACACCAACATCCTCCCTGAGCCCTGGTTTTCTGACAGTTACCAAGCTCTTTTTAATCCATCTGTTCTCTCAATCTATCCCCTTTTCATCATCCAATCTCTTCCACACTAATAACTAACTGTACATCTTGCCTAATATTCCCCTTCCCATTCCTCACCCTCAAACCCTCTAGTCCTCACCCCCTCAAAGGGACAGATACCTCTCTTAAACAGGCTGGGGTGAAAATCATCTCCTTCTGTACTAATAGTAAGATTTTCTTCCCTAAGATCAATATTATTACATCCATTGGAAGAGTGCCACCTATGAAAAGGCCTGATGGGTTCACTAACTGGGCAACAATGACCACCACCACAAGAAGACAACAGAACAGTTCTGGCTTTGGTTGTACAAAAATAAAAACAATGTCATAATCCATTCAGTTACACTAGGAACAGCGAGACACAATATCACGGAGGAATGTGTTTTAATAAAGCAAAAAGATGCTGCAACATGCAGTATTTGTAAAAACTGACAACATGCACAGACCTCTAAAGAAGGGGTTAAAAAAAAAAGACCTTAATTTGATTCCAGATTTTAAATACAAATATATGCACAATATTTCATAAACCTGCTGGGTGTTCAAAAGATAAGTGAAGGGGAGTTCCCACCTTCCATTTGCTGTCAGCCAGTGAAACACCATAAACAGGTCTGTAGAGTTTTAGGGCAGGTTCTCTGATCTCAGATTCACAGTGAAACACACCATGCATCTCGTAAAATCAGAGGCTGTGCATGCCCACACACCATCGGTGGCTGCTTTGACAAAACATGTCACACTATCCAGTGTGCAGCACAGGCTGAAAATCTGGAGTTCACCTGTTGCCATTGTTAGGGTCTTGGGTGAGGGTGGTGAGGAAAGGGGAGGGGAGAAGGAAGTTAGTTTTGGTTTGACAGAGGGGCTAGTGAAGAAACAAGGGGACTGATTCTTTTCTTTTGTCCCATGTGCTCCAGATGGGGCAGGAGGAAAGTCCCTTTCAGACAAGACCAAAAAAAAAAAAAAATCCCAAAGGAATGCCATGTGGACAATGCCATTACAGGGAAAATGTAAGTTTATTCCTGAATGGCTCTATTGCTACAGCAGGGTGGGAGAAGTTTCAATATCTACACTGAAAAAAAAAAAAAACATCTTCTATGTTCTTGAAAATTATTCTAGAATTGTAAAGCCTCAAAACTATTTCCCTGGATTGAAATGTCTATTCTAATATGGTATTTCTATGTTCCTTTAGGATACAACACACACGTCAAAATGCCCACAGAAAGAATCCTGAAAAAGACTGACTGGCCTTCTCTTAAAACCTGTTATTTTCCTGAAAGTAATTTACAGAGTGTGTCAAATGAGGACACAAGAAGCTTACATTGTGTACTTTAATTTTTTTTTATTTTTTCAATAAAGGGACAAAATGGGTGTATGAACAGGTTAATGCAGACAACTGCCAAAAAAACACAGACAGTGGTTTTTCCAATAGAACTTAACAAAGACCAGAAAACAAATACAATAAAAAGCCAGGTTGTAATGACCTTTGGTCATCCAAATAAAAAAAAATAAAAACAAAGAAAAATAAAAGATCAAATTAAGTGCCTCTGTTTTGAACAGGGCACATAAGCAATAATAAATAGTGACTCCCATAGTAAAAGATAAAATTTCAAGTTACGACAAACAGCTTTCATTACAGGAATAGAAAAGGCCAATAACAAAATATTCTGCATTGCCATTTACAAAAAAGTATTGACTAAAGTGGGCTTTCTCTTTAATATGCTTTGCATATGAAATTCTTTCCAATCTAAATATAAAGCACCATTTAGTTTTTGGCAATGAAAAAAACTGCAAAACATTGTTTTTTTTTCCTTTTTTTCTTTCTTTCTTTTACTGCATATGAAGTTAAAATGCTGGAATGTAAGGTGAATAGGAGAGGGACAAGAAGCACACTACATAACAAACCAACGTTATTAGCTTGCAGTACTGCATACAGTATGGCAGCAGGAAAAAAGAACAAAAAAAAGATATGTACAACCCTCTGTGACAGCCATCCGTGTGACATTCTAACAGGTTTTCGCCAAACAGCCATTATATGGCTTCTTATCTGTATAGTGTCACACTTTTTTGTCTTTTTTTTTTTGAAACATACAAATAATTTGCACTATATTATCCTGCCAAATTAAAAAAATATACTGTGGCAGCCTGTGTTTTTTTTTTCCACTACCAAAAAAGGTACATTGATACCTTTTAAGAGAACAAGCAACAATTAAAAATACAAGCTTCAATATAAATACTATAGTGCCTAACACTAGGTGAACATTTAATTCAAATACCATTCTAGAAATACAGAAAAAAGACCATAAATGTGTTTTAGCATAGGAATCAACATGAGTGTGCATTTTCCTATATTTAAGTACTATATAATCTTAAACCTTTCCCCAATGTATGCTTTATACAACCTGAAGAGCGGTGTATATCCAAGGCATAAAATTTCCACTACCATTTTTAAATGGATAACAAGTCTTGTAACACCACCAAGACAATGGAACCCTAAATGCAGTTCCCCCCTAAACATAATGAAGTGTTTTTTTAAAAAAATTTCTTAACATTTATATTTAAAAAAGTTTTGTACAAAAATCCTTGCACTGTAGAAGCGAAAGCAATCATTCATTTCTATGTTAAGTGTTTTCTGTTTCCATTCACAGCGCTGCAATGTTGCGTCCAAGTAAGTAAGCTCATTAGTCAAGTAAATGGCTGGCAAAGGTTTTTTTTTTTTGTTTTTTTTTTTGTTTGTTTTGTTTTTAATGCTCATCAATGAGATTGTGTTCAATTTTTTTTTTCAGCATTCTTGCAACTTTTCCCTTAAGTATAGACCTGTAAACTGGGAAAATTGTACAGTGCACTTAATTGTCCTAACTGAGCAGTCTTATTTTATACTCAACCTCTGTATCTCTGATTAGAGAAAAGATACAGACACATCACAGGCAGAGTCAAGTGCTATTTGAACACCAACTGGGGCGGATGCTAGCTTAATAAAAAAAAAAAAAATGAATCCTGTTCCATGTTAACACAAATAGCACACAGTGTATGAAAAAGAAATGAAGTACAACTTTTAGGGAGCACAGACATACATACTGCTACTCTTAAAATTCTTTCTCTCTCTTTATTTTAGAATGTCACATTTAAAAGCAAGTCTTAAGAATTCATAGTTAATCATCATTGTATTGATATTAGCTTATACACCTGTTCTAGTTTAAAATGGCAAACAGTACCACATTGTGCTAATGGTCACAATTAATTTTTGTTTTTCTATCTGTTACACTCTGTAAAATCTTATTGCCAGCCTCTTTTTTTATATGGGTACACAAGGTCTTAAAGTTTATAATCTGATTGTCAGCTTGACAATCAAGTGGATCTGGATTTATTTGTTTTGGTGCCAGAATCAATAAAAGATATTATTAAAAGTAAATATCTTCATAAAATGAATTTCCTTACTAGTGTATTTAATCATGTTCCAGGGCCTTTGCACGTTTCACATTCAATTTAATCATTGATTAAAAAAAATAAAACTTTGGGCAAAAAATCCCATTTCTTTTAAGCTCTCACCAGGAGCAAAATAGCTTTTATACTGCTATAATCAGTTTTGTTTTTTTTTTTTTAAATAAACTAAAGGGAGAATGATGATTAACTAGGACATATTGGGTCATATTTTTAGGTAGCCATTGTTGTGAGAAATACAATATAGAATCATATGCTAGGTCCTAAAGATTTATCACCTTACCCAATGTTGAATTAAGCTACAAGTTTATAACAAGTAGAAAGAACCATCAACATGGTTTCAATAGATTCAAGGCACTCATTTTTAAAACCAAATGATAGTACAAATTTGCTTTTATCTTTTTTTCTTAATTTGTCCATTCAAGGCCTTTTTTCCCCCATCCAATTGACACATTTAACCCTTTAGAGACAGACATCTAGCTAATACAGCATTTTTTTTTTCAGTGCTATCCATCCTGTCCATAGAGGGTTAATCCAAAGACTGTCTTTTCCTCCACACATTATAAAACAAAACTGTACATGATATGTATTACAGAAGTTATGCAGCATGGTCTTTTTTTTTCTCTCTCTCTCTCTCTCTTTTTTTTTTCTCTCTCTCTCTTAGAACGGAACTGGAAACAGCAACATGTTTGCTCAGCAACTAATCAGGGACAATTTAAAATAGCCATAACATACCATACATGCTGTCTAAGTCAAAATAAAAAAAAACATACACAACATGTAAATTATTGCACAAGAGAAAGGCTCAAAGTTTGCGTAAAATGCAATAGTATTGCCCCGATAGAGATCATGCATTCAAACGGTGAGAACATAAAGGAAAAAAAAAAGGGAAAAAAAAGGAAAAAAAAAGGAAAAAAAAAACAGGTGTGCTGGTGACAAGCACTTTTCTGTATATTCTTAGCTTCCATTATTTTTTGTTTGTTTGTTTTAAATCACAAGGGACTAGAAAAAATTCTACTGGAGATGGGAGGGGGGATTGCAGGTGGTGGGGAGAAGGGGGCAAAAAGGTGGGGGTGGGTTTGGGTGGAGGAGTGGAGGGGCAGGGTATGAATATACCTCTATTCAGTTTTTATATCATTATTCAACACTCGATCACTGTGCCATTTTTTCATGTGTTTCTCCAGGGTACTGTACACGCTAAAAGGCATCTTACAAATTTCACATTTGTAAACGTCCTTCCCCACCTGGCCATGCGTTTTCATGTGCCTGGTGAGTTTGCTACTCTGCGCACAGGCATAGTTGCACAGCTCGCATTTATAAGGCCTTTCGCCCGTGTGGCTTCTCCTGTGGACAGTGAGATTGCTACAGTTCTTGAAGACTTTCCCACAGTACTCACAAGTGTCGCTGCGTCTGCCCTCTTTTGAGCTGGGCCTGCCAGGGCCCGGGCCACTAATATGCGGAGTGCTCCCACCGCTTCCCGTGCCGCTGCGGCCCGAAATGCCTCCGTCCATCTCCCCTGGCGGCGTGGAGAAGCGCAAGCTGCCATTCTCCGACGAGTGCTCTGAGGACGAGGCAAAAGGCGATTGTCTGGAGTCTCCGAAGTTGAGGAAGGGGTCTTTGAGCTGCCGGGACGCCGCGTAGCCGGCGAGCCACTGGGAGTAAACGTTTTCGGTGTTGGGCATCGCGGTGGCGGGCAGGTCGAACTCCTTCTCGAGTTTAATGCGCTTGGAGAAAGGGCTCAGCGAGCTGGGGCTGCCCAGGAGCAGCTTTTTGGACAAGCCCCCCGACGCCGACTCTCCCGGGGAGCAGCCGCGCCCGTTGACAGTGCCATCGTCTATGCGGTCGGATTCGCCCGCGACTGAGTCTTCGTCGCAAGTGTCCCTGTGCACCTCGGACTCAGACAGGTGGCCTCGCTTATGCTTCTCGCCCAGGACCTGGTGGAAGGCTTCGCTGAAGTGCTGCATGGAGCTCAGCACCATGCCCTGCATCACGTCGGGGATGGAGCGGTTCTCCTCGCCAGCCCTGGAGTTGTTCTCGTGGTGGCGGGCAGCCTCCAGGCTGAGGCCGAAGCCGTAGTCCACCCTCTCGCTCTCCGTCAGGTCCTCCTCCTCCTCTTCCTCCTCTTCTTCCTCTTCTTCGTCGTCCTCCTCTTCCTCCTCGTCCCCGTTCTCCGGGATCATGTTGGGGTCGTTCTCGCTCTTGAACTTGGCCACCACCGACTTGAGGGCGCTGCTGGCGCTGCCCACCAGGTCGCTGGTCCCGGGCTCCGGGGAGCTGGCGGTGGACAGGCCGTCGTCGGACTTGACCGTCATGGGGGACGACTTGTGCATGTGGGTCTTCATGTGGCGCTTGAGCTTGCTGGCTTGAGTGCACGCGTGGTCGCAGAGGTTGCACTTGTAGGGCTTCTCGCCCGTGTGGCTCCGCCGGTGCACTACCAGGTTGCTCTGGAATTTGAACGTCTTCCCGCAGAATTCGCAGGACTTGGACTTGACGGGGGCCTGGGAGGGAGGAGGGGCAGACTGTAGAGGAGGGAGGGGGGGCGTAGCTAGAAAGGGCGGCTTGCTACCTGGCTGGAATGGCTGCAGTAACCTTTGCATAGGGCTGGGCCGGCTTGGGGACAGCGGTGGGCTAGACGTGTTCCCTGCCAACTCTCTAAGTCTCCTAGAGAAATCCATAGCGGGAGGCTCCATAGCCATAGGATTCAACCGCAACACCCTGTCAAAGGCACTCGGGTGATGGGTGGCCAGGGCCATTTCTTCTGCCCCTAGGCGCTCTATGCGATGGGGATCCAAATGATGTCTCGGTGGAGGACTAAACAAAGGGGGGGTGGGTGGAAAGCGCCCTTCGCCGAGACCCGAAGCCTCTCTCGATACCGATCCTGGTATTCTTAGCAGGTTAAAGGGGTTACTGTCTGCAATATGAATCCCATGAAGTGGAGGCTGGGAACACTCTGCACCTAGTCCTGAAGGGATACCAACCCGCGGGGTCAGGGGGCTTCCGTGTTCGCTTTCTAAGTAGATTCTTAATCCGTGAGTGTTCTGTGCGTGTTGCAAGAGAAACCATGCACTGGTGAATGGCTGTTTGCAAGTTGTACATGTGTAGCTGCTGGGCTCATCTTTACCTGCAGAAATAATACAACAGGTACATAGAGGTTTAATCACGGAATCATGGATGAACGATCGCTTATTTCTGTTTCATTCCCGCCCTCTCCCTCCTCCCCAACCCCTAACCCCTTCCCCTCTTTTACACTCTGGTTGTCTAAAAGGTTAAAAATACAAAATGAAAAGGTGGTAAAGCGGAGGGGGTGGGGGCACAGGCACTTAGGGCAATCATCACATTTGGAGACTATTCTTATATATTTGTATATATTTGGAGACTATTCTCTGCACACCTATGGATTCTGCAGCTGCTTTTTAACTATGGAGTATTGCTTAGGATGGTAGACTCATAGATTTAAGAGCTGAAAGGGGAAGGCCCCTTTCATGAAGTCATGAGTCCAAGCCTATCATTTTTACCAATAAGAAAACAGAGGCCCAGGAAAACCAGATGACTAGTCCAGGGTCACACACACAGCCAGTAAGTCTGAGGTGGGATTTGCACCCAGGACATCCTAACTCCAAATCCAGTTCTCTTTACACTACAGGCTGCCCCTCTAGACTTCTCAAATTTTCTTCACCTTTCAAAAAAGACCTAGATCTCCCTCCTCTCTCTAAGCTCCAACAATTCTGCCTCCTGAAGCAATGACCTCTCTAAAGAGATAATCATTTCTAGGATCCAGTGAAAACAGATAAGGTCAATTCACTATGCTCTAGAAATGCTTTTTTAATTTTACAATTACAAAACAAGCAAATTTCTGATATTATTTAAATAAAAACATTCTGCTTATTAGTATAGTCTAAAATATAGTCATAATGCCCCCTATAGGTAATGTGAGCATGTAAACATAAGCCAGTAATTCCCAAATATAATTTTTCATCACCCTCAGGGTACCTATGGTTATTTTCTCAAGAGGGTCTCATAAAATATTCAAAATAGATATCATGCCACTTAGGATGCGTGGGCAAGGGGGACCTCACAAAAAAAAAACCAAAAAAATAAAAGATGGCAGGATGTAAAAACTTTTCAAAGGTTTGACGTCACTGGGGTATGTATGTGAAGGAATACATACCAATCCAAGCTGAAGAGACAGTGAGTTTACAGCAGCCTGAACCATCACAGGCAGCAAACTGAGAAATGCTACACTATCTTCCTCATTATTTTGAGTGGCTAACAACGTGAACCAAATTACACAACATCGCGTGCCCTCAGCTGAGATTCAGCTCCAGTTGAGAAAGAAACAGTCCAGCTAGTCAACTCTCTGGCCAGTAGCCAAGCAGCCTGGATAGAAGCCCTACTTAAGTCACATTATTTCTCTCACGCTGAAAAGAGCCGGAGAATGGTAAATGCCACTTTGGGAAACAGCTAGCCAACTTGATTTCACTATCGTTTATTTTGAGAGATAACTAAAAACGCTCCAAGGGAGCCACAAAACACCAAATCACTGGATGGCCAGCCTACCAATTGTGACATTCAGAGGGGACAAATGTGGATGGCAGGATGGTAGGAATGAGCAAAAGAGAAAACTTCTCAAAGGCTTCCCAGGGGAAAAAAAAAAGATAGAATAAATTATAATCGCAGAAAATCTACCTTTCCTTTTCTTAAACAAGTGGCTAGAATATTTCATCAAATCCCCAGATAATATTTTTCAATAAATTCTTATAAAGGGAAATAAGTCACCGTTGGGGTGAGGAAAGGGGATGAGGAATTAATCAGTTTGATGATTCCCTCCATTTAATGATTCAGAAATAAAAGCTGGTGAGTTCTGCTCAGGAGCCAAAGACACCAGTATTCCAAAACAAGCCAGGCTTTCGAGACTTGCTTGACTACATAATGGACTCCTGGCCTTGACCTTGTAATTTACTTTACAATGCATTTATAATCTCACTCAATATATCCCACTTCTGGGCAAATCTCTTTAACAAGATTAGATGATAAGATACCAAAATTAGGTTTCAAACATTTGCCTAATGTGGGTAAAAAAAAAGGCAGAGAGATTTTGAAAGAAAATGCTGACACTGGGGTCATATTATCTGCCTGTTTTTGTTTGCCTCCTCTCTTCAAAGGGAAATAAAAGGCATCACTGAGATTATTTTCATAAATTTTGTTGTTGTTGTTGAACAATGATTTGGGGACCAGACAGGCAAAAAACCTATCTAGTCCTAGCTTAAGTGACCCAAGGTGGCTTTATCCTTTGCCTCTAGGTCTCTGTTTTATTATCATACATTTAGCCTGACAATCCGAATTGAGGAAGTAAAAAAGGAGATTCAACTGCCTATAGCAGTCACTTAACACTTTCATCCCTTCAAAAGTCTTAAAATAATATTTAACCTCACATTCCTCAGCTAAAATCAAGATTGGAATAAAAATGCATTATAATCATTTTGCATGTGTCTTAATATAGCCCTTCTGATAAATATCTAAATCCCTGGGAAACAGAGTGACTTAAGGATGTTCATTTATGAGCTTCAAAAAAAAAAAGCTTAAATATTAAAACTTCATTCTATTTTGCTGTCATAAGCTGAGGCTGCTTTAAAAAAAAAGAAAACGAAAAACAATGCAGAGCAAGCTATGTGATCCAGCTACAGTATGCTAACAATGTAATGCTCCCCTCCCTTCTCTCTCTCATACATTAGGTCAGAGAAAATGGCATTTTATCTTATAATGAGCATACAACATACAGTTTTCACTATCGCATTTTAGTATTCCCATCAACTAAATATTCTAGATCATGAGGGCAGCTACTGTAATCATAATGTCAATGAGAAGGGCTGTTACGATTGAGACTAAAGATTACATGGAAAGAGCTGCTTTGAAACTGGTAATTATTACCAGTCCACTAATAGCAAATGATGCATTACAGTTTTGCCATATAATCTGTATTTCACTCAGCTCGTACCAGTGCAGCACATTACATTACAGTGCTCACCAATTCTAAATTCCTAAACTACAGTCATCAATAAATGTGTTACTTGCCTTAATTTGCAAAATTACTTTGTTCATAACATCTTCCACGGTTTAGAAAGACCAGAATTGATTTCCTGCGTGGCAAAATTAGGGCTACATTGATTTACTGACGTGTAAAACATAATAATATTCTTCATTCACTCTAATGAAAATCAACTTCTCCATTCAAGAATGATCGTTTTGGGGGGATCTGGAGTAATAATGTGTGTGTACATACATGACTGCCCTGATCCAAAAGCTCTAGGAGGCCCAGCAGTCAAAGGGTTAAAGTCAGCTAAATGGCTCACACCTCCTGATTTTTAAGAAATGACAAAAAGACAGGACGCCATTTTCAATTTATCTGGGCAGTTGTTTCCTAGGGCTGTTGACCTACCATACTTCCCACCCAACATTAACTTTCAGTCTAATGTCCTCATCCTGTTCTGACCCTACCTGGACTTTTGAGGGGCTGGGGGTGAGTAGGAGGCAAAGGGAGAAGGATCATTAGTTGGTGAAAATGAACAAGGTGCATACTGGTGGCACTCCTAGTGGCCTTCCATAAGTGGCATTCCTAGAGAGATCTCCCTGTGAAATACAGTCATCTCTACCCCTACATGCCTCTCTCTATGCTGCTCCCCAACAAGTCTTGCTTTATATGGGAAAGTTAGTTGGTGGTTGTGGCCATCAGCACCAACCCTCTTATTAGGAGGAGGGTTTTTAATCTCAGGCTTCTGAGTTTCCCACCCTCTAAACCAAATTCAGTACCCACAGAAAAGTCATGGTGAACAAAAGAGATGGAGAGAGAGAAAAACATTCTCCATTTCCCTTTATCAGTCCAACTCCAATCACTCCTATCACTATTATACCCAAAAGGATTTTTCTCCTTTCTTTCTGCAAGTGACAGCTATAACCACTAGGAGCATTGGGTTTTGAGCCAAAGAACCTGAGTTCCAATCTAAGCTCTGTCTCATACTACTTGAGCAAGCCACTTAAAATCTCTGGGCCTCAGTTTACTCATCTGTAAAGGTGGAGGGAGTGGTGGTGGTCTAAAAGATCTCAAAGATCCCTTCTGGTTTAAAAAAAAAAAATTCAATGACCTATGAACCTGAGTCATTCTGAGAGCCCAGTACACAGAACTAGGAGCCCCCCAAGCAAAATCAGAAGGTATCTCTGAGAGCCTACAGGCTGTCATGCAGAGACTCAAAAATCAGTCCAACTCCTAAACTCCTTGCTATCTGTGACCTAACCAAGGTCTGGAATGGGGGAGAGGGAAAGAAAGGGGTGTTATGGAACAGACAAGGTGCTTTAACCCCTGCACCACCACCCAGCCCTCAGGACTGGAGACTTATGAAATTCAGACAATAACTCGTTGTTACCTGGGATTACCTAGCAGTTAAAAAAAATTTAATAAACAATTGACTGAATTTGGCCATAGGGTGGAGGCCCTGTAGACACCATTCTAGAGCTAATGAATCCAGCTTTCTTCCTACTTAGAAACACTTCCTTCTTCTGGATCTTTCCCTTCCTCTCTCTTTCATTCCTTTCCTATGACCCTTTCCTTTTCCCCATTCCACCAGCAAGATATGTTTTGTTTGTTTTCATAATGCAAATACTTTCCTTAGGTAAAGATTAGACAATACACTGTCATGCTTTTCTTTTACATTTGCTTTTGTGTTTGAGGTGAGATTTTCCCAGTTTTAGCCATGACTCATTCCATTTATTCCTACTCACATAAGCAAACTGCTTTAACTTCTAAACTAAAGCAAGTTTTTTTTCAAATTCATTTTTTTTCTGAATCCATAGCTCTTAAAAATCTATAATTCTACTCCAAATTTTATAAAAAGTCCTCTAATATAAAAATTGACATTGTGTTTTTAACCAGAGGGGATTGGGGAGAAGGCTGAATTTAGTGTGATGGTTAGGAGGCAGTCAATTTACTTCTAGGTTGAGGGGGGGGGCGGGGGGGGGAATTTAACAAATAGCATTACAGTAACACTTCCTTTGATTCAATAAAATAATTAAGGGGCATCCATTTCTCTTTAGGACAAGAGTATCGAGAGTGTCTAAGTCCCATCTGGGCCTGCTCAAATTTGTTGCCTGTGGAATAAGTTTAAACTCCTTATGAGGCAATAAGACTTGACCTCTAGCCACATAATAGACCCTGTGAGCCCACAGGCATGTCCACCAGTCACTGGCCCTGGAGCCAGACAAGAAGCTGGGGAGGAGGCCAACAGGGAAAAGAAACCGTCAGCTCTATGCCACTACTTAAGAAAGAAAGAAATATGGGGGGGGGGGGGGAGGGGAGAACCCATTCCGGTGCTGAGCAGAGTGGTTGTTGGGATGCCAAGTGAGTAATGGAATAATATGCATGTGGGTGCCAATCTATTTTGGAAGTGCCTCCCTTCAGGACTTAAAAAGCAAGAGTGATTTCCAGAAATTCTCATCTTGACACACATGGACATTTGTAGAAGAAATAACGCTGAACTTACAAATACCCTGTGGGGCGTATTCTGCACTCATCCCGGGTGTGGGAATAAGAGCTCCATGTGCAGAACGAGGGGAAGAGAGTCCCCTCCAGTGCAGAAGTTTATCTGTGGAAGAAACCCAAAATAAAGTACTCCAGCTACACATCACACATTACATTTCATTGCATTCTATTAACATTAGTAGAGCAGTCTTGCAGATAGTCAACTGACCCAATCAAGGACAGTAAATTATTTTTAATGATTGAATTGTTTATGGATTATTTTCATTTGTAGAAATTGTTTTTATTCTCTAAGGTAGAGGTCAAGGGAATTGGTATAAAAGTATACCTTTGAAGTACTGATGTGTAATCAGTAGTCTGGGAAGGGGGGATAATAAGCAGGTTGGAAAATTTAGGAACTTATCTGCAAGGCTGATTTACATGCATACATTTCTCTTTACTAGTTGCAGAAAGACCAAGCCAAAAAAAAATAAAAACAAAATAACCAACCCACAACCATGATGCTTAGAGATGGCCAGAGGGTAATTTGGCCTTTAAATTTTTTTTTTTTAACAGGGAATCCCACTGTCCTCAATCCACCCACCCACCCCCAACCCTCAATTCATGCAGCATTCAGGGTGGGCCCCAACTCAGTAGGGAAGACTGAAGAATTCAAGGACTTGGAATTAGGGCATGTATGGTCTAGGTTTCTACCAAGTGAGCACCCCATGAATGGGTTTCCCATCTCACACTACTGGAAAAGACTGGACAATTTTGAATGGGCAAATCTGAGTGAATCTTGGCAGATTCCACCCCTGCTCCCCAGAAAAGGACATAAACATGAAATGACAGAGCAAAAGACCCAGTATTTCACAATCCCAGCACCTAGGAGCAAGTGTCCAATTGCCTTCTGTAGAACCGAACTCCTAAATACTGTGCCCCATTGCACCCTGGTAATGGACAGTAACATCCAACACTAATAAATACAAATCTAGCATTTGTATTAGACATTTCCTGCTTGGGCATTGAGATTTTTCTGAGAAATTTTGAAAGATTTGGCTTATGTAGCCCTGAGGATTATAGGGGACATCTAGAAAGTTACCAGTTTTCCTAAGTTCACTGTCAAGCTAATCAGCTTTTTGGATGTTCAAGCATGAGATAGATTGGGACCCTGGATGGAGTGGATGATACAGAACTGGCCTTGGTAGCTAGGATTTGTTATGATTGGGTAGGTCAAGGGAGGGAGGGGGAAAAAAAGAAAACAGACTCTGAGTAAATAGTATGTATTTTCCGTTAGCTTAATATTAAGAACACTTAAAAGTGTTGTTGTTATGCTTTGAGATGGCAGGTCTCAAGTGTAAAATACATCCTGTTCTCCTTATAAAGACCGCCCTGCCAAGTACAGCCAGGGCAGACAGGACAAGGTTTTCTTTCATTAGGAGCTGGGCTTGTTACAATAGCGTGTTGCTCGGTAAGCTTCTGCACAGACCACATAAATCTTTTGTTACCAGGACGGCAACAGGAGACTGTTGTTGAGACTTGAATATAAGAGGACTATCTATCTCTGTGTGTGTGTGTCAGTGCGAGCATGCGTGTATACATACATACATACATACATACATACACAGAGTTCTTTCTCATTCTGAGAAAAAAACCCAAAAAGGTACATCTTCATTTTATGCCAGATTTACTAATGGTGTTTTTCAACAAGCAATCTAAGGACATTTTTAGCACTTATTTTCATCTTAGATTTTTTTTTAAATGCTGCCATTTCTGAAATACCTTTCTTAGGAAATCTATATATTTAAAATAACTCTGTGACCCCCAAATTGAAAAATAGCTAGAGATAATCTAACCCCAGGTCTCCTGCCTTGTAAATCCATGGAATTAAGTATGATGTGTTGCATTAGAAATCTTTAAGGATTCATTAACATGACTCTCTAGATTTCTTGATGAAGAAGCTTGTTAACCCACTCAGTTTTCTTATGGGGGGAGGGGGGGCTGCAACTTTTTGGCCAACCTAGCATCTTGCTACTTTGGACATGCGAGCTGGGTTGAAACAACTTCTCCGGGTAGGGTGAGTCAATTCCTATAGTCTTCAATTAGGGAGATTTAAGAAATGACTAATAGAAATGGATTCCTAGATAAAGTTTGTGCCCTTCAAATTAGACTGAGGAGTTTACAGGATTTTTAGTTTGAGGGGGCCTTAGATATTATCTATTCTAATCCCTTCATTTTACCAAGAAGGAAACTGAGGCTCATAGTTTAAGTGGTGTATATGAGGTACACAAATAAGAAATGGTACTTAGTACAGAGGTTTACTAACTGATTAACAAATAGAAGGAGGATTCAAATTCAAATTCTGACTCCAAAGCCACTGCTCTTCTCTGCTTTTCCCTACAAAGGCATATTTATATGCAGTTTATATGTTTATGTTTTTTATGTTTATATATGTTTAGTATTCAAAGACAAGCCTAAATAAGTTCAGAAATACTCATCACTAGATTGATTCCAATATGATGAATATTTTTACTATGGCAACTCAAAATTGTTGTGTGTGTGCGCACACATGTATGGATATATGTGTGTACATGTATGTTTGTATGTGTAAATCTACATACATATCCACATGCATATGTACATAGGTACACACATATATGTATAGTTTGTAGCAGTGAAGCCAATATAAATTTATAAATTGGTAGAGGGAACTTCCTCACTGTTGAGTTACACATATCAAAAAATTGCAGCTGTGTCCAATCTTTAAAAAAAAAAACCCAAACTACTGAATCATAGCACACTGTCCATAGGTTACACTCCATTTTTATACACTCCTAAGAGAGTTTGGGTGGGGAGGGAGAAACGCAGCTTATTATCTGCATCAGTCTGGTATTGATTAAGTCTAAAAATCACAGAATTTTTTTTGAAGCTGGAATTGGAGCCTGAGAGATCATCCGCCCAACCACCTCATTTTTACAGAGAGGGTTGTCAGGCCTTGACAAAATCCTGGGCACCAATCTGCCTTGGCATTTCATCATTTCATCATGGCACCTAATACTTTCACTGAGAACGACAGAAGGGCACTTTGTTCTTCCTGCCTGTGCCTGTTCCTGGGTTACTATTACAATAACTTGAGAGGTCTGCAGCCCTGGACAGCTCCAGTTGGTGTGGGGATCAGTTGGGGGTTCCTTCTAACATATCAACCTTACCCAAAACCTACTCTGGTTTTGGTTTCCTCAAGTCAAAGAAAGAAACAGAATGGATTAAGAGGAGGGGCCCAATCATTTTCAACTCTCTCTTTGGGCCTTTCAAGAGAATCCTTCAATAACTCCTTTAAAAACACTCAGTGACCCTAATTTGGATCCTAATCTGAGGCCAGAATCAATGCCCTAAGGCAACAAGCTGTCTTTTTTCTTTTCTTTCCTTAAAAGCAGATAAAAAAAATTCATCTGACTGCAAAATGGGGGAGTAGGGGTATGGGACAACAACTGGGTTCTGAATCCAAAGTAAATTTGTCAATGCCTAAATTAAGTGACTAGCCCAAGTTCACCTGGCTACTTGAGCACAGGTGGGCTTTTCAATCTTACTATAAGGCTCCTTTTGGGGGTTTCTGCCTCCTCCTGAAAGGGCCAAGAACTGAAGATGCCTTCCCCGCTGAACAGTCCAGGGAAACACCTGCCCACCTTCTGGGTCATCTAACTCTAGTGGCGTTTCTATGGCAGGACTTAGGACTTCCTGAACTCAGAGAAGGTGCCGCTTCACTCATTCAGGCAAACAGCTGTAGGTTTCAGAACCCCCTGCTCCCCCTCCTCCCTCTTTTTCCTGTTCCCCCCTGCCTTGGTTAGCCAGTTAAAGAGGCCCAGAATCTTTCTAATAAGTTGGTTTAGGGCACTACCATAGGATAACAGACTGTCTCTGTGAGAGGTTTAGACCTGTGTTTAACTTCCTAAGAGGAGAGGGTCAAGGGAAAGGTGGCTAAGATCCCCAGCCAACTCTGCAGCCTCTTTGACTAAACGTGTCCATAACATTCTGTTTGGTAAGTGGAATCGACATTCCCACATGAACTGGAAATGCTAAATTGTTAATAGCCTCCCTAGGGTTTAACTCCTTGCTATGATGCCTTCAATTATTTCATCATAGCTTAGGCAAAGTAAAATATCACAATTAATGTTTCTAAGCATGAAGCTCACACAGCCATCTCACCCCCCTTCAGGTTCGGGGTGATTAGTCACTATCCCTTTTCTAGGTCTGGAGAGGGCAGAAGAAAATCAGGGAAGCAGCTTGATACCATGGAAATAGCACCCATTTGGAGTCAGATAATGTGGGCTTGAATCCTAAACTCTGTGTTTCTTGCTATCTGGCTGACTATGGAAAAGTCACTCATCTCTGAGTCTTAGTATTCTCACCTGCAAAATGTCTGGTTCTGCCCAGAATGGGGGGTGGTTAGATTAGAGTACAACCTTTCCGTGTGGCACACCCCTCCCACCTCCAGCACTGTGGTGAAGCCTGTGGGCAGACCCATTCTCTGAATAATGTTTACTAAATGCATAAAATGAGATCTACATAATTATAAAGGAAAATTCTAATAAAACAGGATTCTAATTAAACAGAGCTAGGAAAATGTGTTTTAAAGTTCACAGTCCCCAAAGGTTAGTAACCCTGGTCTAAAGATGATCATCTCTAAGGACCCATCCAGCCCCCAAACCTTTTAGTCCTAAAAGTTGTATGAACTCTTCTTATGATGTGGACATGATCGAGTTTTGTTTCCTTTGGGTGGAGGGTATTAGGATGGGGAAAGAGCATATGGGATATAAGAGCTGCTATTTCATCATGTTGAGCTGAAATAGGTCAGCTCGAGGGGCTGTTTTCTCTAGCCCTCACCCATTTCCCTATAGGGTTGTTGTGGGAGGAGCAGTGGAGGGGCAGGTAAACCTTTAATACCTGTGCCTGAGGAAAGGACAATTTCTAATGGTTCTTCAAAGGAAAAAAAAGCCATATATGGATTTTCCAGGTTTTTCTTCCATAGCTTCATGATGATATTAATCCTCTCCACCCCCTACTATGATGTGGGGAAGAATGAAATTTCTTATTTTCTAGTTCAGTACAATGTAAGCTCTTCAAGGGGGTGAGATAGGGGGAGAGAATGATTTAATTTTTTTTTCTCTTGTGTCCTTAAAGTTTACTTATAACACAGTGTTTTCTACATATGGGTCCTTAAGAAATGTTTTTTGAATTTAATCTGTTCTTCTTTTGGCCTGCATTTGAAAACCCTTATGTATGCTACAGACATTTTTTTTCACCCACAAACCACACAGAGTCAGAATAAGGCAATAGCCAACTCAGTTGATATAACCAGGTAAATAAACACTGCTTGAACCAGAATATTTGAGCATGCTTGTGGAGCGCTGGGTGGTTGGAGTTGTATATGAAATATTTCTGTTTCTAGCTTCAAGTGTGATACATCGCCTGTCCTCTTCCTAGTCAATCTCCTTTTTCTGTCTTTAATAGCTTTCTTTTCCCCTCCTCATTTATCCCATTTCAGAACAGAAACTCTTGATTCATCCCGGGGATCAAGTTTCAACTGTGTGTCCCAGCACCTGCCTTCTGTTTACCAGGGTGTAAAGGTTTCTTTGGCTCCATTAGTAATATCAAATCTTCTCTGGCTTCCAACTAAAGTCCCATCTTCTACAGGGAGCCCTTCCCAACCCCTCTTAATTATAGTGACGTCCCTCTTTTCATTGTTTCCTATTTATCCTAGACATAGCATGTTTTTCTATATTTGTTTGCATGTCATTTTCTCCTCAGATTGTAAACTCCTTAAGGATTGGAGTTGTCTTCTGCCCTTTTTTGTATCTCCATTGATTAGCACATAGCTAGGCACTTAGTGTTTATTGATCAACTGATTTTTAATATTCATGTTCCACTAAGTGCTATCTGCAGCAAAACGAGAATGTTTTCAATTGCTCCTGAAGATGGGAACAAATGTATCGAAGCCAATATTGCGAATATTTATTCTCAATTTTTCATCTGAAATTATTCTATACTTTCATTGGTTAGCCATTGACGGCTCTCTATTCCTCATACACAGCACTTGCACCTCTCTCCTTTACACTGGCCATACACCTTGCCTGCTATGCACTTCTCTCCCACCTCCACAACACAGAATCTGTCTCTTTGGTCAAAGATGCAGCTTAAGCATCACCTTCTAGAAGAAACCTTTCCTGTTTCTCCTAACTGCTAGTGTTCTTGATCTCTCTAATGAGTATTTAACTGGTATTTAACTACCTTGAATTCATTCTGCATATCTTTATTTGGAATATAAATAATAATAGCTAATATTTATAAAGCATCTATTATGTGCCAAGCACCATGTTAAGTGCTTTGCAAATATCTCATTTGATCCTCATAATCCTGGCAGATAGGAACTATCATTATCCCTCATTTTACAGTTGAGGATACTGAGGCAGGTTAAGCCACTGAACAGAGTCACACACTGAGTGTCTGAGGACCAGATTTATCCACTGAGTCACCAGCCATCTATAAGCACAGACATACTTACATATGTTTATAGGTTCTCCTCAGATGGAATACAAGCTCCTTGAGTACAGAAATCCACCCTTCCTTCCTCCCCCCCTTTCTTCCTTTTTCTCCCTTGCTTCCTTCCCTGCCACTGTGCCTGGCAGATAATAAGCAATTAGTGCTTGTTGACTGGTCAATTCCCTCTACTTCATATATGGAAAATTTTAAGCATGAAATCAATGTCCTTGGCACTTTAGGCCATGTGATGGAGTTTTAAGCTCTCTTAAGGACAGGTCTAAAATTGCTTGCCTTTGTCCATATATATTGGGCTGGTTGTCTCTGAACTTATTTTTAAAGTTTGTGATATTGACCAGTGATATTACAGGGATCTACAGATATACTACCAATAGAGAAGGTGATCTGCAAACATTAAAAAAGAACTGAGCAGAAATCATGGTTTCCAACACACCATTCCTAAACTGATCATCCATCTCTAAATTCCAAACCTTTAAGGGAGAATAATAGCCCATAGAGACGGTTTCCACTGAATTGCCAAATAATGGATTTAAACTGCTCTTAGCACTTCTTTCTCCAAATTGCTTATTTAGAAAACTAGAGTTTCCCCAATATGGTAATAAACTCCCCATCCATACAAATATTTAAGGAGAGCCTGGATGGGTACCTGTCAGGGATCTTGCAGAGAGGTGTCTTACTGTAAGTGGGAAACTAGCCCAGATGTAACCTCTTAAGATTCCTTCCCACCTTTCCTATGAGTCTAAGTCTCTTTATAAGGTTGAACCCTTCTATATGAGTTTCTTAAGATGCAGCCTAACTGTTCATTGACTTAATGAACCTCTTCTGTCAGTCCCATTTCATCTAATGTCACCACATTCCAATCATATGAATGACTGTACCCAAAGCTAGGATGGGCGGTTCATTTTTTTTTAATTGGAACAGTCTGCCAAGCTAAATCCATTCAAGTTACTCCTTCTATACTTGACTTTGAGCCTTCAGAAGATACCAGCAATTCACTTAGAGATTCTGTAACATATCTTAGCATTATTGAGCAAACATTAGTTATGCCTGCTTCTTGAACAATGTCAATCTAAACTGAAAATATGCCAGCTTTATCATCTCTAACAGACTTCTTAATTAACCTGCAGATAGTCAAAATCTCATTCTCTTTTGTTGTAGGAAGGAGAATTATATGAGTGTTTCTTCATTCACTGTTTTTTTTTTTTTAATTGGCTATAGTTTTGCTGAGTTGAGATGCTCTTCAAATAGCCTATTGTGCAAAAACTGAAGGAAGAATTCAAGAAACACCCTGGCCCAATATTTCACGGCTAAAACTTGCTTCTAAGTCTTTTGCTCCTCCGTATCTTAACCAGTAACTTTAATTACATCAATCACTCATTGTAAAACTCTTTTCCTTGACTGATTCCATCCTCCCAGACCCTTGGTTATTGAAAGAGTGCTGTTACTGACACCACCTCTTAAAGGGTCTTCATCATAGCTGTTCAGTCTACTGGGGGCAGAGATGACATTTTTCATGCCCTAGCCATCAAAATGCATGTCACCAATCTGTCATGCCTAAACAAAATTCCCTGCAATCTGTGTTTTTACCATAAGCAAAGCAGACCAAGAAATAAAAAATAAAAGTGCCTGCTTTTCTGGAGAATAATAAGCCAAAGACACTGTTTTCCATCTTATGTTGAAATGTAGATTTTCTCACTAAAAGACAAATCCTTCAAAAGGTTTACTAGGATACTGCTTAAAAAAAAAAAAAAAGAATTCCAGCTGGTTAAATTTAGGGTGCTGAAAGAAAAAAAGTCCACTCCAATAATCATCTTTGGCTCTGGTCCTGAGTATTTTCCCTTGATTGTAAGCTAGTTTAATTTTTTATTATACTTTTAAGATTCTCTCAGTATATCCTCAAACCTGAAAGGGGGTAAGGGGAGAAGAAGATTCTTTTAGAAAATTACCTGCCTAAAAGTGCATATTCTTGGTACAGATGTTTAGGTTTGAAGTTTACCCTGCTTTATATGGCCCATATGATCCTAGAAACCTATGTAAACTCAAATTTTGTAAAACTGAATTGCTGAAATTGTGCCACAAGGGTGAGGATTTTTAAAGATCTTTTTTTGTATAAAGTTAGTACAGCCAGCCCTATATGTATTTTGCAAGTAATTTTTTATGTATTTAGTCTTCCTAAAATAGGGCATGCTCATAATCAATTATTAAAAAAAAAAAAACAACTGATGGGTACCTATCAGCGAAGATACTATACTTTCCCTTCCTCCTTCCAAAAAAAATTAAAAGAAAAACTTTTTGACGAATCCTGGTGTTGCCACTTATTGGGCAAATCATATCACTGTACTGGCCTTAGTTTCCTCATCTGTAAAATGAGGGTGTTAGCCTAAATGCCCTCTTGGGTCCCATTCAGTTCTCAATCCATTCCTTGGTGTGAATGGTGGGTGGTCCCCTTTAGGCAGATTTCACTGTATTTTGTTCCTCTGAGTCAGCCAAACAAGTGTTGATAGTCACATTCTCCTCTGTAATACTGCCTCCCCTTTGCTTAAATAATCTATTTCAGATGTATCACTGCCAGCTTGAGTTGGGCTTATACTTGTTGACACATTTTCATGGAATGACTGTGCAAGAAGCAGGAAGATTTTCCTATAGGGTTCTGCCTCTTCCATCATCGACTAGGCCCTCCCCAATCTCACCTTGTGGATCCCGTTCTTTTGAGCCTTCAAAGTCTTAGAGGGAGGAGGAGCAGTAGATGATAAAAGAGCTTTTAAAGAGTTTGCTTCCGCCTAAAATCTTATTTAGACTTGGGGGGGGGGGATTAAGATTTCTTGATAGCCCGTCTGTCCCAAAGCAATACCACCATCACCCCCCACCAACTCCCCACTCCTGACTCTGCTGTTTCTTCTAGGGCCTGTGATGCTCTTGCACTCTTCTAAGAAGAAGAGTGGGCATCAGCAGCCCTGGATTTTAGTTCTGGTCGGGTTAGTACTTAGCTGCACGACATACCCACCCCCAATAAAGTCTGGTGATTCCCTATTGCCTCCAGGATCAAATAGAAAATCCTTTGGCTTTTAAGCTTGCCCTTTCCTACCCTTCAGGACTCAGTGCACGTACTCCATTGACCATCATCATCATCTCTCCTCCCATTGCTTGGCTGTTTCTCATGCCTAGCATGTTCTCCTTCCTGACTTCTTTTAAGACTCAAAAGCCCTGTTGAGGTCCCCTCCCCCTTTCTCTGAGAGTAGCCTGCATTTACATTATATTTGGTAGGTACATGGTTTATTTGCCTGTTTTCCCTTATTAAAATGCACGTTCCTTGAGGGTAGGGACTGTGTGTGTGCGTGTTTATGCCTTTCCTTGTAAGCCCAGTAATCTCTTCATTAAAAGCATAGAGAGGGTGCTTCATAAATGCTGGCTGACTGTCTGGCTAGGGATTGACTATCCTACTTCTGTCTTCTGGGTTCAGTGTTCTTATGGGGGGGGGGGGGTCAGTCTAGCTCACCTCTAACGTTCAAATTTTAATATTCTTTGCCTTTTAAGATTTTGTGCTTTTTAATGTCTGTCTGTCTTTCTTCAGGCAGTCTAGCTTCCTCAATACCTCTGGTTTCTTCTGGATCCTAGGAAGACAAGCTAGGGAAGTCACTGTGAGGCATCTTGGAGACAGATGGAAGCCCCTGTGATGTCATCTGGCATCTGGGGGACCCATGAAAGCATTAAGCAAAATTGAGGGCTCAGCATCCCTTCTACCTCTTCAACCTGTGAAGACCCCTTTCTTGAACAGAAAAATGAGAGCTAGCCCAGGGATTCATATCCTCAGGAGGTAGGTGGCCCAGGATCTCTCTCTCACTCATTCTCTCTCTCTCTCTCTCTCTCTCTCTCTCTCTCTCTCTCTCTCTCTGTTTGCTCCTGCTTGAGATCATATTAGGGGGAGGAGTAGAAGACTGGGGGTAGATTTTAACTACCTTGGACATAGTGTTGTAATGAATCCACAGGTAAGAGCTGAGCCAATTCAGAATGAAGGTCAGAGTGAACCAGGAAGAAGACAAAACCAGGCTGAATGTCAAGGGGAAAGGTTTTTACTTCAAGTGCCAAAAGGCCAGTGGCAAAAGCATGGCCTTGAGCCAGATCTACAGCTCCCACTGATGTTAGCAAGAACAGCCGGGACCCAACAAGGTCACACCAGAACAGGAGGAATGATTAGGTTCCTTGCTTTAATTTTTAAATGATCACCACCAAATACTAAGGCAGAAAATGCTTATTCACTGATGTACCCAAGTTATCAAGAACAGTGCTGGCTACCAGAAACTGTACCTCACTATACTACCACCACTAATAATTCTTCCTGCCTCTGACAGCCCACAACCAATGTTTTAAAAAAAATTATTAACTCAACAGGTATACAAGGAGCACTTACTGTGTATTCAGCACTGCCCTAGAAGGTGCTGAGAGTTCCAAAGTATAAAACGATGTTTCAGAACCACCCTGGTCCATGGCAAATTTTTACTAGTCCACAAAACTTTTATTACCAAAAGTCTTTGCTTCTAACAACCTATAATTGTTTTTAAAACCTGACTCTTGCCACCCTCAGCTCCCTCCTTGTTTCTCAGTTATGACACCTCCCTACCCCTTTATCATCTTACCTCACCAGAGCCCAGCCAGCCCCGGACAGCCCATTGTTAAGCTGTGACTACTGTTCTTCAGTCATGTCCAACCCTCCAGTGACCCCATTTGGGATTTTCTTGGCAAAGATACTTTTCCATTTCTTCCTTCAGTTCATTTTACAGTTGAGGAAACTGAGGCAAATACAGTGATTTGCCTAGGGTCACACAGCTAGTGTCTGAGACTGGATTTGAACTCAAGAAGATGGGTCTTTCAGACTTCAAGTACAGCACTCTACTCACTGTTGCCTCCGGGGTCAGTCGTACTAATCTTTATCAAGGACCCAGATGGTTTGGCAGGAGAAAGTGAGGCTGGTGACTTTGCACAGTCCTCCCTCACTTAAATCCAATTCATTTGCAAGTCATGGCCTCCTTTTCCCAGATATCTAGGTGAATGAAGGACAAAACAACAACAATCTCTCAGCCATCACCTAGCTGCCCCGGACTACCAAGAGTGAACAATTTAAGGCAGATAATTTATCTTTTTTTTTTTTCTGTCCACAGGTCGGGGGTGGGAGAAAGACCAGGTAGGTCCCTGTCTTTAAGGAATTTTCTAAATACCAGGAAAACTGCGTAAATTGAATTTCTGTAAATAGAATCTTCTTTTTTCTCCTATTTCAGACACTTTATCTAGCTTTCAGATATATTTTCAATTGGCAGGCAGCTTCTAACACTTCAGCTTTTTAAGTTTTTCTTCCTCCCCAACCTCTCTGTCAAGTAGTTAATGATCTGTAAACAAACACTTTAAATTCACTAGGGGAGCTCACTATTTAAAGGAACCCTGTGGTGAATCCTTTTGAAACGTTAACAATCTTTTTGTAATGTGAATAATCATCCCTTAATTTATCTGTTCCATAAGCAGGTTTATGTATACTGTACCAGGTCTTCTTAAAGTGGGTATCACCTGCAACGTGGAGGCAAACCTCACTTTAAGTTACGATACAAAAACCTACTTTTTCTGTCTTAACTATCCCTATTCTTGTGCACATGTTTTCTATGACACTTTTTCTCTCTGCAAGAAACTGATGGCTTGGCTACTGGAAAGGTCTTGAAAATTATATTTGCTGTGAGATATAAAAATGGAAACCAGGCTTTTCAAAGCCTTAGCTGAGGAAACAAATGTTTTCAACAACCACAAAATGAAAAAAAAAAATTGTATTGTGAGGCCCAATTAAATGTTTATCTGGCCAAAAAAATGTTTGATTCTGATAACACTACTCAGTGAAGACAGACACTTATATATCAAGACTAACAGAATACGTTAACACCCTAATTATTCTGAAGTCACACCAAACCCTTTTATCTATGACATTCACTAGAAACCTAACTTATTCCTCTAATTCAGCAATGCTGTTCTGTACTTCCAGAGACTTAAGGAAAAAAGTTAGAAGGTTGAAGAAAACCAGACTTTGGAACTTTACAAAAAAAAACCCCATGTTATATTTTTAGGTTTTATGGGAATTTGGAGGTATAGAGGAAATTAGGGTTTTTGTTGTTTTGTTACCCAGTAAAATGGGTAAGAGCAGGAGGTGGAAAAGGAACGAGTGAAATGGCTACGTGTGGGTGGGGCCCATGCAAACTGTACAGATCCAAAGCCTTTCTGAATTTATCTTGCAAGACTGACCTGTGTAATAGTTCATCAAAAATGGGGACAGGAGGAACAGGCTTCAACAAGTTTAGTGGGACTTCTTTCACTACTGGCCAAAAATGGTTTTAGTCAGATCTACACAGTCAAAGGAAACTTGGGAACTATGATCATCAAAAGCCAACATGGGACAAAATGAGTTCTTATTATTTGAGCAAAGGACTGGCCTTCAATACTGAAATAAATGTTATGTTACTTTTGTATTTATTTGTGTGCTTTGAATAAAAAATTTTTTTTCAAAGCACCATGCTTCTCTTCTCACTTTATCCTTAATGATAGTAATTCTGTGAGACAGTGAAAGGGAGGCATCCATGGGCCTATTTCACTGAGGATTCCAGCAGTTAAATGTCATACCTGAGATCATGCAGCAAGGCTCCTGTCCCAGTCAGTGCTAGAATTCTAACTCTGTCCATTGTTCTTTCCACTGGACCAAGTCTGTGAATACTTTTCTACCACGGATCTTAGGAGCCCACCTAGAAGAATCATGGCCACAGAATCCCAGCAACCAGACTTTTTATACTTTCTCCAGTTCTCCAGAGTTGAAACCTGTTAAAAGTTCTCTAATTCACTGTTTGGGAATTATGAAAAGGAATTTAAGCCTCTAAGGCAAGGAGCCATAAAGGGAAAATGTTTTGTCTAGTGACAGTCCTTACTATTCGTTCAAAGACAAAATCACTCTGTTTTCCCACTAAGTCACTAGTACCACCAGCGAACTATACCAAGAGGGATGCTGGTGGCACCTTGATAAGTAGCCCTGCCCCAATACAATTTCTTCTTTTAAGAAAAGAATCTACTCACAAGCTTTTCGAATACTGGGGAGGCAACCACTATTAGCTATCTCGTAGTCCATGCTTTTAAGCCTGGGAACAGCCTTTACCACCAAAAGGCACCTCCCTTCTCCCCACCCCAACCCCCAACCCCCAAGCCTGGGGCCATATTGTTTTCCAGTACAAAGAAGGAAATTTAAACTGGAGTTATCAAAGAAAGGAGTGAAACCTCATTCTTGATTAAAAAGAGTGCTGTCTTCAGGCACTACTGATGAATTATCACTATTCTCTGTAGTAGTGCTGAGCTGCTTATATTATAGTAGGGTTGGCCAGTTTGGAAAAAAAAAATCCCAGGACTCCAAAAATTCTATCTGGCCAAATCATTTTGCACTGGTCTTCCATAAAAACTCCACTCTTTCCATCACTACCGACATTTCTACCTGCTTCCTAATATTTAAGGTCAAAAGTATAGAATATAATGACCCACAGGAATGACTCTCCTTTAAAACCAAACCAAAAAACTGAAGTGGAGTGTATTCTGTTTATTTTAAGCATGTAGGGGTCAGTGATTATTTTCAAGGCTATATTAAGCTGTATCTAATTCTCTACTTCTTCTTTGTTGGTGTCAGCCTATTTGGTAAAGTAGGTAGTCAGGCCAGGGACCTTGAGAGTAGAGGACATACACAGACGAAACCAGCTAGAATTTCCCATGGCATTGGAAGAGTCAGGTCGGGGAAGATGGGGGACCACAAGTGGCAGCTGGAAAATCACAAGGGTGACCAACCTCCCCCAGCACTCCCTGCAAGGATTTAGGCCCATAGAGAACCACTCCAAAGTTATGCTTCTCCTCTTTCAACAGAGGGTATTTCCGGAGCTATCAGAGACCCCTAAGGCAATGTGGTATAATGGAAAGAACAATGTATTTGTAGTCAGAGCACCTGGGCTTCAATACCTGTTCTGTCATTTACAGATCTGGGACCTTGGGCAAGTCATTTCAAGACTTAGGAACTCAGTTTCCTCTGCTATATAATGAGAGGTTTGAGCTAAGTGATATCTGAGGTTCTCTCAAGGTTTTAAATTCATCATCCATAAACCCCTGCATTTACAAACAGCACCCCCTACTTCATCAAAACCCTTTAAACATAAAGGAGATCCCTTCTTGGGAAGATCTGTGACTCAGCTTGTTAATGTGGTGTGTTGCTGTATGGAGAAAGTGGCAAAGCTACCCATTTCTTTCTTCAAAGGGTTAAAGACTAACCTGGTACTATACAAAATGAGCATTGTCATAATTATTATTATTAACTAATCAGGCTGATATAGTTTGTCATTACCTAAAGGTAATGGATCATCCCCTTCTCCAAGGTTTATGCTAGGTGACTCCCAAACCCCTCACCAGTGCCCACTCCCATTTCCTTGCTTCTTCAACCTTGAGTTTTGACCTGTAGCCACCAGTGGCAAAAAAACAGTGCTGCAGTCAAGATCTCTCAAGTCCACTAGGAGCTAGAAGGACCTGACATTTCCTTAACAAGCACCCCAGGCTGAAAAACCTTTCTCCCCGAGCCTCCACTTTCCTTGGCTTCAGTAAGAAAGCCCAACCCTGTCAAAGGCCCACTGATCCTCCCCATCCCCCACCTCCCACCCTACCACCTCAACTCTGTCTGTCAGACGGTGTGCAGTGTGGACAGGACCGTAGGCAGACACAGTTTCAAAGAGGCCGACTAGGCAAGAACAGTCCTGTACTCCTGCCCCAGCTCTAATGCAATAAAATGTCTTTTATCAATGTTATTCTCGCCAAAGAGTCAAGGGTCTGTCACCATTTGAAAAAGGCTTATTACACGGCCACAAGAATGTGCCTGAGGCTCAAACCTGGCATGTGAGGTCTCAGCGTGGGACAGCTTCTTTTGATTTGATTTTATTTTCTTACAAAATCTGAAAATGAAATGCTCCTGTCCACCCCACCTCCTACCCCCCTCCCCTCCATCCCCCCACCCCTTTTGATTTCTAGGGAGGAGGAAAGAAATCTGAAGTTGACAGGTTAGGACAACTCCCTGTTAGGTTTCTCACTCAAAAGCAGCTTTTGTTAAATCACACTTTGCATTTCTGGCCTGCGGCACTCAGCTCACTCAGCTCCTCCAAGAAGGCCCCAACAGGAGTTCCCCAGAAGAGGCCCTGTAGAGGTTACTCCTTCCTTTGCTGGGCCTGGGGAAACTGAGGCAGACTGTGCCCAAAACTGGGATTTAAAGGACTTTCTAATCAACAGGGAGCTGGGAAACAGCAGGCCTCTTTTTATGATTCTCCTCTTCAGACCCAACGGCTGTAATCCTTTGGCCTAAATTATATCCTGGGTTCCCTGGAGCCACCTCAAAAATACTTGATTCTTGTAGGTAGCACTGACCTAGAGATGCTTTGTGTTTGCTGTATGTGCCTTGCCTCAGCTAGACTGTAACCTCCTTGAGGACAAGAATAGTACATTCTATTTCTCTCATGTCCCCTACAACTAGCAGCCTAGGACCAGATAAGTCACTGGTCAATCAATACTGAAGGATTGTTGAGGGATTGTTTTGTTATTAAGGTACTTTTTTCTTTAGAATAGAGAACAGAAAAGGACTTATTTCAGGCTATGCAATTCAACAAACATTTTTTCTTTTTCAAAAAAATTTTTGCAAGGCAATTGGGGTTAAGTGACTAGTCCAAGGTCACACAGCTAGTAAGTGTGTCTAGTGTCTGAGGCTGCATTTGAACTCAGGTCCCCCTGACTGCAGGGCC
>NW_027187342.1:14052125-14116725 GCF_028583685.1 Petaurus breviceps papuanus | reverse complement strand
TGCCTCAGTTTCCTTATCTGTAAAATGAGTTGAAGGAGGAAACGGCAAACCACTCCAGTATCTCTGCCAAGAAAACTACAAATAGGGTCACAGAGAATCAGACACAACTGAAAAACCAGGTACTATGTTGCCATACAAAGACAAAATCAAAGCCATCACTGATCTCAAAGAGTTTCCATTCTACTGGGGAGATAAAACGTATAGACAAGCAAGTAGTAATAAACATAAGGTGACAAAAAATAATTTCCAAAAGGTAGAGAGTACTAATGACTAGGGAAGAGGACTTCTACCGGAGAGTGTGGTATTCTAAGGGGCAGGGGCCAGAAGGGACTGTTTTTTAGACTGGGGGAGTCATTTGTACAAGGCAAGGCAAAAAGTTGGATTTGAATGTATGTATGTATTCCAAGATACAATCTCAAGAGATTCATTTTAGAGCCCCTTGAAGAGAAGAAAGCCAGGTGTAAGCCCAGGAAACCTTCTTTTCCTTTTATGAATCTGCTAAGGCCTTTCAGGTAAATGATTCACTAGCCAAGGAGTCTCCTGGTAAGCCTTGAACCAGCAGATGATTACAGGCCCGTAAAAGTGGTTGCTGGACTATCTTGTTCACTGTACCTATTTCAGCAATCTCTAATTGTATATTTACTCAATGGTTGTTACGGACAATCAGGTTAATAATTCACTTTTCAAACAGAGTAATTATACAGTTAGAGGAGTTACAATCTATGTCAAATTTTCTTACACTTTCCTGACAAATTGTTCTCAATTACCCAGCCCTAGTCCCTTTCCTCTCCCATTATTTTTGGCTGCCCCTCTTCTTACTCTCTGACTTCTATCTTCTTTATCCCAAGAGAGGAACAGAATTAGGTCATTCAGTCCAAATGTGCATTTTTAGGACTATTATTCCCCCCCTCCACAAGGGCTTCAAAAACTAGACCCAGGGAATTTGCTAAAGTTTTGCCACCCAAGGGTGAGAAAAAACCATGGCTACCTGGTGCAGAGAAGCTTTTTTGAGCACAGAAAAGCCAGATGAGCTCATCCTGCCTGTTCTGCTGCAGATGTGGGACAAGCAATTGGAAGGAACCCACATCTAATTACAAGAGTTTCGCCAGTACCTGGCAAGTAGAGCCTACAACCCAAGGAATGAAGCATTGCAATGACCTCATTTGCTACCACTAGAGGCCAATGAGATTGGAAAAGATGGCCCCAGGGCTGGGTGGCAAACCTGGAGAATATGCCTATTTCATACTGAAGCCCCACCCTTTCACCCCCATGCCCATTCCTTGACATTGTTCTCTATTCTACAACATATGTAGAATAGAGGGGGATGGGAGAGAAAGCAGGGAGAGGAGACATGATAAGGAAGAGAGCCTCAAGAAGAATCAAAACATTTCTGAATCCCTTTTTCTGCTGAAGATCTAATGCCCTTTACAAGTCTCTGCCAGAGCATTCTCTACCCTAAAATAGGACATTGCGGTCATGTGACCTGGTATTACTCAGTGCTAGGACTAATGTCTCCCAGCCCACCTCAGGAGTTTAGAGTATATCTAATGCATTGCTGTGACCTGGGAGTCCTTGAACCAGCAGTTCAGTTGAACAACGTTCAACTTCTGAGCAGCTCTCAGCATTGATTAGGGAGAAGGAAGTGAGTGAAACAGAGGTCACCCACAGCCCAGCCCAGCCCAGCTCACTGTTAATTAAGGTGCCTTTAGGTCAGGGGTCTTTTAAGTCCAGAAATCCTCCAAGGGGTCCACAAACTTGAATGGGGGGGGAGGGGAATGACATCCTTCCCCCTACCCCACTTCAAACTGAAATTTAACACTTCTTGGCATTATGAATGTAGACAAACAAAACATTATTCTGAGAAGTAGTTCACAGGTCTCCATGCCTTCCCTGACAAGCCCATTCCTTGACATTGTTCTCTACTATACAACATATGTGTTGGGGGGCAGGAAGAAGAGGGATAATAGTATACTATTATGCAACTTACAGGAAGAGAATTCTCAAGAAGAGTCAAGATATTTCCGAATCCCCTTTTCTGCTAAAGATCTAATGCCTTTGACACCACAGAGGTGGCAAAGACAATATACTTCTCCATTTCATCAGGACCAGATCTAGTATCCATCATCTGGCCCTCCTTCACCATATCTCATGACATATACAATGTGATCTGTTATTTTAAAATGAATTTATTTCATGCCCCTCTGGAAAAAATTTTTTTTTATTTATGAAGGGGCAATTTTATATCCCATTATGCAAAACTATTACAGCCATTGAACAGTTGTGGAGCACCTAGTGACCTGAGAATCATAAATGAATTAAGGACTTCAGCTTGAAAAGGCCAAGGTCTCCCAGTACATCCTAGGCCATGTCCAGTTGTCCTTATCTGTAGCTGGCCACTGGACCCAGATGGCTCCAGAGGAAAAAGTGAGGCTGGTGACTTTGCACAGCCCTCCTCACTTAAATCCAATTCACTTGCATGTCGTGGCATCACCTCCCTGATGCCATGGTCTTCTTTGAGAACTAAGGACAAACAGCAGCAAAATTAATTCATTCCATGGGAATATTATCTAAGGAGGTCTAAGTGAGAGTTCAATTTAGAGGCACCCAGCTCACAAAGAAAAGTTTCAAATGTTGTAACACTCCCACAAATGGCCCATGATACTTCTCTGGGACTCTGGAGGATCCCAGCCCCAAAGACAATACCAGAACTGGGTCTAAAATAACTTTTTAAATTCCTAGTAAGAACTTGGCTGTCTACTTTAAAGTCAAACAAATTACTCATCTCTTTCAATAATCCACACTCAGAGATAGGGATAAATTTAAAAGGGAAACTGAGGCTAATAAGTTGTCATTTCAGGAGATCTCAAGCCAGGAGTTGTTGAGTTTAGGGGTGAGAAAACTTTTAGAGTTGTTTTTGTCTTCTCTCTATATACAGGTGAGGAGGGAGGTGAGGGATGGAGGGGGAGTAGAAGGAAGAATCTATGCATGCCAGTGATGGATGGAGCTGGACTGAGTATATCCTGAGCTGAAGAAAAGTGAGAAATGGTACCTCTTCCTGGCTTCAAAACTGCTGTAATTTTTACTGACACTGATTAGTTCCTGTGTATCAGGCATGGAGAGTGGGAAAGGGGCATTTAACAACACTGCAGTGAATCAAGATTTGGCATTTAAATCCACAGGAAACAAGAAGAATAGGGGGATTTCTTATTTATAGATTTGCAGATGAAATTGAATGAGATAACCAAAATGCACTTCTCTTGTATCTGGAAGACCAATTCCATTTTCAGACTTGGAAAGTTTCCCATAATTGAGTATTACCTGACCCCAATAACATACTGTATTCCAAGGTTAAGATCGGTTTCCTTAAAACAGGGCAGAAGCCTGTTGTTTCAGTTGTGGCTGAAGAATTCAGCTTTGAAGGACAGGTTAGTACCACACTACATTTAACTGGATTCAGTTCAGCTGATTATACAGTGCCTTGCTTTCTGGAATATGTAATCATCTCTTTCTGATGACATTTTAAATATCCAACTAGACAAATAATTGCAGCAATAATTGATAGCCGAGTCAAGCCGGAAGATTATTGATTGGCACAGTACCCACTGAAACAAATGTTCATCTTTCAAACATTACAGTAAAGATGCTTAAATCTAACTTTTACTGATAAATGGTCAAAATGTGATTTACTGATAAAGCCGCTATGAGAAAACCTGCACTTCAGGATGTGATTACTTTGTGAAATTTTTAAGAAGAATTAGGCACTGATTTATATTATTTTTAATTTTGTATGAATAATTATAAGGGCATGGTTATCTCATAGAGCAGCAATACATACAGAACAAGAAAGAAAGAAAGAGAGAGAGAGAAAGAAAGAAAGAAAGAAAGAGAGAAAAAGAAAGGAAGGAAGGAAGGAAGGAAGGAAGGAAGGAAGGAAGGAAGGAAGGAAGGAAGGAAGGGAGTTGCTCATTAATTCTGCCCTTCCTGTACAGCACTTGTCAACCTTAAATGGCTACAGATCCAATAAAATGCAATATAAACCAATGAATATGTATTTCTCACTTACACTGTCCTAGGTCTTAAGGGCACAAAGACAAGCCCTCAAGGAACTTATAATCTACCAGGAGATATGATATGTATAGATGTAGAGATCTGTAGTACAGAAAAACAAGAGAGATGATAATTTATGCCTGCACATAAAGACTTGACAATGTCTGTTACTAGGGCCAGGCCCAAACAGCTGGAGAAGCAAATGGCTACTCTATTAACAGTTTCCCTAAAAGCAAAATAAATCCTGTGAAGTCTTTGTCTTAAGCTACTATGCAAGTTTAGCTTCTCAGCTATAATAAGGCCCATTAGTAAGAGCCCTCCAAGTATGATATAAAGGGCCAATGGCTTAGGAATCCATAGACCTGGGTTCTGATTGGAATTTCACCATCAGCCAAATGCATTGTTGGAAAAGCTCCATTTCCCCAAGCTATAAAACGAGGCACTTTTGATAAAATGATCACAGAAATTCCCTTCTAAATCTAACCATCTCTAAGTACCTATGAGCCTATGATGTTTTAAGCCCCCTTGGATGGCTATGATTCAAAGTTTTCAAGAAAAAGAAATAAGTAAAGCATTATAGCATCAAGACCATGGGTTTAGATTGGAAAATACAAGTTGTGAGAGTTCAAAGTAGTTTTCTGGATGTGTGTCTGTCCCCCCAGACTCACTCTGAATCTTGTCCTGTTTAGAAGATTGTCACAAATAACTCAGGAGGATGTTTGTCCCAGGGAGAAGAACAAAATGGGCTGGCATATTAAAAGAAAGCAAAGGCCTAAAAAAATCAAGAGTGTTGTCTGTGTGTTTCAGCTGGGAACAAAGGAGGAGAATTCAGGGCAGGGGCACGCATTTGCCAGGGAGCACCAGGGTTTCCCCCCCTCCTCTTCTAAACCAAGCCATTACCAGCTGATTTAGTCTCATAGCTCCTGTTAAAAATCAGAAGCTTGTTAGATGTAATGATTCTCTTTGGCCGTGACACTTACGGCGTATGAGGGGGCTTGTCGAGCAGCTTTACTCTAATTTAGAGCTCCTCCGTTAATTAGAAAGCCCTCAGATTTTCTGCAAATGCAGGTCACTATCGACAGCTCATGCTTTTGATGCTTTCTCTGTGACAGTTGTTGGACTGACCTTCCATGAGCTGGTAGGGTTACCCAGACTCTTACAGTGTCAGAAAATGCAGTCACTACAGCCAGCTTCAGCAGGAAGTTACAAGGAAGGTGACTGTACTCCCAGAACTGTTTCCTTACATTAAACAAACGGTGATGAAATCTGCATTTTCTGAATGCTATAAATAGCTCTCATCACAACTCTTTTCCCTCTCTCTCTCTTCTTTTCCTCCTCGCCTCTCTTCTTCAGTCTCTGCTTCTCTCTTCATTCCCCCCCTCCCTTCTCTCTCTGTCTGTCTCTGGAGAAGAGGAAGAGGAGGAGGAGGAGAAGGAAAAGAAGGAGGAGGAGGAGAAGGCCTCTGTTTCCCTATCTCACTCAGCCTGGAAGTATAGTGACTACTCCCAGGCCTGACCCCATTACTGATCAAGCCTGGAGTTTTGACCTGTTTCATTTCCAGTCTAGGTGGGTTCACATTTGGTCCCTCTGCCCCAAGGGTTCACCCCATTAATGCCAAACTGAGTCCAAATATGGGACTGGCTTAATCCACTGCAGCTCAGAACTCAAGCAATCCAGCAGCCTTAGCCTCCCCAGTGGTTGGGGTTACAGGCAGGTACCACTGTACCTGATGTTTACTCTTTCCATCCCCTCTTTCTGTCATCTTTGACCTCAAATTTTCTTTCTTCTTGTGTGTACCTTTTACACATTCAGGTCCAAATTTCAGCATCCTGTGGTATTGAGAACAACCTTCACCAGAAAGGGAAATGACTTTTTACAGATAAACCAAGTCCTTGTTATTTAAAAAGCATCAATTGTGGAACAGAAACTCTCCTGCACTATCACCCCACCCCACTCCACCACCCCGCCTCCAGCATTTTCTTCTTCTTCTTCTTTTTTTCCCCTTCTATTTCCCATTTTTAATATTGGACAGCTGAGTTGCACCTGGTATGGCTGAGGTCAAGCCTGAACTTCCAGCAAAGACCATATGTTTTTCTTGACTTGAGGGAAATAAAGGTGAAGGGGGACAGGAGGAGAAGGTTGAAGGTCAGACAGAAATGTACCCAGTGCTGAGGTTCCCAGACCCAATCACCATTCCATTCTTTTTTTTTTTTCCATTCTAAAGCCCTCAGAAGTCGGGCAGTTCACTCTCTTGAAGAGTTTATCCAGGGAAACAAGTTCTAAGAGTCTGTGTATATGTGTCTATGTTTTCAACCCCAATACTGCTTGGAGTTTATTAGAAAGTCAAAACCAAAGAGAATCTATTGCTGCATCTAGTGAACACAGGGATTGAAATCACAGCTATTTGAAATATATACCTTTTAAAAAGACAGAACATAAGAAGTGTCACTCACGTGGGAAAAAAAATTATAGTACCAAACAAGCTATTTTTTGTTTGTTTGATTTTGCCATTTTTGAATGTGGACCTGTGTTAACACTCCTAATGTTTTAGGGGAGGGTTCTTTACACACAGAAGGCAAAAGAGACCTGGTAGCCAGAAGAACTGAAACAAACAAACAAAAATATGGGAGTAATCAATTATGGATTACACGAAACCAGACAAAAATCACATGGAGTGGGAGAGTTCCATGGTTAAGTGGAAGACACCAGAAAAGGAGTAAACTTTAGGAATGTCAAAATTGAATGGGAAATGTCGACTTTCCCACTATAGGCCTGCAGGGAGTCCTCTTTCTCAAGGATATTCAGTGTACACAATATTAGAGGTCCGGGACAGATCTCTCCCAAAAAAGGTGGGTGGCTATACCCTCACCTACTTAAAGCCCACAGACTAATTTATATTATAAAAGAGGTTCACTTTTCCAGCTAGCATCCATGAAGAAAAGTACATGGTTGAGAAGAACAATAAGGGAAAAAATGTAACTTAATCAATTTCCATACTCTACTGGTACAATTAAACTCTTAGAAGGAAAATGTTATGTCAACCTGGATCTTAGAAACAAAACAAAGTATAAGATGGAAATAGTATATGTTGGAGGGGCTGTGGAAAGATAGGCATGCTAATATACTCCTTGTGGAGCTGTGAATTGGTCCAGTTATTTGAGAAATTAATTTGGAATTTAGTTAAAAAAGTAACTAAAGTGATTGTGCCCTGTAACCTAGATATCCCACTGCTAGACACCTCCTTTGATCCAAGGAGGTAAAAAATAGAAATATATACCAAATATATAATATACAACAAAATATTCACTGTAGCACTTTTGTAGTCATAAAGAACTGGAAATAAAGTAGATATTCATCAGTGAAGGAATGGCTGAACAAACTGTGGTACATGAGAATGACAGAATTTTATTTCACCCTAAGAAACTATGAGTGCGAAGAGTTTAGAGAAATATGGAATGGTTTTTATGAATTGATGCAAAGTAGGGTAAGGAATACAACATGGAAGACCACAACAATGACAACAAAAACTTCCCAAAATGAAATTGAACACTGTATAATTTTAATAACAGGCAAGTTTGGCTCTGGAGAATATGTGAGAAAATATACATTTCTCCTTTCTTTACAGAATATAGAATAATGTATATGCTATCAAACTCAGCTGATAATAAGAGGCATCAATTTAGAGCTAGAAGGGGCCATGTGGGTCAATCCTTCATTTTATAGAGCAGACGCCTGAAGCCCATAAAAACATAAGTGACTTGCCCAAGGTAGTATCAGAGATGAGATCTGAACCCGGTCCTCTGACTCCAGAGTTCAGTAATGCTTCCACTGTAAACAGACTTCTTTGGTTTTACTAAACTTCTTTTTTCCTCCTTTTTAACATTCTTTGTTACAAGGGATGCCTTGCTGGTTAAGGGAGGAAGGAGAAGTGTATTCAGAAATTAATATAAAAACAAGACATCAGTCATTTAAAAACAAGTACCTGTACTCTAACCAATTATTTTTACTGTCCCAGTCATATGAGCTAAAGTATAAAGAAATTAAGAAATCTACCTAAAGTCACACAGCAATTCCGAATCTCCCCATCTCCCTTACTCTTCTGTAATTAAATTGTTGCTGTCTTTCCAATTCAATTCGACTCAACAAACATTTAAGTGTCTCCTAGTTGAAAACACTGCACTAGGTGTGAATGTTGCTATTGTCATTCAGCTGTTCAGTCGTCTCCAGCTCTTCGTGACCCTGCAGACCATAGCACACTAGGCCCCTCTATCCTCTGCTATCTCTCAAAGTCCGCTCAAGTTCATGTTTGCTGTTTCTATGGCATTATCTATCCATCTCATCATTTGCTGTCCCCTTTTCCTTTTGCCTTCAACAAAAATGAGAGTCCCTGCCCTTCAGTTTCTCACATTCTATTGGATGACATAATATGTACACAGGTAAAGGTAAGTCAAGAACAGTGACAGTATTAACAATTAAAGGAATTGCGGAAGAGTTTCCAAGGAAGCTAATTATTCTATGAATTGGAGGTGAGAAAAGGGTGTGGAAGACTGTGGAGGTGCCAGATCTGTATTCTTCCCTTTGCCCCCAATACTCACATGCAAAACTGGTAAATGGTCTGCATGGATTATTTAATAGTATTCATTGCCAAAATTTCTTGTTCTAGGAGCTAGTGAATACTGAAAGGATTATGATATATTCTTTTAGGTTACTGTGAAATAAAAATGTTTTGGTTATGGTTTGGTGGAATGGGTACTGAATTTAAAAATCAGAGAAACTAGTTTCTAACCTTGAAGGGCAAGTAATTTACTATCTCTAGGACTCAATTCCTTCATTTGTAAAACAAGATTTCTTCTGAGATCCCTTCCAGTTCTGAATTAGTGATCCTATGTAGCATGGAAAGGTAAGCTCTACTGGTGGGTGTTAGCAATAGTTATTTTTCAAAGTTTTAGCATTGTGTGGATGTGATGTGGTTCACCTCCATAAACTTTATCTAATCTCTTCTCCTCATTAAACTACTAATCGAAGTCCTAGATTTCCTAACATAACATTCTCTGCTCTTATTCCATCTCACACTACTTGTATGACCATAGACCATACTCTCACTCTATGAGAGAAGGTCTATCATGTCTTGTTTATAGGTATCTATAGAAGGATAGGCAGAGATAACCCATGGAGATACCTGTAACTTTCTCTTTCTCTCTCTCTCTTTCTCTCTCTCTCTCTCTCTCTCTCTCTCTCTCTCTCTCTCTCTCTCTCACACACACACACACACACACACACACATACTCTCTCTCTCTCGTATTTCATTTAAAAAAAACAACTATCTTAGAACTTAGTGAGAAAGAATGGTAGCATCAGTTTTAGGACAGTCTTTGTGACCCTTCCTGACTTTTTTTCACTTCTATAATATCTTTTAGCCTTGAGATTTGAGATTGACATGGCTCAGTCAAGATTAAAATCAGAAACATATGGAAATGGTAACTCTACATGTGTTCTGGCTTTTCTTTCTCTTTAAGAGACAAAAACAAGGCAACTTTCTTAGCAAAGAAAATTGACCATCAAGCTACTGAGACCATCAAGTTACTGAGAAGATGCCACGCTGTCCTGAGATTGCAATTTGTGGGTATTAAGGAAATAGCACACCATCTAGTCTTGCTAAAGTATACCATTGGTTAAATAGCAACCACCTCTCAGACACCAGGGTCTTTCAAATAACCTGGTGGTCAGGTCTACATTTTGGTTATTCATCTGAGTACCTCTCCCCTTCCCTTCCAAACCACAAAGTAATGATGGCAAAATAATATTTTACAAAGAAATTAATAATAATTCCTAATCCACCTAATTCATATAGCCTAGGAAATTCCTAGGTAGGGCAAAGTCCCTCCTTTAGTCTGCCTCAGCTGTTCAGACATTACATAGCTCTATAAACAGAGCATCATTCTGCATGGAATCCATTATGTGTCATTGTCCTAGTCACAAGGGAGGAGGGCTAAAGAAAGAACTGTCCCCTGAAGTGTGAAGTTTCAACATTTTATCTGTGTAACGCTGTCCATTATGCTCTATTTAATATAGTATTTTGTCTTTAGTTAGAGAAGAGTCATATAATTTGATATCCCATAAAACTCCCTAACCTATATTTTGCAAGTCAATTAGCTAGTCCCTTAATATTAATGTCAGTGCATTACATGTTGCACCAAAAAAGAAAAGTCAGTGCTTTTAGGTATCTGAGGTATAGAATGCCATCAATTTAAAGTATAGAAAGAAAAACACAGCAAGAGGAGTATTGCACGGGGCTGCTGCCCCCTTTTCGTCATCTGTATGGAAATTGGGAAGTTGTCTTCTCAAATGGAGATTATCTTCCCATGGGACACCACTGCTATTTGAGAAAATCCTTCTGGAGAGCTATAAATAATAGAACATACTAATCAACATTATATGTTAAGAGATGAATACGGAATCAGATTAGGTGGTAGGGGGGCAGGGGAAGGGGGGAATGGAATTACAGTCACATACCCAAAAGCAAAGAAGGGGAGAAAAAATGTCAGTCTATTCCCCCCAAACTTTGCCTTATTACTATGTTTGGCAACAAAAAAACAGCTTTCTTAGTAGAGCTTTCAAAGTAACCATTTCTCACTCTCTTATTTATGAGCACTGGCCACTGCAAAAAGCAGAAAGCTTAATTTTAATGCAGTAATTTCCCCATCAACCACTCTGTCTAAGGAAGCTGCTGAAAGGTGGAGACACTAAATTTATGCCCCTTTTATGAGAAATCTGGGGAAGAATTTGGTTTAAATATGTAAGGAAGAAGTGTGGTCTCATGGTATAAATGGAGACCATTCAGTTAAGGAGATTCAAGTTCCTGGTCTCTGATAACTCATTCTAACTCAACGTCTCCTTCTTTAAGATGGTGTTCCCCATAATGCTTGTGAGGATTAATTAAACATGAAGTTATTTGATCATTGTACATGCCAAATATTGCTTTTAGGTGAAGGTGGTAGAGACAGAGGGAACCAATCCTTCATAAAATATTCTTACTGTACTCAAATCTAGATACATTAAAAATACCTTGAAAACAATTGCTTTAATAAAATAAAATTTAAAAGCTGTTTCTTTTCACCTAGGAACATGAAGAGAAAACCTGGCTATTTCATCAGAGCATGGAAAATTCACCTGAGTCATCATCTTACCCAAATGATTTCTCCCAGCATACAAGAGCTGAAGTGGGGAGAGAGAGAGAGCTGTATATATGGCATGTTGGTAAATGCCATTGTGTTCTCCCTGATTCCTCTCCTATGTCCTTGGCAATCCAGTTAAGGTTTGACAGCATTTAAAGATGACAGTACTTGAGGTAATGGGACAATGCCGTAACAGGATTACAGGAAATGTGAAAGAAAGGACACACGTATGTAATGTCATTTAGGTAATGTCATCTGTGATCAGTTTTTGCTTCGTTTTTTGCTGACACAGAAGTCAGTATCACTTATGCAATTCATTTTAAACTGTGTTATCACCATAAATAGTTTACTTCCTTGGTGAAAGGAAAACACTTGAGCTGGGAAATTTGGTGAAACTTTTTGGTTTTAGCTGATGGTGTTTGGGGGTGGAGTAGGTGGGGTGGGGTGAGGGTCTCAGAACCAACATGGAAAGCAACTCAAGTGGTCACAGACAGTCTCCTAAAGAGTATTTTATTTGTCTCCAAAAGATTATACACAAAACAACCTGTGGGAAAGAGATTGCTAGAAGAAGCTTCAGACATGTCTCCAGCACAACCATATTGTCTTTAATAGTTCCTCAACATATATTTGTGTCTTTGTTAGCCTCAGGTGATACAAAGATAAAAAATGACATAGTCCTTGCCTTGCCTTTAAGAATTTTACAATCAAATTTAATAGAACTGGGGTAGCAGATAAGCATAAGCCTTACAGGTAAAGGAAAGGGGGGGTGGGGTGGGGAGGGAGGTGGGCTATGAGATCACAGGGAGAACTCAAACCATATGGGAGCTCCCAGTGTGGAAACTCCCTCTCCTGACAGACATCTGTTATTTATCATCTCAGAGAGTTGCTAGAATCACTGGGAGGTTCCTTGACTTGCTCATGATGAAGATAACAGCAAGACTTGGACCTATGTCTATCAAAGAGTAAATAAGCACTTTTAAAATACTTGTTGATTGACTGACTACAAGAACATCACTTTGTTGGTGTTGTTTTTTCTGAAGCCTCTAGGTCCACTCAAAATAAAATATTCCTTTCCAATGAATGCACAGCTGCCCTTGCCCCGCCACTAAAACAGCTTCCTAGTTGTCCCGGACAAGGAGTTTTGTTGTGTGCCAAGTGGCTGACCACAAACAAAAGCTTGTTTGACCAACACTTGTCCCTAAACAAAACATTAGCTACAGGAGCAAGTTCTGCAAAGGAGACTGAATGGATGTTCTGACAATTTCAAATCCAAACAGAAAGTATTCTCACCCAGGACATGCATTCTGGGCAAACAATAGTTTCTGCTCTCCCTTTTCAACCTAGACTTGCTACACCTACCAGGGTTTTATAACAACCCCTTTTCATCTACCTCTCTAGCCAATTTGGGCCACCAACTCCAGCCTTTCCACTTCTCTCCTCTCCCCTTACCTACAAATCTTCAAATGGATATCCTTCCAGAGGGTGGAAAAAATGCTACTAAAGACAAGTTATCTAGCATTTGGTCTTTGGCTTGTTTCATCATATGTCAGAATGGAAGGATTCACCAGGAAAACCCTCCATGCTCTAGCCAATTTCCTAGAATTCCATGGGTGGATCTAGAAAAAGGGACAGGGGACAGATGTGGAAGCTGGAAGAGTGTGATTCCCAAGTGTCATTCCTTTCCAACCCAATTCCCCACCCCATCCAGCATGGTCTAAATTAAAATGAACCACTTAAAAGTTCCCATTAACATTAATAACAGATGCTAGTGCAAGATTCCTAAGCCATTTGTTTGGTTACACTCAGTGTGTGGAAGGAAGCACAACAGCTCACTAAATCTGTCCTCTGGAGAAGATGTTATGATATACAATGGAAAAATAAAAAGAATTGTGAAGAAGATAACTGAGATGATCCCACAAACTCATCACATTCCTGGTCTTCCCACCCCTCCATCCCTAAAACACTGATTTGATCAAGTTACTTCCTTGCACAAAATCTCCCAGGGCACTCAGTACTAGGGGCAGGAAAAAATACCTACTGAGTCTCACATTCAAGTTTCATCACAATATGACCCAAGACTCCTATGTCTGCGACCGTTGTTCCCATTTGTCTCTAACAATGAACTCTCCACTCCTATCAGATGGAGAAATTCAAATTCCCAGAAACTTACCTTGGACATTCTTACCTCTGTACCATTTTCTCCAGTCTCCCTGTGCCTCTCTGAATCTTAACCCTCCTTCAATTAAATTAAATAAACATTCATCAGGTGCCTACCATGTGCTAGGTGCTGGGAAATATAAAAACAAAATTATCCTTGCCCTCAAGAAGTTTACATTTTACTGCCAGCTGGGCGGCATAGGGAGTAGAGCACTGAGCATGAAGTCAGGAAGACCTGAGATTTAAATCTGGTAGAAGACATTTCCTAGCTGGATGACCCTGCGTCAAGTCACTTAACATCTGTCTGCCTCAATTCCATCATTTGTAAAATGGGAGTAAAAATAATGTTAGCACTTCCCTCCCAAGGTTGTTATGAGGAGATAATTAGACAACTTTTGCAAATGCTAGCTGTATGTTTTTACTTTATAAATGCTTGCTGTCCTCCAGTCATATCCAACTTTTCATGACCCCATATGAAGTTTTCTTGGCAAAGATACTGGAGCGGTTTGCCATTTCCTTCTCCAGCTCATTTTATAGATGAGGAAACTGTAGCAAACAGGGTTAAGTGACTTGCCCAAGGTCACACAGTTGGTAAGTGTCTAAAGCCAGATTTGAACTTAGAAAGATGAGCATTCCTGACTCCAGGGCCAGTACTCTGTCCACTTTACCACCTCCTCTTTGGTGAGGAATAAGCCAGAAAACATGTATTTTTGCTACCTTTCTCCAATTTATCCTTTATACACAGCTTCACACACAGCTGTTTGCACAGTCTTGTCCAATAGACTGTAAGCTCCTTGAGAACAGGGATTGTTTAAGCCTTTCTTTGTATTCCCCCCAGCACTTGGCACAGGGCCTGGCATGTAGTGGGCAGTTGATAAATGTTTATTAACTGACTGAATGACTGGTATCTAATGGAACTTCTCGATAGAAAGAATCTTCATTAACATGTAATGTGAGCCACAGATTACACTAGCTGAAGCAGTTCTATGGAGTACTGTGTTTCCAAACTGTCTGGTAGAGTTTAAACTCTCAGAGAGCAGACAAGAATTTCCTTTTTGACTTTCTATCCCCAGCACCTACTTTGTGCACATAGTAGGAGCCTAGTAAATGCTTATTGAATTAAAACTATAGCTTATGAAGTATTTTCTTATGAAGTATAGCTTATGAAGTATTTTCTTATGAAGTATAGCTTATGAAATATTTTCTTCTTCTTCTCCATTGGGGGGATACCGAGTGGGGGAGAGAGGAGCCAAGGAGAAGGAGGGAATCAGAAGTGGAAGGAGCAGGACATGGGGAGAAAGAGGAAGACAAGGAACAGTCCGTTTTAAAGTCAAGAGGGTTTAAGGTGAATGACTTTTGGTTACAGGTTCATAGGACCTATAACTGGAAGGGCTCTTAGAGGTCATTATTTCCAATCTAATCTGCTTTCTAGAGATGAAGAATTTCAGGTATGAAGGCTTGAAATCTCTTGGCCAAGGTCATAGAGGTAAAAAATAGACTCAACCACAGATTTCAGACTGGAAGGATCTTAGGGATAATCTAGTCCAATTCCTCATTTTCAGATTAGGAAACTGAAGCCCAGAGATGGTGAATGATTTGGCCAGTCATATGGGCACTTAAGTGGCAAAGCCAGGATTTGAACTCTTGATCCTCTGACTCCCAGTCAGTTCTCTCTACCACTCCATACCATATGTAAGCACAGGGTGCAGAAAAGCTTAGATAAATGCACGAGGGATAGACCCATAATATTTTACTAAGGGACAGTAGGGGTGTTTTCTTAGTGAACACTAAAGTTCATCATTTAACACAGGGCCTGGGCACATAGTAAGCATTTAATAAATGATTACTGACTGATCTCCAAGGGTCCCTTCTAGTTATAGGCTTACCTAGATGGTTCTATAGGGCCAGGTGTTCAAGGCAAGATGGGCCCAAAGAAGCAGTCCATTTCTAAATCTTTCACCAGTAGTAAAAGTTTTATGAACCAATAAAAATTTGGCACAGAGTGGAAGCTGAGAAACTGCTGTGGCATTAGTGCTGGACTGGTAATCAAGAGATTAGATTCTAGTCTTGGCTCTTTTTTGCTAAACTGTGACCTTAGACAAGTCAATTTCTCAGTTTCCTGATTTACAAAATGTTGGAGGGGGAAGGAGGAAGGGAGGCAGTAATTATACTAAATCAGCATTTCCCAAACTCCTGAAATATACTGACAGATGCCTACCTGTGTAGATATTCTGCATACATGTGCACATGTGTGTATACACACAAACACACACACACACACATGATTGTTTGCGAGCTGTCTCCTTCAAAGGATGTGAGCTCCTTGAGGGCAGGGCTTGGTTTTTGCCTTTCCCTGTATCCCTAGCAGGCTTAGTTAGTAAAATGCCTGACACATAGTAAATTCTTAATTAAATGTCTATTGACTTAACATAGAGGTTTTAAGGTATGGAAACAGGGACATTTGTTGACAAAACAGAGAAACAGCCTGTTTTTATATCCCCCAAATTGTGACATGTAATAAGTATTTTGATACATGTGATTTTTATGTGTAATGATTTAGAAATATTGCTAGCATAGAAATTCTCACCAAATCTATATTCATATTCCAGGGAACAACAGGGTTCTATGCAACAGTTTGAGAAATATTGGACCAGGGGTGGCTAGGTGGCACAGTGAATACAGCACCAGCCCTGGAAGTCAGGAGGACCTGAGTTCAAATCTGGCCTCAGACACTTAACATGTATTAGCTGTGTGACCTTGGGCAAGTCACTTTACTTCAATTGCCCTGCCCTCTCCCCTCCCCCCCAAAAAAAAGGAATATTGGACCAGAGGACCTCTAAGGTCCCTCCTTTTCAGTTTCAATATTCTGTGATTCTAAAACCATCCCAGACAGAATCAGGCTTAAGCATCTCAGCTACTATAAAAGACCCCCATCCCCCTGCCCCCAAGAAGTTTTACATGAGCATTTTATAGTCATCTTACAACCTACACAACTCACATTCAAAGTCACTGGAAGCCCCTCCAAAATCCAGAAGCCCAAGCTCTCCAAATAGAACACGAACCACCAACAAATAAAAATTGAACAATGGAATTCCAGAATTACTGAAATGGACTCCCTGGTTCCTACTACAAGACCACGTCCTTGGCTCATGAAAGACTAAGTAACAAGCATGTCCTGCACAGACATTACCTGGTGTACTAAAAGGGTCATGGTTAATTCTAGCAAACTGTGAAGTTGGGAGGAGAGGGAGGAGTAGGAAGAGGGGAAAGAAGCACTGTCTGCTTTCCCAGAAGACATTTAACTTTCTGTTTTTTTGGTGCAGACCTGTGACTCAGTCAACATAGGAAACCCCTGATGATAAAATCCCATCGTACCAAAGCAGATTAGCTACCAGCCATAAATGTATGATTTTTGAATTGTCTGGGGGCTCTGACAGTATTTGCCTAGGGTTAAACAGTCAGTATGTTTCAGAGAGAAATTTGGACCCAGGTCTTACTGACTACCAGGTCAACTATATGTCCACTACATCATGCAGACAGCCTAGTAGACATTTTACCCACATGAGGTATACTCCTGCTTATGAATATGAATATATTCCATCATTTCTTTTCCCTCTTCAGAGACATCATTTGAGAGCTTAAATAATCCTTAATGAAGCATGTTAACAAGTCAGCTTCTTCTCAGGAAACGCACAACCTGACTGTCTTTTACTGGAGAGAGAAAAGGAAAAGAGAAGGAAATGAATATGCTGTTTGAGCTAATGCACTCAATGAATCACAGCAAATGTGATGTTCCAAGACCACACTGGTACAGTACTTTCCTTAGAAGATATCCTCATTCCACCCTAACAGAAATCATGAGAATGTGTCCCATACTAGGCCACAGAGATTTCTTGCTTACAGTGTCCAAACATGAAGAGAGTGCCTAGCATCGTGTTATATACACAGATATTCAAGAACTGTTGGATAAATGAAGTGAATGAAGTTGAGATGGGAAATTTATCCAGACTAACATAAGTTCTGGCCCACAGGCTATTCATGGGACTCAAGATAGAAGGAAAAAAAGGAGAAAACAAAGATATTTAAAACACAACAGTCACTTCATCGATGAATCCACAGAACACCACACAGGCACAAAAGCTTCTCATCAGGGGACACTTCACCTAACAAATAGGGCTGACTAACTTTTCCTCATCTTCCTCCATTCATTTGACTTTTTAAAATATTAAAATATAAACACAGGTCTCTGTATTAGATGACTTCTCAAATGTTACCAACTTGTACACACCTACATCTTGCCCATAAAATACATCACCTACTAAAGAGACAATTGTGACTCTATAACCCACTGTTGACTGTATCTAGCAACCCTATGTAAATTCTCACACAGGCATATAAAGAAAGACCACTCTGTTCTCTTGCAATATACTAATTAGTGCTTCTGGAGGAAGAGAGAGAATCCTGGGCTATGGGAGGCATGGGGTTGATCCTATGATGCATTTCTGACACCCTTGGGTAAAAGGTCAAAGATACAAGATCAGCCTTGCACACAGGAGCCCTGAAAGGCTGGCCAAATTCAAACTCTTGAGATCCTGCAAAGCAGAGCAAATCTGAAAGCCTGCAGGGTCTCCCATTTCACCACCCACCAGCATCTCTAGCCATTCTAGGTATCTCAGATCTGAGGTCTAGGTCAAGTCAACCCCTTCAGTTCAACATCCTGGAATCTCCCCATTTCTCCATTTATAGCAGAGACAAACAAAGGGAGCTCTCTAATTCTCAAAAGTTTAAGAAAGCATTCCCCAGCACCCCCCCCCAAAAAAAATTCCATTCTACATAAGGATTCATTTTCTTGGATATTATAAAGCTAAAATTTCCTCTAGGGGATCTTAGCAGATAAGGGATCTCCAGCCCACTGACCCTAAATTTGTATTTTTCTGGACTAGCCCACTTTGCTAGAAGAATACATTTGCAGTAAATGTCTGGCAGATTGAGGATTCATGTGGCAAGTTTGTTTGCAGTAGAGACCTCAAGGCTCTGCCTGAAGGTGTATTAATTAAAGACTGGAATCGAGGTGATGTTAGGTAGCAACTACTCACTCAGCCTGAGTTGAAAAGACTCAGGACGAGACAGGAACGCCAATGAGGGGCAAGGAGAGACAGAATTAGAAGAAAGGACAGTAAATGAAGGAGCCACCATGAAAAGACCAAGCAGATGTCATAGTCCCAGTGACTAAAATGAACTAATGGTGTGGGAGCAAGAGGAAGAGGATGAGGAAGTAAGCATCACAAAAGAGAAAGAGGAACTCTAAAGTAAAAGAAGACAGAACAGAGATCTTAAAGGGAGAGAAAATGTAGAGATTGAGGAAAGAGAAAGCAAAGAATTAAGAGATGTTGCACTCATAAACTGATCCCCCCCAGCAATATTTCCTTAAAAGTACTGAGGCTACAAGGAGGAAGAAGAGGAACAAAGGCCAGTCATGGCCTAATGTAACGAGCAATGAGCTCAAAGTCAGGAATTTGGGGTTCTGGTCTAGCAAACTGCTTGATCTCTCTGAAACATATCATTTCCTCAGCTGTAAATTGAGGGGCTGAACTCTGACAGTCTGTGATTCCAAGGCAGTCAGTACTTAAGAAGAGGGCTAAGTGTGTGGGAGATAGTTGGAAATGATCTAGAGTTGTCTCAGGAGAGATGATTGGGCAGAGGAAGAGTTATCACTGTCCTAATTTACCTCATTTCATTCCTACACACCTGGGCCTGCAGCTGGTTGGGTATCATTCTTATGTAGAATTGGTGGTTACCTGCATGGGTAGTTGTCTACATAGAAGCATTCTCACACACACACACACACACACACACACACACACACACACACACACACACACACACACACACACACACCCCTCCCTCACCTGTCCCCTAATGCCTAATATTTCACAATTAGAGGAACAAAAAGGACTTTGTTGCCTATTAAAATGCAAACACCCCGTCCCTTAGAAAAGTACCTTCATTACACTTTGTGCTGTCTCAAAGCACACACACACAAAATCTCAGTTATATCCACCTCAGTTCCTTTCTGGTAAGTAGATTTGGACAGCCAAGAGAAAGTTTTCACAAGGTTCCTAGAAGGAGAAAGAGTCGAAATAGGGTAGGGGCAGTTAAAAGGTAACAGAGGTAGAGGCCTCCAGAAATAAACCACTGACTTCATAATTTGTCCAAACTCCATCAAGGCAATCTCCCACATGCCCCTGTTAGGAAATAAATTCTTGGCTAAAAACTTCTGGTTTCCTATGAGTAGGAAAAAGTCATGTGAAAAACAGGTTTTTAGCGACTGGAGACTGACTATCCCTGTGGATGCCAAGCCTAAAGCAACTAAAACCTCTTGCCTGAAAAAGCTACTTTTCTTTTGCTTGTCAACTGAATACTCCCCCACCCCTCTTTTTCTAAGGAAATGGCACGTTCCTCTGGGTTCTTCTGCTCTCTGTCCTTACAAATCTGTGCCCAGACCAAGTCCTAGATGGGCACATGTGCTCTGATGTCATTACTAATTAACTCCTGAGCCCAGCCTCCCCTACCTTTTCACCAGGCATGGTCTCCAGAGTCCACAAGTGACTCAGATCTAGAGATAAAGTCTATCCCCACACAAATAATTGGAAGCACAGCCCTAGGCAAAGGGTGGGACAGGGGCAGGGACTGAAAGCCAGCAACCTAAACCAGATTTGGGTTGGCTTTGGGGCTAGCAGGGAAAGGTCTTGAGGCTATTATCTCTAGGCCCAGGTGGTAGGGAGATTTTCTTTGTGGCCTAGCAGTTGTTGTTATTACTACTACCATTCTTTGAAGGGCTCAAATTTGAAAGGAATGTATTTCCTTAATCACTGACGACTCAAGTTGTGCATACTGGAAGAACGGCCTTAGGAGCAAGCTTGCTTAGCCCCTCAAGCTTCCCTGTAACATCATAGGGCAAGTTTCCTATGAGGATGGAGCTTGGATGCCTCAGTCTTCAGGAAGAGAGAATGAGGAAAAATAAATCTTCAAATACAGGGCAGCATCCAGCAGAAACTCACTTTCAGTATTTTTTCCCCTGGGTTTCAAGAGTGAAAGAATGTTTTAAATAACTCTTTAGAACTGGAAATGGTGCCTTTAAAATAATAGAGAAGTCAGGGGCTGCTGTTTGTAAAAAGATTAAATAGAATAATGCTCTTCCTATAGATGGGGGGAAAGATGATCGCATTCTATAAAATCATGGGTGAGGGTTCTTCCCATGGATTCTCATAGCAGGTCCCAGAATACTCGTAGAATATCTGTGCATCCTCCTGAAACTTGAAAGAGGTAAATTTAGGACCAAAAAAAGCAAGTGAGATTTTATGCAATGGATCACAGACTTATGGAACTCCTCACCCAGAGTGGTGGTAAAGGCTAAAAGGATGAATAGGTTTAAAACTTGGCTCACAGATCCACACTGAGCTACAAAGACAAGCTAGAACGCTATAGGAAAAACTTTTGCAACCATAGGCAAGTCAAGGTTGGTGGGGTAGGGTTTGAAGGAGGAGTGGACCAGATGGCTTCTGAGAACCCATGACTAGATAACATGTAAGGGCCCCTCTGGCTCTAAAGGCATGTTCCTCTATGCACCAATTACTAAACTGGGCACACTTTTTGATCCATCAATAACACTACTAGCCCCATACCCCCAAAAAGATCAAAGGAAGAGGGAAAAGGACCCATAGGTACAAAAATATTTATAGCAACTCTTTTTGTAGTGACAAAGAACTAGAAAAATAAGGGACTACCCATCAATTAGGGAATAGCTGAATGAATTGTGGCATGTGAATGTAATGGAATCCTTTTGTGCTCTAAGAAATGATGAAAGGGATGGTTTCAGAGAAACCTGACAAGACTTGTGTGAATGGATACAAAGTGAAGTAAGTAGAACCAGGAGGATAATTTATATAGTAACAACACTGTAAAAGCAAACAACCTTTAGAGATTTATGAACTCTGATCAATGCATTGACCAACCACAATTCCAGAGGACTGACAACGAAGCATGCTACCTACCTCCTGACGGAGAGGCGACAGATGAGGGCTGCAGAATGAGAAAAATCATATTTTTTTGGACAGAAATGTGTTCTGCTCGAATGTGGATATTTGTTATAAAAGATTTTTTTCTTTTCAATAGGTAGGTGGGAAGGAAAGAAAAATTTTTTTCAGTGAACAAAAATAAAATTAAATTAAAAACCCCTAAATCTAGGCTCCTGTCATCCTCAATCCATGATCTTTCAGAATAGAAATCTAGAAGGATAACAATGCCCTCACTCATTATTCTTGAGTCCAGAACAATGATTTGTCCCAAATTGGTCCTCTCTGAAGATTATTACATTCATTTGGGTTTACATGAGGCTATCTGGTTGCCCCCTTCTTCAGAAGCAAGCTTCAGTGAGACAGAGAAAACCACTGTGAATCCTCGTACAATGAGTTCAGATGCATGTTGATACCAGTTCTTAACATCATTCTGGCAGGTGTTCAATCTTTCTCTCCTAAATACTTTGTCAAAACTGTCCCCTCCTCCCTGTAGGGCTGAAATCTATCAGACTTACTAGGCAACAGGCAGAGTGGCCAGCTTCTTGGGGCAGCCAGCAGAGGCCAAAGTTATTTATAGAAGTCCTGGATGGAAGCCCTGGTCATGTAAACTTGAATTCCAGGGATATTAAATGGGATCCTCTCCCAGGAAATAAATAAATAAATAGCCATCTGGTGGCATTCCACCCTCTGGATTCCACTGTAGGCTCTTTCTGTGTGAGCAAGTAAGGTCTCGAACTAATTTCTTTGCTTTTTCTTGAGTCTCCCTCTATTGTGCAACAGGCACATTCTTGAAAAGCAGAATTTCTGAAGATTGGATCCTATTTTCTCAATCACTGTCTTCAGCATCTGAGAGATGTTCTATCTTCTATTATGAATTGAACTTTACTCTTGCAAGACTCAGTCTATCTCTAACCCCTGCCCCACCTCTCCATGTAAACACCAAAATGTGTTGAGAAAGCATATAGTGTAATGGAACCCAACCTTTCCGTGGAGGGAAGAATTCTGGTATAATGTGAATAATCACCTCTAAATGGAATTTTTTTTTAAGTTCAGTTTTTTTTTTTAAAGGGGATGGGGTGGGTGTAAAGCTAACAACCTCTATTCAGTCAGGTATCAGCAAACTAACTGAGTCACCAAAATGGATTTGAAATCCATGTTCTAACTCCATTGATAACCACTGGACTAGAGTATGATGTGTGATGATCCTTAAGGTCCTTTCCAGATCTAAAGCCATGAATTATGATTCTGGCTACTTTTTCTTCTCAGCTCCATTCAGCAGGGACCTTAACCTGCTTACTCTAGACACGTCAACATCAATTCTGCCTTTAAAACCTCTAACAAAGACATTCCATGAGTTATTGAGCACTCATTTAAGAAAGCTACCTCCTGATCACCAGAAAATCTTCTTTTTTGACTTTTTGCCTGAATTTCTCTTGTGGATAGCATATATCCACAAGCATATATCTTTGTGGATAGCGAACTTGAAAGTGCTATGAAAATATTGCTCCTCCTCCTCCTCCTCCTCACCATCACCTTTATTTTGATCTCTCTTCTTTGTTCCATCTAAAATAGCATTAAAGAAATGGTTTATCCAATCTGGCATATTGTCCTAAATCAGCGCTGTCCTAACAGGATGGAGTAGGAGTCAGAGTTTACCAATGCCCTTGGCAAAAGGCACTGGTGGTTTTGTCTTGTGTCACTGGGGGATCCTCTATTTCTTGCCGTTGTCTTGCTTAATGTACATAACTTTGCCCAGGCAAAGTAGTTGAACAACCCCTGGAGAAATATAGTAGGCTATGGTCCTTAGAGAAGACACCCTCTTCTTGCTGGGTAGGATTGAAAGGACAATAGAATTAAGGTGAGGAATAGGTCACTCTAATTGAGTAGACTTGCTAGAGTCAATGGATCCTGGTCAACAGAAAGAATTTTTAAAAAACTCTTTAAAAAGCAGGGGTTCTTAACCTATTTTGTGTTATGGACCTCTTTGATAGTCTGGTAAAGCCTTTCAGAACAAGGTTTTTAAATGTGGAAAATAAAATACATAAGATTACAAAGGGAACCAAAGCTACTGAAGTACAGTTATCAAAATATAGTTTGGGGTTGGGGGGGAAGAAAGAGAAGTTCATGTACTCCAGGTTAAGAATTCCTGCTCTAAATGAGTGATTTCTGAGGAGATATCACAACTTTGGTCCTCATACTCCCTCTGTGCCCTCAATGTGACAGCTGGCCCATTTCCTAAGAAGAAGATAATCTGGATACTTTGAGAGGAGACTGCCACCTGATTGGAAAGAGGGCTTTGCTAAGAGTTTATGATAAAAGATGATGCAAACCCTTTTCAGGAAAGAGGACTAAGAACACAGTGACCCAGAGTAGCACTAAAAGAGTACCACATGGGATCGTGGTGCTCAAATAAGTCAACACATCATATGGGAAAGTGATTGCTTACCACCTAAGAGTGAAACCAACACGAAGCACACAGCTAGGGCTCTAAGTGGGATTCATAAAGGGAAAAAGTGGTACAGGGACTATACTGTAGGCAAATCCATCGAGAGCATTATAGTGATCAGCATTAAAAGTTCTTTGGAGACTTAAGCCTACAATTGGGAAAACTGAAACTATGTAAGAGTCAATTTCCTAGTTTTCTGGGTAGGGGCTTAAGTGAAGTGTGATAACTAAATATCCAAAAAGTAACCTGACCACCTCTGGTACAAAAGTTACTCTTCTTTTAAAAAGTTAGTACTTAATTTATTTATTGCACCTAATAGAATTGAAAAGGAGAGGAGAAAGGGAAAGGAAAATACGTGAAGGCTGTTTTTAAAATTTCTCTTGTTTTGATACTTTGGAATATGTTTCCTTTCAAGAGTTACCCAGGAAGTTCTACAGAGATGGATGCTGGCAGAGACTGCCAGCTAAAAGTAGTCAGACATTGGGATCTCGGTGGACAATCTGACTAAAACAGTTTCTTTTTCCCACTAGGCTTATTTAGGAGTTTCAGTGGAGATTTTGAGTTCCCTAAACTGAGCAGCAAAAGATAGAGAAAGATGGGGGAGAGAGATACACACTAGCAGGAAGGGTTAAGTTAAAACCTTGGCGAGTATGGGCATTCTGAGGTCTCCCAAAGGTATTTGTGGGCCCCAGATTTCTGCTCTTTTCCCCCTGAACTTTTCTAAAAGGCTACTGAAGTCTTCAGAAATCAGAGCTTGGGTTTCCAAGCGTGACATCTTTGATGGGCAATGAATGAGCTATGTGAGCCTAAGGATGTAGGTTCCAAGAGCAGGCAGGCCTGTCTAAGTTATGACCTGAGAAGGTGTATCTTTAAGACAACATGTAAACCCATTCCCAAGCTCTGATTTTCATCATAAACAACATGAAATCAGGAAGAAGGTTTAGAATCTCTTCTTTTTCCCACTTTCCTAGCTCTTCCCTGCTACTCCTGTCTAATCCCATCTGATTTGGACTGTACAATCTCAGGTGTCCAAAGCCAATGTCTGACAAAAGAATAAAAAGTCAAGTTGAGGACTGACCTGTTACAAACGGTAGTCAAATGCATGCTATGGTTCTAAGAGTCCCCTGAAAGCCCTCAACCAAAGCTATCCTCCTCACTGGGCAATAACTGGCCACTTACCAAGACTGATTACCTTAGGGCAGGGGTTCTTAACATTTTCTACATCATGGACCCCTTTGGCAGTTTGGCAAAGCCTTTGAGCTTCTCAGAATGCTTTTCTAAATGCATAAAAGAAGTACACAAGGTTACAAAGAAATTAAGTATATCAAAATATAATTATCAAAATAGTCTAAAAAAACAAGTATACAAAATGCCTACTTAGCTGTTTAGTCTTTTCAGTCATGTCTGACTCTTTGTTAACCCATTTGGAGTTTTCTTGTCAAAGATACTGGAGGGATTTGCCATTTCCTTCTCCAACCCATTTTACAGGTGAAGAAACTGAGGAAAACAGTTCAGTGACTTGTCGAGGGTAACATTAGTTAGAACGAGGGTTACATTAGTTAGAACATATTTAAAGTGTTTTAAGGCTACATTTGAACTCAGGTGATCCTAACTCTAGGCCTAATATTCTATCCATTGTGCTACCTAGCTGCATTTAGAGCAATTAATAATATTTTTGATAACAGATTAAATCTAATTAATAATATAATGATGCACAGATCTAACATCAGAGCTACTAATTAATGGATTTCTAATAATATTAGATCTAATAATAATCTAACAACAAATACTAGATCCAACACTGAGATCTTTAAGGAATTTTAAGGTTTTCCAAATACATTATCTTATTTGTTCTTTGTAATAACCCTGAGCTATATAATTATCCTCATTTTTTGAGTAAGGAAATCTTGTTTCAGAGAGGTTAAGCAATTAGCCCATGGTCACACAGTTAGACAAGAGGCAAAGGCAGGATTGCAGGTCAGGTTTCCCTTTCTTGAGTCCAACCCTCTGACTATTACTTCTTCATGTACCTTCTCATGTAACTAGCATTAGTTACCTCTTCTTTTCAAGTACACATCTTCCTCAAAGGAATAACACATTATGCCACTAAGCCAGGGCGCTCCAAATCTTGGGCAACAGGTCACTGTGGTACCTGGCCATTTTACCATGATCAGCACAATCTTGCATAAATCTTACAGAAACGCAATTGGGTCTTCCTGTTGGGTTTTTTTCACTGTGGAGTAGGGAGTGGGGGGAAGTCCACAGCACTGGACAGAGCTGCTTGGGTCAGAGACGTCAGGAAGCAATGGGAACTCATCAGGTCACTACTGTCCAACCCTGTGCTCCAAACCTGAAGAGAATGGTGGGGGGAGGGGAGATTGTGAAAAGAGGGGAAGGCACCTAGAAGCCTGCTCTGTATACATTCCCCCAACTTGCTTGGCTAGATTTGTTCAGTTCAGTCTTTCCAGTCAATCAACCCTATCTCCAGTAATATGCCGCCTTTTTCCTCCTTTTCTTCAGAACTGCAAAGCTCATCTTGCTGCTAAGATTTAGGTGCTGCCTCCAAAGGTATAAAGCAAATATGTCAATAAATGGGCATAAAAGTCTATTGTATTTTTTCCTAGGCCACAGTGAGTAAGTAGAGATGGCCTGTCTTCTGGTAGTGAGGGGGCTGATAGGAGTAAAGGTCAAGGCAGGTCAAGGAAGGTGCTCAAGATACAATTTCCCTTCAGTTTTGCCAAGGACTGGCATGGTGGGGAGCCCAGGGATCTGAAGTGAAATAGGTGTAAATTAGCAGCAGAGGGAAGGAAACAAGCCCCCTGGTCCTAAACCCAACTGCACCATAACATCTCCCTCCTTTTTCTAACCCCATCAGAGCTGCTGGGAAGAAGACAGAGCTGGCTGGGAATACCACTGACTGAAAGGGATTTTTAATCCTATTTTGGAGTACCTAGGAAATCGATGAGGGAGGAACACACCTCAGAGAGAGAGAGAGAGAGAGAGAGAGAGAGAGAGAGAGAGAGAGAGAGAGAGAGAGAGAGAGAGAGAGAGATTTGCAATAAGGGACAAGAAGTACCTGCTTCTACAGCTGCCCTGTCCCCACCTGCTTTCCTCACCCTGCATTCTTTCGCTCCTTTCCCAGAAAGGGAGAGCCCCTCTGCCAGGGGAAGAATGAAAGAATGAGTAAGGATGAGTTAAGACAGTGGGGGGGGGGGCATCTGGAAGCTCACCAACACCCAGGTTCCCCAGTGACTGTCCAGTTCATCCCCCAGATCCCCCAAAACCAGCACCTATCAACCCAGTCGTTTTTTGCCAGAGCCCTGGGAGGACAGGAAGCCTCAGCGCTGCCAGCCCCCGAGCTCTGAGAAGACTTGTTTACTTTAGGGCTCAATTCTGTCTGGCCTGCCTTCTGCTGCTGTCTCCCCATGCTCCCTCTCCTAGTTTCTGTCCTCTGCCCAGGCTTGCCTGGGGCTGCACGCCAGGGTTATTGCATGCCAGGGCCATGCCCTGGGCCTTGGGTGTTTGGGGCTCTTGCAGTCTTGCTACTCCACCCCATTCAGAAAAAGAAAAAAGAAAAAAAAACACAAGACATCAGGAAATTATGATGGAGGTGGCTTCTGGGTGACCCAGTGGCAACCTGGGAAGCTGATGCAATAAGAAGGGGCTAGGAGGGGGAGACTGTGCAGAGTCAAAACCATATGAGGCCACTGGATTGAGGAAGGGTGGGGTGGGGGGAAGGTGGCAGTCCAAGATCTGAAGCCACCAATTCTCTGGTCACTGTTCTGTCAGCCCAGATGCAGCAGGCATCAGTTCATCTCGCCAAAGGAAAGGGCCTCCCCGAAGGAGAGAAGGCCAAAAGCTCAGGCATTCCAGCAATTAGTTCACAGGAAGAATGCCAGCCCTCGTAAGGAGACAGGAGGCCCGATGGGTCTGCAGGGGAGACAAGTTAACCTTCATAGCTCAAAGACCACTCAAACAGAAGAAGGAAGTCTCTTAGGGTGGTGATAAAGAAAGAAAGAAAGCAATTAAGGGATCAAAGGATTGAACACCTGCCCCCACCCACCCATTTTGTGGCCTGTTCCAGTGCCATTAGGTGGGGTGGGGGGGGGGGAGGGAGAAAGGAGAGACAGAGACAGAGAGAAAGGAGAGGGAGACAGAGATAGAAACATAGTGAGGTTCCTGATATTAGTGACTTTAGAAAAGGACATGTAAAGCAGCAGCTGGAGTTGAAAAGTCCTCAAAAGCAGACCCCCAGGGTTAAATTTAGCCCAGGCTGTGTACTTACCAAGAAGATGTGTGACCTTGGGCAAGTCACTTCTGTGCCTCATCTGTGAAATGGGAATAACAATCCCCGCTCCCTACCTACCCATTTTAAGACTATCTACTATTTTAAGAGGAGGCAATGTGGTGGGGATGGGTAGTGGGAAAGTAGTAGCTCTGAAATCCAAAGACTGAACTGAGTCCCAGTTCTGTGCCTAGGAGGGACCTCAGAGGTCATCTAGTCCAAGCCCCTCATTTTACAGATGAGACAACAGAAGACCAGGGAGTGGTTAAGTGCCTTGTCCAAAGTGACATGGACTGGGTTGTCAGAATCGGAATCTGAACCCAGGTCTTCTAGTCTCAGAGATAGTGACTGCCTTCTTTAGGAAAGTCACTTCACCTTGTAGGGCCTCAGCTTCCTCATCTATAAAATAGGGGAGTAAAATAAGGTCCCTCCCTGCTTCATACGAACGAAGACCACTATCATCACTCCCACTCCTCAGAGAACCAAACCAATAAATATCTCCATCCCTTCAAAGGAAAGACACCTGGAAAAGTTGCATCCAAGCCTCTCATCTCACTGACTTGCAAAATCATTTCCAAGACGCTTTCTCTTCACTTTTGATTGATCTCCAAAGGGCCTCCAGCTCCGAACAGGTTGGCTTAAAATGGTTAATGATCTGTAAACAAACACTTAAATGCTCTAGAAAAACTCAGCCAGATCTTGGGAGGAAGAATTCTTTCATAATGTGAACAATTATCCTAATTGATCCATTTTATAAGTTCTGAATTAGAAGCTCAAACCATAGTTAGCTAGGGGCAGAGCAACAAAATAAGCAACAAAATTATTACCAATATCCATGAATCACTTAGGTGGGGAGTGGGTGCAGAAGGTGGCTTTAGAGTTTTTCCTGGGCCTCAGTCCTTTTTATTAACAACAGGCAAGAAAAGGCAGCTATTTCTTTTTTTTCTGAGCAACTCAGGTGGTCCCATTGGGCAAAATCTCAGGTTAATAAGGCCACGTGGTCGCTGGGTAGAGAGAAGGGAGGACCAAGGGCTGGAAACGGTCTCTAATTCCACAGAAACACGTTCCCACCAGAAATCCTGGAAATCTGACAGCTCTGTATGTTGTAATAATGCAATTCAGAAGACTATCAGAATCCTATAAATATTTGTACAGGCGCTTATCAAAGCAACAATCAGATATCAGGTCCTTCTAAGTGAGCTGATGTGCTTGAAGTTTATTGGCCTAGCTTGTGAAAGCAATACAAGCCAGATTTACTGAGCTACGAAGACTAACGCCAAGGCAGAAAGCAGGTAAACAGTAGAGGTCCTCCTAACTTGGAGGTGGTTAAGAACAAAGAGAAAGTAAAGTAAGGGGGGGGGGGGGGGGATGGAATCAGAGCCTAATCAGACAACAAAGGCAGGACAGCTTCAGGGAGGGATTATCTGTCCTTTAGAGAAAGTCTTTCTCTTAATATTCCATAGCCATAATCACCTATTCTTACTGAGGTCGCTGGTGGACTTGAGAAACTGATAGGGATTTTTAGGGATACAAGTCATTCCTTATCTAACTCCTCCCCTGGCTGTAGTCTTCTGTTCATATCAGAAGTTATTACTCACACTTCATTCCATGTTTCCTTCTGACATTAACATTTGAGGTTTTCCTAAACAAGAAATCTTTTTTCTAAGCTACTATTTCTGATGGATCTGCTCGTGTAAAACCTCTCTCTCAATGACCAAGGGAAAAAGAGAAAAAGTGGTGCCCAAGCTACCTCAGTTTAGTACACCAGACTGAACACTAAAGTGTGAGTTCCCGTCCAGGTTCTGTGATGTAGGCAGAGCTAAGGCACTTAATTCAGTTCAACAATCATTAAACACTTCCTTTGTGTCGAGTATTGTGCTAGGTTGTCCCTCTCCTTCCCCCCCCCCACCAAAGAAATTGTCCTTGCCCTCAAGAAACTTAAAGTCTCTAAATTTTGCATTGGCAAAATAAGATGGTGAGTCTAGATGGCCTTAAAGGGTCCTTCTATAGTTCCTAAATTCTACTCAATTGGAATTCAGAATTGTTTGATTCTTCTCAAACTCTCCTGAAGAATGGAGGAAGGGAAGGGTAGAATTTGTAGTCTTGCCTTCTTCTGAAGCTTACATCGAAAGCAGGGATTCTTAACTTTGAGTCTATGAACTCAGGATTTTTAAAACTGACTGCCTTTCAGTATAATTTGTTTTTCCTTTGTGATATTGTGTTTTATTTTATGCATTAAAAATATTACACTGAGAAGAGGTCTACAGGCTTCACTAGGCTACCCAAGGAGTGTATGACATAAGAGAGGTCAAGAAGTCCTATCAAAGGGAATATTCATATTAGACCCATGATGGAAACCAAGGACAAGGTGGTGAGGAACCTCATTTTTCTATGTTCCTTTTGACTTTGACTTATTTCAGATATCATTTATTTTGGGGGAAAAAAAAAAACAACCTAAGACTTTCACTGACCAACTCTCCCCCTGCAGGGACCAATAGCAGTGGGGTAGAGCAATGGACTTGGTGTAAAACCAGGTCTTCCAGGACACTGCTGAGGCTTTCTTTTCAGATCCTCTATTTTATTCTAAGGGCAAACTACAAAACTCCAACCCACCAGAAGGGTCAGTTAAACAGATCTCAGGGCAGCATCCCTAGTGAACAAACAATCCAAATGCTACCCAGTAGGTATGAAATCACAGGATCCTAGATTTAGAGGTGAAAGGATCCTTATTAGTCCAACCCCTCATTTTATAGATGAGAGAGTTACAGCTCAGAAAAGTTGACTTGCCTACCATTATCAAAAGGGACATAGCGAAAAGAATAGAAGATTTTAGAGACAATCAGAAGACTATAGAGGCACTTATTCAATCCAGAACTCTATTCAGTCACTGGGTCAACATGCATTTATTAAGTGTGTCAGGTACTATAGAAGCCTCTAGACAACTGCAAAGCCCCAACCAGGCACTGATGATTGTGGCTCTCCTTTCTGCACTCTTCCACCCACCCCCAAATCCTGTCCCTCTTGGGACTATGACCAGGCCTTCCACAACACCGCTGCAGCAATAGTGGTAATAACAGTGTAGTAGTCTAGTAATAATATATATAATACGATTACATTAATAATAGTAATACTGTAATCATAATAATTAATAATAAGTGAACATTTATATAGCCTTTTAAGATTAGCAAAATTATTTATAAAGAATATCTTATTTGATCCTCACAACAATACTGAGAGATAGGTTCTATTATTATCCTCATTTTTACAGATGAGGAAACGGGCTGAGGGAGAGTAGGTGATAGGCCCAGTCATAGACTTCTGTCAGTAAGTGACTGAAGTAAAAGATCTGGGAAGATTCCACAAGATTTGGGAAATAGCGTAAAGACTACTGAGACGTAGGATCCTAATATCACAGATTTAAAGGTTGAAGAGACCTTATGGCATACAGAGTATCAAGCCCTCACTTTATAAATAAGGAAACTGTGGCCAAGAGGGGTTAAGTGGCTTGCTCAGAGTCAAACAATTTGTAAATGACTAAGTCAAGGTCATAAGATTTGAGAGACAATTGGAAGACTACTGAGGCGTGTTCAACCTCAGTGTCCAAATGGAAAGGGCAGTATCTTTAGAATTTTTTTTTAAATTCAGTAAAACCCCTAGAAACAGTTATTCAGTTGCTTTTTACTTTAAGAAAAAAATGAAAACACACACCCACATTCAATGTTAGGGACTATCCATTAAAAAAAAAAAAACACAACCCTGGCATTTTTCACATTGCCGTCTAGAAGCACTCGTATTTCTGGAAAACATATTCAGAGAGTCCTAAAAGATATTATTCAACATAAACTACCTTTGTGCCCCCTGGTCCTGGTCTCCTTTTTGGCTTAGATCTTAGAACCCTGGCAGGGTTCTCTACACATAATAGAGATACCCAGTGAGAACTCTCAGCCCATCTTATTTTTAAGCAAGAGAAAATGCCCTGTGCTAATTCCAAACAGTTCTTTCCTCAGGAAGACAGTCTCAGCTCCTGGCACAAATGAATGGAGGAACCAGGATGCATCATCTCCTAAAGGTCTACCACAGCTGTCCCTGATTCCTGCCTCCCCGCCGTCCTGCATCCAGTTATCAAGGCAGAGGAGGGTCTACCACTCTCAATGCCGGAATGTTCTAAGAACTCTCACCTTTCACCTCGGTAGTCTTTTCTATCTCAGTTCACCTCTGTGGTATTTTTTTTGTTCAACTTAATGTTAATATGTTCTTTGAAATACTTTCTCCCAGATGACTTAAAACAAAAGAGAAAAAATGTCCAAAGTCACTAGTCAAATGTAAGTACTATTCTTTTGGGGAGAAGCTCTTCTCTTTGTCCCTTACTCTTTTTCTAACTCCTTACTCTACATAGTCTACAGGGACCTCAGAAGTCATCTGATACAACCCCCTCATTTTACATTGTGAGGGAACTGAGACTGAAAAAGGGTAAATGATTTGTCCAAGGTCACACTGGTTAAAAAAAAATCATTAGAGAATTTAAACCCAGGTCCTCTGACCCAAAAAATCAATGCTCTTTCTATTATATCCCTACAATGAGTAAGAAATACCAGATATGACTACTATTATTATTCATGTTCATAAGGAATAATTACTACAGCCCAGCTAGAGTATTTATGAGGGGAAGGGGAAACTCCTTCAAGTGATCATGTTTCCACCAGTACTTAGCAACTATGAGAAACTCTTGAACAATCTAGAGCACATAGGTCTATTTTTTACAAGAAATTCATCTCCTGTAGGCAGAGAACCATTAATATTTTACATCTACTTAGTCTAAGGGAAACCTTTTCACCATAAATTGTCCTAAACTTTAAACCCCCAAAATAGCAAATATTACTATTGTCTTTCCTCTTGCCAGTGAGATCCATTACAGGCTTCTCTCCCCTATCCAGGATAACTGTCCTTGTTCAAACAAAACAGTGACAATGTGGATGAAGGAGTGAAGAAACCAATGAACCCAACCTAGGTAATTTAGGTCTCTAATCCTGGCTCTGTCTCTTAGTAAAAGTGTGACCACTGGCTTCACTTAACTTCTCTGGTGTTCAGTTATGCCATCTCTCTTAACAGGCAAGGTAGGTGTTACTATTCTCATCTCAAAGGGAAGAAGCAAAGCACTGTAGATAATGTGAAAAATGCTACAAACTCCTAAGTCATGGTGTTGGTACTGTAATGATTCCTATGCTCTGTCAATATTTTAAGAATCTCTGCCTTCACCTGTGCAGGTACTCCCTCCACCCATGCGGTAGCACTCCCAACCACAGCCTCGCTAGCCAGTCTTTGAGAGCTGCCATGGCTGAAAAATTCATCACCCTGAAGCCATCCAGGTGGTGAGCATCTTCTAACTTAGCCAGTCCAGCCTTTGGATGACAGACAGACATACAGATGTTTGCCAAGTCCATTACTCAAAGCTATCCCAGCACAGTGGAACCTGCTAGAACTTGTGCTCTGCTGGCATACCCTTCAAGAACCCAGGGTCACCCCCATGCCATGACAAAGGACTTCCATGGAGGGTAAGTACTGTTGCTGTTAACTATCCTTATGGATACTTGGGCTGGAGAATTCCAGTTCATTCTCCATTTCATAGAATTTGGATGGAGTTGGAGGAAGACAGAGGGAGATAGGAGACATGGATATGCATAAATGGCTTCCAGGTTTTATTATCAAACTTTAGTCTTACAAGTTTGCCTCCGTGGTAGTAATAACAGGCCTAAAAGAACACCCCACTAGCTCTGTCGGGACTTGTAGGTGAAATCTGTCGAAGCAGCTGTCAGCTTGGGGGAGATCACTCATCAGGTAAGCAGGCGAGTGGGACTGTTTTCAGCTGGACAAACATTTTATCTACATCAGAGAATGACAACCTTTCTGCCCTTTCTATGGGTGCCAACCCCATCCCCTCTGGCTCCCCCCTACACCACACACACACACACACACACACACACACACTCACGCACCCTTAAGTCTCCATCAACACGTCACTGAGGTGGCTGTTTTCCTGCTCCCACTAAGTGCACCTCTGCTAATATACACCCCTCCCACCATCACTTCCCAGAAGCGGTGGTAGACCGGCCCCTGTTTGATCAGGAGTACATCATCTGAGGATGTGCGACTATTTAACTCCCCACATCACACATATGCCTCTGTAATTTTAAACTAAGTGATTCATGACTGACTACTAAGGGAAAGGCCAATTACAGATGTTAGTGGAAACAGCTGTGATGGGGGGAAACCACAGGGAAAATAATGGTGGCCGAAAACAACTTGAGTAATATTTGTGTACAAGTAAACACCCAGGAGCAATAACAAATTCACCTGATTTATTTGTGAGATGCAGTAGAGGGCGAGTGAAGTTTGATTTTAGGGTTGGAGGGGGGAGTGGAGGGCTACAGTTATATTTTGCAACCCAGGTGAAACCAGATGGTGTAAGGAGACACTGCATTACTCAAACCCAGGGGAGCTGTTGTTAGTGTACCTTCAAAATCCCTTTTCATAGCCTGCCTTTTGACACTCGCCACACTAAATCACAGAGGAGGATGGAACAACACCTGGGTCCCAAATATCTTGAAATCCTAGCCAAATGCCTCAGCATCTTTGTGGCAGGCCATCTGAATGAGGGCAAGGTGTCTTCATGGTTAGCTCAGAAAGCCTACAGTCTGATACTCCAGGCTTTGAGGTTCAAATACGGCACTGGATCACCCAAGCAAAAACCTGCTTTCTGTTTTTGCCTTCTGTGATCTGGGGAACCTACCTCCCTGGTCCTGTAGATACCCCACTGAGGTTTGGAGTTCTATTATTTTTCACAAAGTGAGACCAAACTAGAGAACCAGTTTGGGATGCCAAGGGCTCTGGTCTCTCAGAAATGTCACTTGGTGTGCCAATCTTCATGGCCCAGTTTCTCCAGGGTAGCCAGAAGCTTTACTTGTTTACATCTCACCTCTGGACAATTGTCATGATTAGGCCAGGGAAGGTGTTCTGTCTCACTGGGAAGTCCTGGCCAGGAACTCTACCCAAGTCTCTTTGGTTTACGGACACGTAAGGTGCTAATGAGGAACGCAGCTCCATAATGAAATGGTCATGACCAGCATCTTCCTAAACTGCCAAGGCAGCTTTTAGTGCTGATGAGAGTATTTCCCATTTCTCCTTCCAAACCCTTGATATATTTCCATTTTTCTGTCAGCAACCCCAAATAATGTCTATAACACTGAGATTTATACATGTGTACTTATAAATGTTATTTCATTATAGCCTCTGCAAAAGTACCTTTCAGGCTAAACATTCAATTAATGTAATTAAATTGCTACCTGATGGTATTATCTAATTTAACTTGGGATCCGAACTCTTGAAAAGCATGTGCCTTTTAACACCCTGACTGGAAAGGCATGTGATGAACGGAGCTATAAACATGTTGGCTCAACTGAGCTGTTTAAAAATAAATTAGCAAACTATAAAAATAAACAGTTACATACATATGTACTCAATTATGAACTAACTCTAATTTTTGTTCTGAAATACTGTCTTTGACCTTAGTCATAAACAAGCACTATTAAAAAAACATAATATCTCAACAGACAGAAGGGCAAGGATTAAATGCTCTTTCAGCACAGCAGAATGCAAAATAAGGCACATGCACACATATATACACACACATACATACACATGAAAAGAAGGAATAAAAGAAAAGGAAAGGAAAAAAGAAAAAAAAATACAGAAAAGGCTTACCCTGCCTATCCTGGAAGAGTGTGCAAAGAACCTACTTGGGCTGCAGTGATCCTGCCACTAAGGCTGCTTTTTTCTGTTTGGGCAAGAAAAGTTAAAACCTGGGGTAGGACTCTGCATTTTCAGATAAGTTCAGGAGTCTCTCAAGATCTGGGGAAGGAAGGAAGGTGGGCAAGGAGGAAAAATAATTTCCAAATGCAGCTGTTTCAACAGCCTAGCTCTCTGCATAATATGTTTCTGTTCTACAAGCCCAGCTCACCACCTGAACAGCTAGGGGTCCTAAGTCTGCTACTGCCTTGTTAGTCCTGGCCTTCTCTGAGACATATGGCAAAAATGTGGAAATTGTCTTCCTAATCGCAAGAGACAAAAAAAGGCGGAGGGGGGGTGGAGAGACAGAGGGAGGAAGAGGGGGGGATAAAGAGCAAAATCAAGCTGTTGAAACTGTATACAGGACACGTTTTCAAACTAATCCAGTGCTCCTGTAACAAAGGACAGCATACTATGGGATAATTACTATGGATTATTATTACAGTTTCTAAAGCAAATGAACAAAAAAAAATTCACAAAAGATATATTACACACACAGATTTCTAAAGCTTTAAAATCATATGGTCTTCGGTGTTGGTTCCTATAGGGTTATGGATAATGCTCCTAACTGAGTAGGACAGATGCAAACACAAAAAAGAAATCACAATAAACCTGAAATTCTCTCGTGTCATGGTGCTTACTGCCCTTTATTTCACAAACAAAAGTGGCTGAGCAACAGCTAAGTAGTTATTCATCTCGAAGAACCAACCTAAAATGCTGATTGCCCAAGGGCTGTCTACCCAACACTCCTCCCCAGCACCCCCTTCCCCCCACAAAAAAGTTACATAAATAAAAAGTATAGGAAACTCAAGCTCATCCACACTTGTTTTAGAATGCAGAAAAGCCCTGATTGCAAAGAGGAGCCAGAGAAAGGCTTCATTACACAGAACAACGCCCCGGGCCACCTTCCCTACAGTAGTGCAACACGTAGGCCCAACAGGGCAGTCAATAACTACATAGAATCTGACATTTACACAAACAACGAGAGTTGCCAGTTGCTGTGAGACAAACATCCATAACACACATTTTTAAAGGAATGCAACTGTAAGGTTATGTAACATCTCGATGGGGACCACATTGGGGTTTTTTGTTTTTGTTTTTGTTTTTTAAAGGGCCTCGACTCTTTAAGAGGAAGGGGACAATGTGAAAACTGTACCAAGATGTGTAAAAGGAGGTTTGACAATGGCAGGAGCAGCAATAACAAGGACAAAGGGGGGTGGGAGGGAGTAATAAACCAGAGCAGCTCAGTCCGGTCATGGCATGGGGCTCAGAAAAATCGTCTGATGTGGCTGGCTAGAAGCCACCTGAGTTTCTCTGAGGGTCTCCTTTGACAGTGTGGCAGCAGCTTTGAGTGTACTGCCTAGACTTTTCTGTACCCCATCCTCAGGGCCATCGATGAATCTAGAAGGATTTCCTTTCATGTTTGTCAGGGTTAGAGAAGCGTAGAAAAGAGAGGAAAAATGGAAAGGGGCTTGATGCACATAAAAGAAAACCCCTGTCCTCAGTCACTTGAAGGGAATGTATTAATCTCATACTCTAAATGTGATTTCAGCCGTTCCCCGTGATTCCACAGAAAAAGTGGTTCTTACTTCTCTTTGACAAGGGAATCCAACTTTGGTGAAAGGTCTGTCTGTCCTTCCTCACAGGAAAGTAGACCCAGGCAGATGCATCACCCCTCATGCAATAGCTCAACCCACCAAAGTTGCCACCATGAATGTGAGTCAATGGCTAACTAGGAATACTCTAATGCTTCATCTTCTCCTTCAAACTCTGGATGTCTGGACTGAAAATACAATTTAAACCTAGGTAAGTTACCAACCTAGTGACCCAATTGTTTCTTTGACCACAACTTGGCTAGCTTGAGTATCACCGGGACCCAGAAGAACTCCTTATTCTTTTAATCAGAGGGCTTTAAATTCTCTTTACAAGGAAGAGCTTCCGATTCCCCCACTAACCTTTCTGTTAGGGGGAATAGGAGTTAGGGTGTGTACAGAGAAGAATCATAAGTGATTCCAGATTCTCAAACCAGTGCATCCCAGGAGCAACTAAGATATCCAAGAAGGAAGCACCTTTACCACCCAGTTTTTGGAAAAGGATTATTCAATGTGGCAGGATACAACAACAATGTGTCAGTAACAACATACAGAAAGAGCTCTACCAACAAGGCCAAAGCTTTGGCTTCTAACACAGAATTCTCTTGCTCACAAAGAGTTTTTCTCCTACACCCTATTGAGATGAACCGAAAAGGTTAATAAACAAGAAATAAAATACCTGTGTTCATAGTCTTTAGAGTCTGAAGAACAGTCAAGCTAGAAGTTAGATCTTGAGCTGCCTTGAAGAAAGAAGTATAATGTTTGGAATGAAGGAGACGGCAGTCCTCATAGTAACCTGCCCTGATCTGATGCCACCTAAAATATTGAGCTCATTTCTGGATGCCACATTCTTAGGATACTGATAACCTTCAACATCTTCAGGAGGGTGTAGGGGTAGATCAGGAATGGTGAAGGTACCTGAAACTGGGCAAAATGAGAATTGGCTGGTGGAATCAAGAATCTTTCAACTGCACAAGAGAAGCCTGGAGGAAAGCTTTGTCTACATATGAGGAAGAACCTTAAAGAGTAATTTAAAAGGCAAAGTTAGCAGCCTCTGAGGCTGGTGAGCTCTCCATCATTAGCTATCTTCAAGCGAAGGCTGGATAAGAATGGTAAGGGATTTATGATCAATACAATGACCATTCATGATGTCCATGATGAAATGTGCTATCCATGACAGAGAAGTGATAGGAATTAATGTATAGAATGGGACATACATACCTATACATACATGTTGACATATATGCAGACATATATGCATATGTATCTATGTATATTTGTGTGCAGCCACTGAGGGAATTTATTTTCCTTGACTACCTGTATTTATTATATAAGAAATCTGCCCCCCCCCACACACACACACAATGGGGTAGAGGATAGGAGGAAAATAAATGGATTTATCTTAATAAAAAAAAAATGGGAGAGGTACTACACATGTGAAAAGTTGCCTGAACTTTCAGATAAGGCACTGTGTTATTAGTTTAACTTTGTTGAAAGAGATCTCTCAGACAGTGAAAAAATCTATAAATGTAACCTAAAAACAAAACATATCAATAAAGCAAAGTATAAAAATGGAATATATAGATATATACAACTATATTAATGTATACATAATATGTTAAAATAATATATTGTAACATTATATGCATATATTACTTATATGTATATATGAGGGTTGAATAGATATCTGAGGCCCTCCCAATTCTGAGATCCCACAATTCTATTCTGCAATGCTCTTTGGAGAACTTCAGCCTAAATCATCCTATATAAAAAGTATATGTTTTGGCAGCTCTTTTCCTACTCTTTCTCACCATTCATGGAGACATAGGATCTTAACATTATAAGAGTTTTGGGGGGGTTTTTTGCCCTTTTTTTGGAGGGCAATTGGGGTTAAGTAACTTGCCCAAGGTTACATGGCTAGTATTTTTGTGTGGGTGTTAAGTGTCTCAGGCCGGAACCGAACTCAGGTCCTCCCAACTCCAGGGCCGGCACTTTACTCGATGCGCCACCTAGCCGCCCCTATAAGAGTTCTTAAAGATAGTGAACTCTCATTTCAGAATTAAACTAAGAGTCAGAGAGATTCAGTAACTTCCCAATAGCAGGACCAGGGGGGGCCTCCAAATTCTCATCGAGATGTCTGACTCACTATACTACCTTATTATAGGACACTCTTGTAATACTAGTTATATGACTTGGGCCAAACATTGACAGGTTATTTGCCCCTGAGGTAATACTTGAAGAATAGAAGCCTAAAGAAGGAGCTTTAAATAGAGGCTAGGTTGTTTTGGAGAGGAAAAGGGTAAACTGGGAAGAAACAACCCTCTTTTGACAGAATACAAGCTCATTGAGGGAAGTGACTGCTTCATTTTTCCTTTGTATCCTAAGTTCTTGGAACACAGTATTTATTGACCAAATGAGCTTTCCCTTTACCAGAGGTCAGAATTGTATCTATTACTGAGGGCACAATAAATGAAGTCATATTTTTAAAAAAAGATCTTTAAGGAGAATTGGGTAAACAATCCTTGCTGGTTATGAGTGTGAAATATATAATTGGACCCAGTGGGTATCAGTCTAATCTACCTCAGTGAATGGGGAGGGGTCAGTAGGGCCACTAACTTTGAAAATCAACCAGGGAAACGGTTTGCCTTCTCAAGGAAGGAGGGAAGGAGAGAATTTGGAATTCAACATTTTAAGAAATAATTTACATATAATTGAGAAAAAGAATAAAATAAAAATTAAATGTAAAAGAAAAGCAACTGGGAGTTGTATGAAATGGCAAAGGAGGGGGACTATAATGGGGGGTGGGGTCTTCTCCTGAAAAGCAGCAAGACAATGAGCCATATGGCAGGAACAGGCCAACAAGTTCCTGAGAGGGAAGCAGTAATATTTAGTGCAGGAAACTGTACTGGCCAGTTGTAGCTAGTTTAACTAGGTCTTCAGACCTGTGCTCCATAACTTGACCTTTTTATACGCAATAATAAACTTAGAGTTAATTACATTTTACATTCTTTTCCTTAATCACTAGTTAAACACTTTTTGAAAAAGCCAACGTCCATCTTGGGTAAATGAAAGAGAAGAAGGAAAGTGAGGCATCCAGCTAAGACCAGGTACAGACTGGTCCTAGCAGGAGAAATCCAAGATGGCAGCAGTTAAGACCCACACAGAGGCTGCAGCATAGGTGAAGTCAGCTCTGGAATAGAAGCCAGGTGGAGCTAAAACAATTAGTACCAGTACCATTTATTCACATGGTCTTTAAAGGCCACAATTCTGTGAACTATTACAGCACTGAGGGTATCAACAATCTGTTTTCATTACTCCCACTTCAGAGGAGCTCATGTCTCCTTAGTGTTCCTCCTTCAGCCATCGTGATGGAACAAGCACATGCTAAGCTGTCTGGATCAACAAAGATAATTACCCCCTAATACTGTGAAAGATCATAGAGTACGGCTGCTTCAGAGGAGAGCTGATACTAGTCAAATCTTCCCCTGGTCTATGGCTACAGACCAGGGATTCTTCAACTGGGATTTCAGGGCATCCATGAACTTGAATGGGGAAAAAAAAGCCATCTTTATATTCACCAACCTCTAACTAAAACTGAGTATTTCCTTCAATTATGAATGTAGACAGCCAACAGTCCAAAGGCTTCACCAGAGGGGTCCGTGACACAAAAAAAGTTAAGAACCCCTGCTGCAGATTTTCTCCCTTTTAAGGGAGCAGATCTCCTACCTGAAAGCAACAAACCCAGCTGAGGGCTACCTTCCCACCCCAGGGCACATTTTGACATGGTGAATAACTGCTCCACAGCCAGTGCTAACAATGAGAAGTTCGAATTACAAGAACTTGCCAATTTGAAAACTAATGTCATTCTATGTGACTCGAGTCTATTTTGTTACCAATAAAACACTTAAAGATGCTATTCATGCAGACATAAAGTGCTAATGGCTACTTGTTAACATGTTTCATAATGCTAATATTTTCCTCTGATTCCGACAGTTCTTTTTTTCCCCTCCTTGGCTATTTTAAGTTAACAGAGCTCTAATCTGGTTTGAAACTGAAGGCTTAAAAAGCTACAATCTACATAACTGCACTATTAATGACAACCATTTCTTTACATGTTGCACCATTTCATGAAAACAATCATCACTCAGTCAACCTATTTTCCAAGTCATAGAAAAACTGTAATAAGTTGAAAATGCAGTAGGCATTGAAGTAGTATACGATGTAAGATATTGCTGGGGGGGGGGGGGAAGAAAGGCTTTAATCTTTTCCCCTAAATCCTATGCACACTCTGTTTTCACTAAGGGTGAAAGAAGATAACAGAAAAACAATCACCTTGTTATAAAAAAAAAAAAGAGAGAGCATCATTGATACACTAAGAGGCAGGAGGACATGCCCTGTAAGTTGTATCTGCTGCATTAGGGAAAGGTTTGTGAAGGAGGGGAGCTGGGGAAGAGTTGGAACCGTCTGGGCCAAAAGCCATGCACCTGTTCTCAGCAAGTTTGAGTACTCTGGCGACTCCCAAAATGAGTGAAATGTAGATGCAGCTGCTTGTCCTTCGGGATTCTGAGTTCGAGGAAAGGTCTTAGAGGTCCCCAGAGCATAGATTTAGAGCTAAAAGAGATTTCAAAGGCCATTTAATCCAACCTTTTTTTTTTTTCCCAACAGATAAGGAAACTGAGGAGTTACAAGGAGATTAGGACTCATTCAAGGTGGTGTGGCAGATAGAGTGCTGGGTCTGCAGACACATCCTAGCTGTGTGTCCATGGGCAAGTTACTTAACCTCTGCGTCAGTTTCTTCATCTGTACAATGGGGCCAATAATAACACCTACACTTTTCGGGACTGTTGTGACGACCAGATGAGATAATTGTAAAGTGTTTATTAGCACAGTGCCTGATACATAGTTGGCTCTATATAGATATTAGCTATTATTATTCAAGGTCATACAGTTAATACATAACAGAGACAATATAGGAACCCAGGTCCTCCACTCCACACTGACCCACTCGTCTCAACATAATCCACATGATTTAAAAAACTCAGACACTAAAATAGGGCAGCATATATAACTTTCTTCCCATAGAGGATTTTCAAAAGAAAAGAGTTTGTGTGTGTGTGTGTGTGTGTGTGTATATGTATTGTATGTCTTTCTATGTACAATATATACATATACGATTTTCTACCCAAATGTGTATTGTCTGTATGTGTGTATCTGTATGTGTGTGTATCTATGCATATATCCATGAGTATCTACTCCTGATGAGTGTTAGCATAGTAAATCAGGAAAGAACTGGATGAGGAGTTAAGAAACCTGGATTCTGGTCTTGACTCTGCTACTAATTAATAGTGCAACCTTGGGAGAGACTCAACCTCTCTGAAACAATTTCCTCTAAAATGAAAAATCTGAGTTAATCTCTAAGCTTTGTATCAGCACTAAAATTCTGTGACACTAGTAATGAGATCATAGACCTATAGCTGGAAGAGACCTCCAAGGCCATCTAGTCCAACCCCTTCTTTTTACAGATGGAGAAACTGAGCCCAAAGGTGGTTAAATGACTTGCCCAAGTAACAAGCATTTGAAGGTGAAATCTGAACCCACATCCTCTAACCACTGTTTTCTGTTGTACCAAAAAAGACTCTGAATCTCCTTCTACAGAACAGCTAAGGACCTAGTACCTTTTAGCTTTAATACTCTCAGACCTTGTGTAGTCAGTCATCATATCACTTCAAGTCAACTGCAGATCAGTTCTTCTGGCTCTCAGTCATGAGTCACTTTTAATAAAGGGTGGAGTGGGTGAATTTGGCAGGTCGGACTGCAATACACAGTGCTGACACCGAAGTCAAAATGAATTTCACTTAATATAATTAGCTACACAAAACCCAGGGCTACTCTATTCTGGGTAAGAGAATGAAAAGGCAAAGGTGGTCATAGGGCAGCTAGGTGATATAGTGGGTAAAGTACTTTAACTGGAGCCAGGAAGACCTGAGTTTGAATCCCGCCTCAGACATCTAACAAGTGTATGAGCAAGTGACTTAAACTCTCTTAAAACCCTGTTTCTTCATTTGTAAAATGAGGATAATAATAGCACCTAACTTAGAGGGTTATTGTGAGGCTCATGTGAGATAATATATGTAAAGTGAAATACTATGTGTAAAGTATTTTGCAAACCTTAAAGTGCCATATAAATGCTATAGTTAAAGTAGCAGCACTACTACTACTACTACTACTGCTGCTGCTGCTGCTACTACTTACTACTGCTGCTGCTACTACTACTACTACAGCTACTGTTAATATTACTATTCTCTCAATTATCACTGAGATCTTGTTGAGGGTACCTAAGAGCAATGACCAGGAATCAATACTTGTCTGTTAGCTCCAATCCTTCTCTAAGTCCAAGAGATATACAGAAAAATGACTGAATAGAGAATAGGGACCACTGTTCTACCCCCAATGACTTGGTGGGGAGGCCCCAAGAAGAAGCCTTTCATGAAAGAATCTGACCTCCTTGCCCAAAAGTCTGTAAGACTTTTTTTCTCTACCTATTCCCATCAGAAACCTTCATCAGGTTTTTCCCTCTGTGCTTACAATAGTCCACTCTGTGAAAGGTGGATGGACAAATTGGACAGGTAGTCTTTTAAGATCCTGATGTCAGAAGAAACTGCCAGTTTCTTAGGTGTGAGGCTTCCTCCTACTATTCACCCCTCCACAATTTGTTTTTTCCCCGGAAGCTATGGAAATGGGTTAGCCCAGGAATGACTTGTAGACCACCAGCTCTGTTGGGTGTGACACTCCTTGGATGAGCTAGGTCTCTGGCAGGCTCTGAGGGGATAAGAAGCATAGGGCTAGCCCAAATAAAAAACCAGTAAATACAATAACCACTTTGCCTTTAAGATTCTCTGCCTCTTCTCATTCTACAATTCCCTCACCTGAGAAAAGTTCTAGATTACCTTCTGCAAGAGGCAGAGAATGAACAATCAACCTCCCTACTCATTCCAAAGAGCACTTTTTAAGCTTAGCCAGGAGCACTCAGTACCTTCTTAAGCCCCTTAACACTTCAGGGGTCTATCATTTTTATCAGGGTGCTCATTCCTGCTTCTTCTGGCCCAAATCACTAACCAGCCCTATGTAACTTAAGTCATTGGTCTCTGGGAGCTGCCATAACTGAAAAAAACATCAACCTGCAGACAACCTGGGGAAGAGCCCCTGAAATAAGTTAGAATGGAGTCTTTCAATCAGCCAGTTCTCCCAGGACCTTACAACTTTAAATTCACCCCCCCTTTCTCCTTGAATATCTTTGAAAAGTCTTGGCTTCTCCTTTCTTGTTCTTCCCCCAATTTGTCATTCCTCTTATTGCTTGGTAACTCACAGCTGCTTGGAGTTGTCACTGTCCCAGGAGATCAACCCACACAGAATCCTCAGCACCTTCACCTCTACACTCACCCACTTGCCCCCATCACACAGAGGAAACCAAAACTGAGACTAGGCTTCCATTTAAACTGCTTTCAGATAATTAATTCTTCCATGGAGACCTCTCCCTAACAATACAATTTTTAAAAGCACCTGCATGTAGCAAAGGAAGTACCCCAACAGGATCCCAGAGACACTACTTTGGGCCCCAGTTCTATCACCAACTTGCTATGGGACCTTAAACAAGTAATTTCATCTCTTGGAACCTTAGTTTCCTCATTTGTAAAATAAGGGGATCAGGCTAAAGCCATTGGATCATAGCTCTGGAGCCAAAAGGGCCCTCAGGAGCCAACTCCCTCATTCTTATTTAACTTGGTCAAGACCATACAAGTACTAGGTCCAAGAGGTGACACTTGAACACATGTCCTCTGGACTCCAAAGAGAATTCTCTTTTCCACCCTATGTGTTATGCTGCCTCCCAAATGTTCCCATAGCCATGGTGCAGTTATTCTCTATTCTAAGGGGGTAGGCACAGCCAGGAAGAATTGGAAAGTAGATGGTCATCTCAAAATAGAAGACCACAGTCAGCCCCAGTCCAGAAATGTGACAGCAGTCTGTCCAGGAACTCTGACCTAACCCTCAGATTGTCTTCTAGGCAGTACCCTGATCTCAGGTACTTGATTTGACCCTGACAGGAAGCACGGGCTGGGCCATCTACAGCAGAATTAAACACAAGCTCTTTCTCCTTATAACCAAGCTCCAAGTTGTACAAATAGCCCTGGTCTGTCTGTCTCTCTCTCTCTCTCCACCGGGCAGCAAAAAGAGAAACAGTGTAAGAGTCAGTGAATTTAGCTGATAAGAGAGGATTTCCCTACTCAAGTATCAAAGGATTCATACAAAAAGAGAGAGAGAGAGAGAGAAACACCTTTTAAACCTAACCTACAGAGAGCCAGTCAGAGCTTTCCAAAGGAAGGTAAAAACTCCTCCTTTTGAAATCCACTCCCTTTTGTGAGACAGGAGCACTGTGCTGTTTACACAGCTCAGCTGATGACTCCTCTACCTTCCCACACAACCCCTGGGGATCCCCTCTGCTTCTCTCTTTGCTGATCCCTGAGGATCTTCCCTCTTCTCCCTGTTCCCCCTTCCCCCCTCCCATTCACACCCTCTTTCCTGGTTAAAAGCAAGAAGCTAGAAGCAGTTTGATGCTTCATCAGTGAGAAGGGACTCCTGCTGAGGGAGCAGAGCAAAGCACCCCTTGGTCCAGCTCTTTAACACTGCATAGTCTGAAGTCCCACATACCCAGCCTATAGATGCCTCAAAGCCTAAAGGCCATGGGTTATGGTTCAAAACTCAGGCCTTCACACCCTAATCATAAACAAATATTGCTCAGGGGCCTCCTGGAGTGTTCAACACTGTGCTAGGTATCATAGGGGGTTACAGAAAAATAAAAAAGACAGGGTCCCTGCCCTCAATGAGCTTTAGAGTCTTGTTAAGAAGACAATACAACTGAATCAAGTTATAAATTTCTTCTTACAAAGTCCAGTTGAGTTTCTACATACAAAAAAAAATAAAAAGCAAAAAATAAAATAAAACAAGGTATTATCTAGAAAATTCAAGGATCCAAAGAACTCCATGCTAGCCTTAAATAAGAAAGGGATCTGAATTATATAGAAAAATAATTTCCACCTTCTGTTCCAAGTTATAGAGAATCTGGAATTAGAGAATTAACTATGGGGTTCAGTGGGTCATAAATACTTGTGAACTTAACTATCTGATTCTTGTTTAATGCTCAAAGATGAGATTTCCAGAGCTGTTAGGCAGCAAGTTTTTGTTTTGTTTTGCATTGGATAAAGGGGGACTGCTCAGAGACAAGAACAGGGTCTGAAACATCACATCTCTGGTTTCCTGCTGACTTCTTTTTTTTCACTCAAATTTCCTTTCTCCTTTTTTCTACTCCCAAATGTATCGCCTGACTTGGAAGACTGAAAAGACACATTCCCAGGCTACTTAGCTGACTATGAGGTCACAGACATGGCGGGGGGGGGGGGGGGGGGGGGGGGGGGTGGTCCCCCCCGCGGGGGAGAAAAGGAAAGAGGGGGAGTAAAGGATAAGGGGGAGGGGGGGGTGAGGGGGGGTGGGGGCGGGGTGGGGGGGGGCCAAATTGGGGGGAGGGAGTACTGCTCCACTCCTGGTGATACAGAAAAGGAAGTGAGCAAGAATGAGCCAGAGGGCAAGGTGGCTATGGTGGGTAAGGTTGGGGAGGGGGGTGTGGTCCTAAGGGAACAATCCCAGGAGCCTCTCTTCCTTGACATAACAGTGAAGAAACCCCAAACATTGAGCTTGGTGTCAATGGGCACTGGCCATCATCAGCCCCCTTTGCCCCCCCTGTCCCATCATTCCTTCCTGCCTCAGTTGTGCCCGGGCACAAAGAGGAGATGGAGTTTGAAAATTTGGCCCTGTGGCTACATGCATGAAATTACTCATGGCACATTTCAGTAGTCTGAAATGCTTTCCCATGCCTGTAATGCTTTTCGTATCAACCTACACACTCTTGGTTACCTCTCTTCACCCTTGCACACAGAAAAGATGTACTTTACTGAATGGGATGAGACTTTGTTTCTGTTTGTTCAGGGCTGTTTTTTGTTTTGTCTTACTATCAAGTATATACAGTTCCCAATTTTGATTATTCTTAATGTTATTATTATGATACCGATTTTACCAGAAAAAAAAATAACTGGTGTATTCTGGTTTATAGTGAACCTGGTCTTCACAACTCAAAGAAATTCATTTCCTTTATGTCAGCAAAGTTTTGTGGACAGCCCTCTCCCTTCAAGCTAACTTCAGTCAAAAAGGAGAGGACCCTCATTCACTAGAATTCTCAGCTTGCACGAAGATGTCACTGGGCTAGGGGCCAAAGGGGAGGCTGCACCTGGGAGATAGGATCAGCATTCTAAATGATTTTGGTAAACTGATAAAATGGTAAGAATAATTTTTAAGGGGGTGGTGGCTTGAGTTCAGTAGGGACAAGTATACCATAATGCACCTGCGGGATAGAAAAAAAAAAGTAACACCAAGGGAAGAACTGGTTATTTGCTGGTATGGTTGGCAAAGGGAGATCCAAGGGCAAGTTCTGAGCAGAGTATCAGCAACAGCAAGGGATTAAAAAGAAAAAAGGCAAGACATTGGATGTGTGCAAATGGAGGGCAGGGGATATGGGAAAAGTGGTCATTCTGCCATTGTACTTTACTATACATCATTAAAAGAAGTGGAAAATTGTTAGAGAAAAATACCAGGAGCACCTGAGACATGGAACATTTGAAAGAACAAAAGGATAGTACATGAGATCATAGTTGTCAGGCTGGAAGGGACTTCTGAGGTCATCTGGTCCAAACCTCTGGTTTTACAGATGAAGAAACTAAAGCCCCTCTGGGTTCAGTGACCTGCCCAAGGTCAAGCAGGTAATAAGTGGTCCCATGCATCCAAGTTCGGCATTTTTACTACTGAACTCTATGCTTCTGGTAGAAGGTATGAGCTATGACATCTGATTTAAGGTCCTAGGATTATCCTGACAAGAGCAAAGAAAGAATGAGGGATAATTTTAAATTATGAATAGTTTTACACAGAGGTTGGTGAAGAGCTGGTCTCAATCTCACCTGGTGGAGAAGAGAAAATCGGTTTAAACTGCAGCATAAGGGATTTAAGTTAGATAAAAGGGAGGATTTCCTGACACCAAGGGTTTTCTTCTAAAATAGGACAGATTCTCATCTGTCTGAGAGGGTAAAAGTGTAGCTGTGCCTGAAGGAAAGGGCTGGCTCTGATGATTTATCAAGGCCCCTCACAGGCCTCAGAGTCTATGATTCTGCTCTTTTAAAACACCAAATATCTCTTATTTCTGAGACTTTAAATGCAAAAGGCAGTATGTGTGTGTGTGTATACACATATATGTGTATATATTTTAAAACTTCGAAATAGCTGGTCCCAGTACTAGAATACTGAAATTTGCATCTACTTTGGAAGGCTATCAGAATAGGAAAGTTGGTCTGAATGGGGGCAAAGAAAATAGCAAGAGTAAAAAAGAAAGCAAGAAATAGAAGGTCACTTCAACTCTTCATACCTCAGTTTCCTCATCTGTAAAATGAGAGGGTTGGCTTAGATGATGACCTTTTTGGTCCCTTCCAGTTCTGGACCTAGGAGCCTATGATTCCTAACTTAATGTTGCTGCAAGAGCTCCAAGCATTCAACAGCTTGACTCTTGGCTCTGAAAGCATCCTAAATGGGACTCTAAAGGTGGAGGGGAGTGTATTTAATCAATTTTATCAATCCAGTTACAGGTGCTGCCCCAAATGCTTGCTGCATAGAGGAAAGAAGCCTGGAAAAAGCATTGTACCGGGAGTCAAGAATCCTAGCAGGATGTAAGTTCTCACTTTTGTGTCTGTAACCCCAGAACAGTAACAGAGTGGCTGTACACATAGTACCATAGTAGCATGTGTTTAATACATGCTTATTAATTGATTGACCTAACTGTGTGCTTTGAACAAACTCTTTAACTTCACTGGGTGAGCGTTTGTAGTAAATGGTCACTACTCATTTCCAGCTCAAAATCCTATGCTTTTATGTATGTGTAGGTGGATTAATGAATATTTATTGGGAAGAAAAGGCGTGTATACACACACACACACACACACAGCTAACAGGCACTCATATAAGAAAAGGCACACACTTTATAACTAAGCTCCTTTAGGAGAGAAAAAATAGTCCAGTAGAATCTAAGAGCAAAATTCAAATCAATCTTTTTTTTTTTGGGGGGGGGGGGTGTTGAGACTGAGGAAGCCAGTGTTAAGATGCTACTAATAGCTAAAAGTCTCAGAGTTCCTTTCAAACTCCAAGAATCAGAGACTTTAAAAATTGAAATGTAAAGTGGTGTCTGGGGGAGGAAGGAGGAAGGGAAGAACAGAGACACCAGAGGATCTAGAGAATAAAAAGGTTATATTTCAACTGAAAAGGTCAAAGTAGCCAACTTCAAAACTGGACAGATAGGATCAATGTACTGCTTCTCAAATACATGCAAAAGCCCGGAAGATGGACTTGTTTACGATGGCAAAGTTCCTTCAGACTTCTTAGGGCTAACACTCTGTCCTTCAAGTCAGGACCTGAAACAACACAAGCCTCCAAATGTACTCTCCTCTAAAAAAAAAAAATCTACCATGGGAGGGGAGGATTTATTCTTTAACCGGAGGTGACACCTATCTAGTAATCTCTGTCCCCTTCCTATCCCCTCCCCATTCCTCCCCTTCCACCTCGAGCTGATCCTTGACCTCAATTCAAATATTCAAACCTGAGGTGTGCAAATCACTGTGCCTCCCGAGGATGCAAACACAAGACTAGAAAGAATCCCTGCCCTCACAGAGTTTATATTCTGCTCAGAGAAAGTAAAGGAAAGAGTGTTAAGATGCCAGCTGTTTGTCCATTCCAACACAAAGAGTAAAGAGGCAGTCAGTGGTAGTGCTAAGAAAGGTATTTATTCTACCCCCACTCCACCACCCAGATAATAATAATAGCTAATATTTATATGCCAGGTACTATGTTAAGCACTTTATAATTATTATCAAATTTGGTCCCTGAGGCACACAAGAAACGCCCCCCCAACATACATACCAAAATCTGCTTTCTGATATAGATGCTATGGAAAAAAGGCAAGTGTGACAAACAGGAAAAATTGTGGTGTCCAAGCAGTTCATGAGGAACATATGGGCATAAATCACTTTAAAGTATTTTGTTCTGTGCCTATGGATGTGTGAGTATTCTTTATGCTGCTATAGCCTCCTTATAGAAAGGCATAAAACAAAAAACATAACACCTATCAGGTGCTGTGCCCTGAAATGTCTTCATGCAGCTGAAAACCAGTACATCAGATTTTTTGACGACGTGAGAGCTGAAGATTAAAAACATGCTGGAACGATTACTTTATACAATGCCAAAAATGTGTCTATAACCTCTAGGTAGAAATGTGTATGGAGCATCATAGGGAAAGAAGATTGCACTCAAGTTGGAGAGAATACTCTTTCTTTTTCTTTCTTTCTTTCTTTCTTTCTTTCTTTCTTTCTTTCTTTCTTTCTTTCTTTCTTTCTTTCTTTCTTTCTTTCTTTCCTTCCTTCCTTCCTTCCTTCCTTCCTTCCTTCCGTGGGAAATTCCACCTGCATTTGATGTTCCATGTGACCACTACTAGGTAATAATATAACCACACACAAAAGCCAAGTTCAAAACAGTTGAAACCTTTTAGAGTTTGTAAGGCTCATTTTGCTGTGAGACTTGAGGCTAGAAGCCACTGATCCTGGCATTCTAGGCAGATGGACATGGAAGTTTGTTTATTCACTCAACAAGGAATCATATACATTTTCCTGAATGATAGTGAATGGCTAAAAAAAAAAATCTAGAGACTGCCAAGAAAGTTTTTGTCTTCTTGGGACTCCAGGTCACCAATCCACAACTTGGAAGTTGTTTGGCTGTATTTGAGTTTCTCTTGACATGAAAGTGTTAAAATATGCTCCAATTCATTCCCAGCCCTATTTCTTCATCCATGTACTAGTAGAACAGTCAAGCATGGTACCTTATCCAAATGATGGGACTCCAGTTTTCAGTCACAACTATAGACACATACAAATACATGTATGATATGGTTTCTGTTTCTCCAGGAAACTGAATAATTCTGAATGCAGAAGATGCTACTCTAGACCATGTCACATGAGGGTTGTTGATTTTTTATTTAAAAAAAAAACACAAACCTGGGAAATACTAGCTTCAAGATTATTCACATTTCTCTAATTCTCAGGCAAATTGTTGCCTTCTTAATTCCAGCCTTTACAATAAACTCTTCCTCAGGTTTTGTTTATTTTGAGGAAACATTTCACTTTTTTTTTTCAAGACATGAGGTGTGAATGATGCAAAACAGTATTTGGATATGTAAACTGAATTATTTGCATGCTGCATTACTAATCAGTGAGTATAAATTCTAGAGCCAGAAGAAACAAAAAAATCCAGTGTCATGACTTATTTTATTATTTTTTAATATTTTTATTATGTTAAAATGTGTGCCAAAGCAAAGCCCACACTTAAAATTCCAGTTAGGAGAATTTAAAATTATTGTCATGGACTTTGTAATCTAAGGGAACCGAAGGTGAATTTATCAGATTTACTTCGATACAGTAAATAGAATTTGTCATAAATTCCCAGGCAGAATTACTACAAGTACTAAAGAGAGCAAAAGTATTTGGATCAGAAAGAGAAGGAACACCTGAATAGTGGAATGCCCTCTGTGCTTAGGTGGTCAGAGAACCAAAACACGAGAGAGGTGTAGCCTGACAGCCTGCCCACACTACCCATCTGAGACACTTAGTCAGCACCCATCACAATGGGCAGGAAAACCAACGACCCATTTCCCTACTGGGTTTCCATTAATATTTTCCTACGTGCTGAGCCTTCTCTTTGAAGAGTGACATCAACATGGGCACACATCACAGTCAAGGGAGGAAGAACTACCCCCTGCTTTTTGCACACACCCTTTACCAGCCAAGCCTTGTAAAACAAATCCTCCTAGAGGGATTAGGGAGGTTGTGCCACAGCCCTTAGGCCAGGACAATGACACATGCCCTCCTCACCCCCACCCCCAGACCCCACTAAGAAGGGCTGTCCAGGACCTAATCTCCAAATAATCACCTGCACCTTCAGAGAGTCCCCAAATGCATAAACACAAAAATGCATTGGTCGTGTTACCCAGTATTTGTGGGTGCCAGGTTACATTTCTACAACAGCTGCTCCTATTGTCTACCTTCAGTGAAGCCAAACCAGACTAAAATTTAATTTAATCTGCTGTAAACCCAAGTGTCAGGCACTTAGATGGCAGCTAAAAGCGCCACTCTCAGATAACTGAGTGACACTTGCTAATAATAGCCTATGCATTATGAGAGGAAGAGCCGACATTTTGTGTAACCAAAGAGAGGGACCTGTGCCTGGGAACAGATGAGTGTGGCTGGCCTCAGCTCCAAGGCAGGAAGACTCAGATCATGCCCACCTCAGCTACACTAATACTCCCCCTGACCTCTCTTTCAAGCTAAAAAGACAATAGTTCTGGCTTTTGTTAAGGGAGAGAACCAACCAAATGCTCTTTTTTTTCTTTTAAATGCCTCTTCAGTCACCCCTTTCTTCCCTTTTGATCTTCCAGTGGATATGACCTAGACCTCCCTTACAAGGGAGGTGCATTAACCCTTCGCTGCTCATCAACACCCCACCATCCCAATTTCTTAGGATATCGAGTCAGCTTCCTCAATGGAAAATCATCTTTTTCCAGTGACTAATCCTCGAATAGTAACCAATGGGGCTCGTCTTCAACATCTAGGGGAAAAGGATAACTCTACTACTTCTTGTACCAACCAACACAAGCCTGAAGAGGCTGAAGATCAGAACCTTCAGTGAGCCAAGAAGCTTGGTTTAAATCTCTCTTGGAACTCTTCATGGATGCTTAAAAAAAAAAACAAACCACCAGAGATCCTCTTCTTTTTCAGCAGACTTTAAATCTCATAGTGGAAAGCATACAGCATTATCAAGTTTCCAGGTATGCAATGACTATTCCAGACAGACTTCTAAGCATGTTTATGATCTCCTCTCCCCTCCCTCCCCCCTCCCCCAATCCCTCTGAACATCCTAAGCTTCTAAAACACCATGCTGAACTTTTGGCGGATGTGCAACATCCTACTGAGATGGGCCATTTTCCTAACTGCCAGCCAGGGAGCAACTTTTACCTGGGGTGGAGTGGATTGGGGGGAGAGGGGGGAGGAGAAGAATGTTTCTTCCCACCTGGGCCCTGTGGCATTATTCTTCTTCCACTGGAGCTCAGCTGGAGAGTTCTCAAGCCCTACTGCAAATGTAAGCATCAAAGAAAATCATGCTGTTTGTAGGGGAGTTGGAATGAGGAGAAAACCTTCTCTCCTCTAGTCAGTGGTTTTTAATCCTAGTTTTCAGGGATGATTTTCTTACCTATATCCTCTCAATCTCTATCTTTACATGTCCTTGTCTCCCTTATTAAAATGGAAGCTCTTTGAGAGAAGGGACTTTCACTTATTGGATCTGAGCTCCCAGAGTCTGGCATAGTGCTTGGCACACAGTAGAGACTTAAACACTATTTGATGGAGTCATCGATATATAGCTATATACTTAGAGTCTTGATGAAATCATTGATACATATATTATATATAATAACACATGTATATATATATATCTCAATGACTCTATATACATAGCAATGACTCCACCTCTATACACACATAGATGTATGTATACATAAACATATTCACATATCATGTATATTGCATATGTGTAAATATGTAAGAGTATGTGTGTGTGCCTATGCAAGAAACAGAATGGTAGAGTGGGTAAAGAGTCAACCTTGAGGTAAGGACGCTCTGAGTTCAAGTCTAGCCTCTGACATACAGACTGTCTATGTGACCTTACAGGTAACTCATTTATTACCCTCTTATTCACCCTCCCAAACCTCTTGGGATTCTCAGTCATAGATGAATTGCAGCTCTTTACCTGTGGTATGATTTACCACACCTAGGCATTCTCCAATGATGAACTCACAGGTTTGATGCAATACACACACACTGGTGCCTTTGGAATAGTTTATTGAACCTCAGCCCTTAGCTGAGCTCTGTGATGCATTCCCTACCCATCTTCACCATAACCTCTTTCTATTCTATCCAGGTGCACCCCCAGTGTTCAGAATGGGTATTTCTTCTTTTCTTGGAGTATGTGTCCTCCTGGACAGGAATTCATTCACAGAGCATGTCTTGGATATACAGCTGACTAGACATGTCAGTTATGTTCCAAATGGGTTTTCACAGGTCAAGGTTCTGCAGGCAGCAAGAGCAAATACTATTTTTAGACAGGATAAGGTCACAACGCTTTTAGAGACAGTGAGGTCTACAATAAAACCTATTGATCAGTCTCTGGAACTAGTGCTCCAAAGAGACAGATTGAAACAAAAATTGCCTGGCCGTTTTCTCTATAGACTCAGTGGGTAAAAAGCTTGTTGGACTTAATATCTTTCAGGAGATAAAATAAGTAAGAAGTAACTGTGTACAGATTACTGTAGTCCATTTAACCAGATACAGCGGCAGGTCACAGGAGATAGAAGCAGGTACACAGGCAAGCAGAAGGACACTGCGAAGAGATGGTTACAGAGGCAACAAGTACATCATCCCCTGGGCAGGGGGTGGGTGGGTAAGAAGCCCTCCCAAGTCAGCAATCCAGGGCTGCTGATTCATCAACAGGCAATTAAGCATCCACATCTTCTGCTTGCTTAGGACTGTGTAAGTCACTAAGCCTGTAACAGGACCCCCTCAACTGTGGGCTGTGCAAATGAAGTACTTGGGGAAACAGGAGCTGATTCAAGAGTCAAAGAGAGAGTCTGAAGGAACATGAAGACCAAGCTATGGATTCGCTCTGGACACCCTATTCCCTCCTAGCTCATTCTACTGACTGATTATGGTAACAAGGTAGTGCTATTTTTTTTTTCTTCCCCGATGAGGGGCTAAGAAGCAGATGCTAAAAGCTCTTCCCAAAAGTGAACTCATACAATGGCAAGGCACGAGTGCACGTGTGCGCACGCACGCGCACACGCGCGGGCGCACACACACACACACACACACACACACCCCTCTACATATATACCACACAATGAAAAAGAGTTCAGGCAGAGAAGACCCTACTACAAACGGCTTAACTAGACAGAACGTTCATAAATTTATAAAGGTTTTTGCAACAAATCCTAAATAATTTATCTGGGTCAAATAAGAGCTTAAAGCAGAGACATTAATGTAATGGACTCTCACATCTTAAACTTCAGCTGAGATCTGAAACTTTAAAGTCAATTATGTCCCCATAAATACCTCTCCATTATCAGCGGTGCTTTATTGTTCTGTAGACTAGGGACCACAGGAACTAGTGTGAAAACTGGAGGGTATCTTCATTTATCATTTGCTCCAATCTCACAGCCCAGCTCGCAAACAAAATATGCCATGGTAAACATAATCCATATATCACATTGTGACACGGCTGACCCCATTAGTGAGCCACGACTGTCCTAGCGGGAGCATCCTACCATACATTAACAATACAATGGCTGATACATTTGCACAATACAATAAAATGAGTGGGGAGGGGGTGAGCAGGTGGGGAAGTAGGGGGAAGAGAATGTTGGGCTCTGAAATCGAAAGCTTCATGTCTGAATACATATTTTGTTTTCCATCTCTTTGGCATGAATGCTATCTTGCTTTTCTGTGCAGGTAATAACTGAGAAGGAATTAAAGTGGTTGTGGCTGTAACACGGCCTGTCTATTATCTCCCTTTGGGTTGGTTTTGTGTTATTTCAAACTTTTTTCTTTTTCTTTTTTTTTTCCTTTTTTTTTTTGCCAGAGATAGGATAGGAAACCAAACCTGAAACAGCTGATTATCAGTGCCCTAACTGAACTAGGAAAGGTTGGAATAAAAAGCCCAAGAGATTCACAGCAGCACAATAGTGATAGGAATTAACAAGACCATTGCAGAAATTTAACAAATTACTTCTTTATTTAGACAAGAGATAGAGAGACCCTGAGTTCTAGAAGGCACATTTACGGCACAGCTAGCTTATTTTCTCCTGTCTTCTACACACACAGGACTATAAGAGTCTCGGATAAGATTCCTCTTTTGGGGAATGATGACTGGGAAAAAGAAGACATGCTCCTGAAGGTACCATTTTGAAGCCCAACTTAAGACTAGCTCTGGAGAAGTTCAAAACAAAGAAACACCTGCTTTGGACTGTTGGAAAAAGGAGATGTAAAGATACTGATGTTAGTCAATGACAATCCATGACAATTTCAACAGACACAATTAGACCTGGGAACAGGAATAGAATTGAACAAGCCATATGCCATATCCTAATCTAGCCTTATCCCTTCATTGAAAATAAGAAGGACGTGTCCCCCTTTACTAGGCTGTCTTCTGTAATAGCCAAAGGAGAAATTGTGCTACCCTATGGCCTTAGCAAGCAAGTATTCTTTCCCAGGTCCCAAGTACATTTAACAAATTCAGTCTCTATCTTTACACACAGACATACATACCTCATTTTGAAAAGGAAAAAAAAATCGCTGAACTCAGTCAACAGGCATAATTCAAACAACTAGTTGCTAACTGACTGGCTGAATTCAACTGGTTTCTTTTTCAAATAGATGTGAGTACAGACAGCTATACCACTAAGCAATTCACTTTCTCTTTTCTGGCCTCTGACCTTGTGTCCATAAAATGGGAAAGGATTAGATTAAATGATGACTAAGACATCTTCTAACTCTTAAATCCTATGATCCTACATTTAGGATGGTATCTTCCTCATACATTGATAAATAAGAGAAATGCCAGGATTTGCTAGAAGCCAGATGGTAAATGAAATCATAAGCAACCTGTTTGATCCAATACATATAAAGTTGGAATCCAAGAGGGACATATAGTGATTCACTCACTGGGAACAGAGAATTCAGAAGTGAACTTGGTGGCATGAATGCTATGCAGAAAGTTCTTTAAGTTTGAACCCACTCTCCCCAGGGACCAAGGCACTATAGGGGAAATGTGCCCTAGGTGCTAGGGGGAAATGTTTATAATTTCTATCCTTGCTATATCTCTTGAGTGATTATCCCTTTGTAATAGCAAAAAAAAAAAAAAGTGGTAGTGGGGGAGACTTTCAAGATAATTCTTTCTTATGATTTCCTCTTCTTTTCAGATTATTAAGCTTTTCCCAATGAAATCACAAATAGAAATTGTTAGCTCTCCACTACAGGCTTTCTCATTTATACTGGACATTAAATCTACTTAAACACACAGAAGGTGGGACAAGGGAAGGGAAGAGATAGAGAAAATCCCTCTAGGATGATCTTGCCCAACCCAAGTGATTTACAAATTGGAAAAATGGAGTTAAACAACAGATTTAATAACATAGCTAGTTAGTAGCCTAGAGCCAGGGGTGTGTGAGAACCAGCCCTTATCATCTCCAAGGAGCTGGTGGTTAAATCTTTAGCATGAGCATTCACATCTTGGAAATTAGCAACAATTACAAATCAGAACTTGATTTATTGTTATACTGGTTGTCTAGACTTAAGAAAGTGATGGGGAAAATGTTAATCACATTTAAAGGTATGCCGTGGATACATCTTCCCCTCTACAGAGCTGGTTGTTAAACATTTACATCACCCTTCTGCAACCCTCCTGGCTACCAAGATAATGATCTTCCATTATACCAGTATCTGCATTAAAAACAAAGTTCTATTGCTTTCTCCTTGAGGCCCAGGGCTGTCTATCTCACTTATATATTCACATCACAGACACAGTCCTTGGCCTGTAGCACTTAAAAGTTTTGGTTTGGTTTTGCTTTCATTCATACCAATTCAGATTAGCAACTGCTCTGCAATTTTTAGAGAGCAGTTTTTAGACAGCAACCTGTTGAAATTGAGAAATGACTTATTCAGGATCACAAAGCCAAGAATGGAACCCAGGCCTTTTCTTTTCTGACCTCCATCTCAAAGAATCCCAGGCTTTCTCCAAGGCTCACTTCAAATTCCACCTTCTTCAAGATACCCTTCTGAGGCCTGTTAAGGACTACATACTACCCATTCTAACTACCCTGATTTTCTTTCCTTTCTAATTGCAGGAAAATTGTGAGAGTGCAAAAGATTTTGCCTCCCAATTCCATCCAGTCTCATTAAAATTTCTACTACCTTCTTGGAAGGGCATATGATTCTGCTCAGACCTTTATTTTATTTGGTAATTAAAATTATTTTATCAGAGAGCTCCCAATTTGAATGGCTTCACATATTAGGGAAGATAACTTTTATCTGATGTTACAGGTTGATTATAGTTAAGGATGGTGGAAGGAAAGGAAGACTACAAGAGAAAAAAAATTATATACAGTTGATTTCCTCTTTTACATTGTAATTTTGTGAATATCCTATCATAGGACTGTCTATAACTCTAGGAATTAAACAGCTAAGCTTGGAATACCCACCCTGTATTGCTATAAGTTTTGCACCTGATGAAATTCAAGATTTGGTATAATCCTTACCTTTTTAGTATGGAATATTTCAAGGGGGAATCTACTGATATTGGCTATTCATTACATTCCCCACCCACCACAATAAGTTTAAGCTATTTTTTTCTTTAAAAGGTTTAAAAAAAATCCTGCAGAATCATATCAGGGCCAGAGTCACTATGTATCTAGCTGATCAATAAATAAGATAAACAAAACAATGCATGTTTATCCTGTACAGTTTCGGGAGTGTCCGTTAATCCCCCCTGATTTGTCACCTACATATCTACTGGGTGTCTCAGCCAGCAATGCTCAAAAGGGGCTGCAAAATAAAAATGTATGGGGTAATTAAATGGATATTTATAATTAGAACTTAATAATTTGCATCAGGGACAAATGAGCTCTGATTTTAATCTGTGGCACATTTAGATCAGCGGGCAGATAGTGTAATTTGACGTTTTATAGGTCTCCTCTCGGATTATGAAACAATACAGAGCCTGTAAAGCCAGCCTGTTTGTGTCAGGAGTGTGTTAAAGACAATGCAATGAAAATGTGTGACAATGTGGAAGCAGTCATAAATTACATGACAACCGTGTAAAAGTCATGATGAAACAAGTAAAGGGCCTGACCTGTAATGCATCTGATTCACTGTCACACACACACCCGCACACACACACACACACACACACACACACACATATACACATACAAATATCCGTCTTCCTGCACTCATCTCTGCCCATCCAGCTCATTCCTAAGGGGGGACCAGGGACGACTACTTAGCACCAGGCATGCTGTAAATTATCACTAGTCAACAGCATTGATTTTTAGTCGACATTTCAATCAGGTTGACGCACAAATACTATACAGCTCATCCAGCGGTCTCTTAACCAGTCCACTGCTCCTCTGGACTCTTCTCACTTATAGTATTGTTAAATCTCCATCTCTTCTACTAACCAGTATTTACTGTAACATCCCTAGATCTGATACTTGACCTAAAAGGTCACAGGCTTGCCTCCTGAGACATTAACTTTGTGCTTACCTAACCTGAGTCAGAACAACACACACACACACACACACACACACACACACACACACACACACACACACACACTCCCTTCTGGAATCAGTGATTCATCCCCATTCTAAAGGTACATGTGGTTTGTTTTTTTTAATTCTTCTCTGTATATATGGAGATGTATATATAGGGGACAGGTTATAGTGGTTATGAAGAGAAAGCTGGCTTCAGCATAAGAAAGACCCAAATTCAAGATCTACTTCTAACACACATCTGCACCTGGTTGATGAACTCTGGTGGTTCCCGACTATCACCAAGATCAAACATAAAATCTTTTGGCAGTTAAAGATCTTCATAGCCTGGCCCCTTCTTACCCTTGACAGTTTTCTTACATTCTATTCCCCTCTTCACACTCTCCAAATATACTAGCTTACTTGCTACTGCTGGAACAGAATATTCCAAGTTCAATCTCTTTGCCTTTGCATTCTATGTGCCCCATGCTTGGAATGCCCTCCACCTTCCAGAATCCCAAGTGTCTTTTAAGACAACTCAAATCCTGCCTTCTGCAGGAGGCCCTTCTGAGTCCCCCCAACAACTACAAATAACCCCTTGAAGTTACCCCTTCCACCAGTCCCACCTGTGAAGCTATTTTGTCCAGGGTCACATACCAAGTAAGTGTCTGAAGTAGGAGGCAAACACAAGTCTTCCTGACTCCCAAATCCAGCACTCCCTCTACGTGGTGAATGGGAACTTGTCCCAAGCAGTCAATTCATTTCAAGTCAAATAAGAGATGAAGAAGTTAAGTCCACCAGATAAGTCAGGACAGGGTTAGCATTTTCAACTGAAATGATCTCCATTCAGGTATGGGTTGTTCACTTTGTGGATCTCATAGGGGAAAATTTTAAACCTCAAATTAACCTTTCCTTTTTGCTCAGAAAACCTCTTATGCATATGCATACCTGATATATGTACCTATTTATTTATATGGTATCTCCTCCAATAGAAGGAAACCTCCTAAAAGGCAGGGACTGTTTTTGCCTTTCTTTGCACCCCAAGACCCTAGCAGAGTTAAGTGCTTAATAATGACTTATTTATTGATAGCTCTGAAAGTCTCTTGACCTCTCAAGTATACCCATTTCTCAGACTAAAAGTTATAGATGATTCACTAGACTGTATCATGGAGCTTCCACACTGGAAATTCAGTACAATCATGACATCAAATACGTGAACCAAAAATATGTGTGTGAGCATACACCCAGCTCCAAAATGATGATGTTACTGTACTCCATTTATCGTTTCATTTATTTTAGACTTAAATTCACCTGCAGATGAGACCAAGCCAAGAAAAACTTCTCATCTGGAATGACTCTGGGACCATTAACTTCATTTCTGAATGAAGAGTGCATGGAAACAACTTTGAAGAAGGCAGAAAAGGCTGTTGAGTAGCTAGAGGATGTAGAATGAAGGCCACCAAAGCAGTGTGACAACCAGACCCTGATGGAGATAAAAACACCTGTTTAAAGCTAGAGTTCTTCACTCTTTTACTTGAAAGGACACCCAGAAGCCCCCCTCCCTTAGAGGGGCACTTTACAATCTACAATAGTTTAATGACTTTGACTTAGAATTGGGCATGGAAGCTTCCCCTCATTCAAAGGACAGCAATTTACACTGGTCAAAACACTGAACATTCAAAAATAAAAGTCCACAGTCAGCTTTATTCAATAGTATAGAAGGACAGTGCCTCAAACATAGTAGGTATGCAATAAATGTTCCTTATCAGTATGAACAGAGTGGAGAAATGGTCAGGATAATCAGAATCCCTCAATAATCCAAAATAGCATGTCTATTTGGTTCTGGAACACACTTTACAATGTTTACAATGCTCCTGCAAATGTGAACACTAGCTTACATGGCCCAAGTATATACAGACTGTGTACCTAGAGGTTTGCTGAGTACAAAGGGGAAATCAGCCAAAGGCTTAAAAATTTCCCCTAAGTAATCCACAAAGTGGACAGTCCACAATCTAATAATAACGACATGAACGTAAATCATTGTAACTGAAAATGCTAACTTTCTCCTGGTTTATATGGCAGACACTTAGCTTCTCAATCCCTCTGTTGACTGGAAATGCACTGACTCCTTGTGACACATACCAATTCTCCAAGTGAATGGAGTGCGAGACTTGAGAGTCAGGAAGACTTGGGTTTGTATCCCACCTCAAAAATCACTTCACCTTTCTGGGCGTCAGTTCCCTTAGCTATAAAATGCAGGACATAAAGACTTGATGGCTATTCTAAGCTATTTTCCAGACCTAAACCTATGAATTTTTTAGAATGTTTTAAGCCTCCTCTCTCCCCCAAGATGTGATAATTGAAATGATTGACAAAGAAACAACAGAATTCAAATACTGATAGCACTGCTCCAAAGTAAAGAAACTTTACCTGCCCAGAAAATTTTTTCTCTCATTCAAAATATTAGTTATTGACATAGATAATCAAATGTCCAGGACCTAGCCTAAATTATTACTTCCCTGGGATGAGGGGGGCAGATTAGTCATGGAGACAACTTTACCCACCATCACTTCCAGGAGTCAACCCTATGACAGCTAACTGATGAATACCTATGAACATTCACTCTCTTGCCCAAAAGAAAAACAGGAACAATTTATATTTGTCAATTGACAGGTTCTATCCTACCCCTTTCCAAACAAACAAACAAAACAACCTTATGCCTGAAAGATCAAGAGGGAAAGCAGCAGCAGCATATCTTCACCCCCTAGAGGGGTACATTCAAATTCCCAGGCTCCTTGCAAAGACCCACAAAAAGCCTTCCTCCCCCCTCCTGATTTTCCAGTTCACTGCCTAAAACTAACTGCAGACCTTCAAGTTCTTCAGGAGCTACTTAGGCAGTAGCCCATCCATGATTATACTCATTTATTAACCCACTTGCAAGTATTTATTAAGTGCCTATTGTGTGTTTAATGCATGGAAGGGGAAGTCTCCCTTGAATGCAAAAACTACCGAAGAGACTGGATATCTCTTCATGACCCATGGTGCCACCTGTGCCCAGCAAGTCACCATTCCTTCCTGATGGGAAGAGGTTTCCTATAGTTTGGAAACCCTCTATGAATCACTTTATGGATCCTGTTTCAGCATGTGCCATTCCCCCTTCTTATCCTGACCCTACTCACCTGGCAAATCAGAAATAATATGAGAACACTGGCTAACATTGCTGTCCTTGTAGAAAAATATAATCAGTTCCTGATTATCTAGCTTTGGGGTTATCCTGGGTCCCCCTGCTCCTCCCTCCTTCTCTCACTGGGCCATTTCATTACACTGAAGCATTTCCATCATAGAGGGTTAAGGGGAAAGGAGAGGCAATAAAATCCATTCATCACATTTCATCTTGTTGTTTTTTTTTAAAACAGCTTAGCAGCTCAGGATTTTTAAAAAATGGTTTAGTGGGAAAGGAGGTTGAATCCAATGGTTAAGCAAGTTCTGTGGATTATCTCTGGACTTAAATTATCTTGACCATGTTGACTGCCTCCTTTGACCACAAATAATTAGGGTATAAAGTATCACTAATACACAAGAAAGGTAGCCAATGGGGACAAGTCCAGAACTCTCTAAAAAAGTGGTCATCAAATTTATTCATTCATCAAATGCTTCCATTATCAGTTTGCCACTTGAACAACAATAAAAAAATCTCAATCTTAATTTTTCCAAAAGGAAAAAGTCATTCATCAGCATGACTATATTTTCTAAAAGTGCTTCCTTTGGTGCTTTAAAAAAAAAATCAGTATATAAATTTTACAAAGAAAAAAAATGAGGATTATATTTTGAACCTGCCTAAGATCCATTTGAAAAAGTGAATGGTCTGCAGACCACACTTGGAAAGCTTTAGCTTTAGTACCCATGGCATCTTCGTAAATCTTCCTGGTGGGGACTAGGAAACACCTCCCTCAAATGAGCTACAGTCAAATTCAATTAAATCACCGTTCGTGGCAGCCAGGCTAGGCTGCCACATTAAAAGAGCAAAAAATGTCAGAAGTTCTTGGGCTGATGACTCCTGCCTGCCAACACTCATAAGTAAATGCATAATGTCACAATAAAAAAAAAAAAAACGAAATGGACCAAAAAGGAGATAAAATAATCTTAAACATAACCGGTCAGTCCCAAACACACAAATTAGTAGTGACGGACCCTCCTCAAGGAAATCCCATGCCACAAATGACATTGCCCTTTTTCCCTCCTCACCTGACCTTTATTCCATCTTTCTTGCATATTACCTTTACCAGCCATGCACAGATTACTTCACAGATGCTTTTCAACAATATATTTCATTTCTGCTATTTCCAAAGTCTTTCTTCCTCTCTCTCTCTCTCTCTCTCTCTCTCTCTCTCTCTCTCTCTCTCTCTCTCTCTCTCTCTCTCTCTCTCTCTCTCTC